>NC_134590.1:65240000-65543906 GCF_037038515.1 Microtus pennsylvanicus
GACCTTCATGGTTGTGCCCTGAGACAAGAAAGGCAAGGAGTAAAGAGACTTGTCAGGCTTCGGGGTTTCCCTTTCAGCCTCTTCCCAGAAAGAAGCCCCATAGCTCAGGGACCCCACAGTCTGCATGCTCCAACACATCCCATGGAGACCACGGCATCATATCCTCCTTCAGTGCCTAGCTGAGATCCCAGTGTAGCCCAGGTTCTGTGCTTGAGGTCAGAGTAGAGGATCACGGCCCAACAGATACTCATGAGACAGCACAATTATAACAGAAGTATGGCCTAAGGTCCCTGGAGCCACACAAGTCTTTAAATGGCTGGGAAATTGAGGATTCTTCACAATAGTGACTCGGGAGTGGAGAGAAGTGAGCACAGAGCTAGGAGTGTGAAAGGGGATGGAGGAGCATACACGAATACCCAAACTTGTGAGAAAGATCAGTGTGGCTGGAGCACACAGAGAAGTAACCAGACCAATGCCTAAAAAGTAGAAGAGGCAAGCCAGGCTGGGCCCGGGGCTGCGAATGGAGGGGCCCTGCAGGGCTTAAGCTGCATGAAGAACAGATTCACAGTGAAAAGCCTTGCTTCAGCTGTTGGGACTGGGTCCAAGGCAGGAGGCTGGACAGTTGACCGAGAGGCTAAGGGTCAGTGGAAAGGTGGCTGGACAGGTGTCTCAGAGCTAGACAACAGGTCAGTCTTGGTGACTGACAGCCCGGCAGATTGTTCCTGGGTCCAGCCTGAGCCTCTACATCAGTGCTTCTCAATCGTGGGTCTTGACCCCTTTGTAGCTTTGATGATCTTTTCACAGGGGTCTCCTAAGACCATTGGGAAACACAGTTATTTACATTACGATTCATAATAGTAGCATAACTACAGTTATGAAGTAACAATGACAGTTTTATGGTTGGAGGTCACCACAGCATGAGGCACTGTCTCATTAGGGAGACTGAGCACCCCTGCTCTGGGAGGACTTGATGTGGACCGGGGTGGGGGTGTGGGGGTGAGAAGAGGCCTGGAAAGAAAACCAAAGCTCTGACTCTCACCCAGAACACCGTTTACTGAGAACAATTACAAATATGAGGCCTGCCTCGAAAGTACAAACAACAGAGCGAATTGATGAGCCCTCCCAGAGGTCCCTAACCACTCAGATGGCATCTTTCTCACCAATGGCATTTTTCTCATCCTCCAAGAACCACTTGAGCTGTGAGACCAGCCGGTCCCCCTTGCGGCTCCCAACGAACTCGCAGTTAGCCCTGAGGGCAAGCAGGTAGAGGGCCAGGTGGCCTGCCGAAGGCTTGGTCTGGCAACCGCTGTTGTCATCCCTGGAGACAGACCTAGGACCAGGCAAGTCAATACGCTTTTATGAGAAACTGTCCCCTTGGTAAGCCTGACTTGGGATCACCTCTGAAGGGCCCAAGAAAAAGAATATAGAAATGTATATTCCAGGAATAGGAATGTAGAAATAAACAAATATAAAGTTGTGAGCCTAGGAGGATGAGAGCAGGCTGTCAACAGCTTTCTCAGCAGCTTAGGGATTAACTATTAACAGTGTGTTACTCCGCTTTGCAACCCTTAGCTCTCTTTGTGAGGCTGAAGCGGCCCTCTGTAAGCGAGGATCAGCTTTTAGATAAGCCCCTGGCCACTCATGACCAGCAATTGATTTAAGCTGAGTTAACTTTTAAATGATGGGATGTACGTGACTTTTGATTTTGGTTTTATATTGTCCCCTACCCTTCCCTGCTTTGCGAAACTGGCAGTCTCAGGGGAGGTGCAGAGCCTTGGTAAACACTGTCCAAGGAATGCCAGGGAAAGCAATGGACTAAATACAAACATTAGTTTAACTGCTAATGGAAATTGCAAAGAAGGGCAGTTTGCATCTGAGTTTTACCTTGAGATTGTAAAACTCTTTTGCTATTGCCTAATGCTTGCTATAAAAGGAGGAATTCAGAAACCAGCCTTTGCCACAGCCTTACAAGTCCATCTCTGGCCGTGGTCTCAGATAGATGATAAGTTTTTTGTGCCCCATGGAGATTTATTTTTTTATTTTTTTTTCCTGGAATAAAGTTTGCTTCTGGTATAAGAACCTTTGGTGGTCTGCCCCCATGTCTGTGCGACCCTTGTGGACGGAACAACCTCCACTAAGGTCACAAAGAAGAACTGGCAGTCAGCTGTGCTGGTGGGGACACATGCCGCAGACACTTAGAAAGTTAAATTCCAGGAAGAACCATAAGGGTGCCCACGCCAGATCTCCTGGCTTGGCCTCCAGCCAGACCATGCACTCTCCCCTACATTTCCTCTCCCTTCCCTGCATCTCTGTCTTGAGAAGGAATGAAATCAGGAAGGTATTTCATGGCTTTTCCCCCCTTTTTCTTTTTTCTTTTGTTTTTTGTTTTTGTTTTTGAAGACAGGATCTCTCTACATAGCCCTGGCAGCCCAGGAACTCACTCTGTAGACCAGGCTGACCTTGAACTCACAGAGATCTGCCTGTTTCTGCCTCCCAAGTGCTGGGATTAAATGCATGAACCACTACATCTGGTGACTCGTGGCTTTTTCTTATTCTTCACCTCACTCACACTCCAGAGCAGGCCTCTCTTTCATGGCCACTCCTTGGAGAAAGAGCACAGAAATATGTTGCTTCTAGGTTCTGCATGAAAGAACATAGCTGTGGATTAGTAGTGTCTGTCTTTAGCATATGAATAAACTACAGAATGAGTTAGATACTACTTCTTTGTACCAATATACAATCGCATATCTGGTTATGGATTAGTGATGTCTGCCTTGGGTACAGGTAGGGAGCACAGAAAGAGTTAAGTGCTACTTTGGGGCTCATGGATTAGTGATGTCTGTCTCAGGCACAAGTCAGGAGCACATGAAGAATTAGGTGTTGCTTCAGGAATCAGGGGAATGCAGTTTCAGGACAAAGGACACATGTCAGCATCTCTGGCCTAGTACCACCACTTACCCCTTCACTCTGCAGATGGAGGAAGGCCCAAGGAAGACAAAATATGCCTAGAGTTTGTCAAAAAGCCACAAACACCCAGATGAGAGAACCCAGTCTCCTATCTCTTACGACATGGATCAAGTCATGGGGAAAGAGGAGAGAGAGTAGCAATACCCCAGGAGGCACTGCTGATAATCGAGCTTGAGGCTGTGCAGGTAGAGGTCCTCCTTGGTCCCAGCCTGCATACTGGAAAGGCGCAGGCCAACATAGACGCTGGGGTTCAATTGCTCTGAGGAGATCCGGTCCATCCAAGGTAAGAGCTGCTGGCCCAGCTTCTCTACCAGCTGGCTGTCCATCTGTGGTATTACTGAGGAAAGAAAATGGTGTGAGGGAGGACTCAGGGCTATGCCACTAGCAAGCGACTATTCTGACCTCCTTACCAGATAAAACCTTCTCCGGGAAATACATGTCCCAGTTCCCATTACCACACAGCCCACACCCACTGTGTAGACAAATGTCTGCTATGACAAAAGGCGGCGCCTACACAGGAAAGCAGGCATCCCCTAAGAGGAGTTAGTGTGGGCCAAAGAGAGGTGATGGAGTGAGATCAAAGGATGTTATTGCCAGGCAACCACCACACCTATCAGTAGTAAGTCCAGGCTCCCAGACCCTCACGGCAGCTCTGTGGTGTCGATAGTTCCACCGTTGTTTTGCACGGAAGAGAAATCAGAAGTTCTAAGTCAGGCTGTCTTTCATGGTGCTTCAGAGCCAAGCCTGTGTCAGGCTGCAATCCCCTCCCCTTGCTCTGATCGAAACTCCAGCCCTCATGCTGGGAATGTTCCACAACAAATCTTCACATTCTGGACTCTGTCAGCTGATTCCCCAGCTGCCTGAGGAAACTCCTCCACTCAAACCTTGAAAAAGGCCACTTTTTCTGCCATCCCTATTTCAGTGGAAAGGGTCTCTGACTGGGAGACCAGTCACTAACAACCTGTCACAACTGGGGATTAGCCTGAAAATCTGTAGCCAAGATACAGAAATACCCTGGTAGCAGCAATCTCAGGGCCATGCCCGGATTCCAGTTGATGGCTGCCTTCCTTCCTTGGGAAGGGCCCAAACTCAGAGTGGGGAAGACTGGATTGTCTTGGAGGTCCTGCCTATGATAGGGGGCTGGAAACCACAACTTACTCTTTTATTTTACATTTTTATTCATTGTACATGCCAACCACAGTTCCCCCTCCCTCCCGGACTCACCTGCCCTGGAAAGGGGAAATGACACAATTTACTCTCTTTAGCAGGAAAGAGACAGGCAGATTCACTCAAGCTAGAAAAAGTGGCCTTAGGCAAGGTTCCTATGATAGCTAATCTCAGTTGTCAACTTGACTGCATCTGGAATCAACAAAACCCCGAAGCTGCTGGAAGCTCTATTAAGGGGTTTTCTTAGTGAGATTAGAATTTGAAGCAGGAAGATGAAGCACTCGAAATCTAGGCCAAACTTCCTGATGGCAGATAAGAGATAGGGGGAAGGGCTGTAGAGATAAGATGGCTCAGTGGTTAAGAGCACTGGCTGCTCTTCCAGAGGTCCTAAGTTCAATTCCCAGCACCCACACAGTGGTTCACAACCATCTGTAATGAGATCTGGTGCCCTCTTCTGGCCTGCAGTTGTACATAATAAATAAATAAATAAATCTTTTAAAAAAACGAGAGAGATGGGGGGGGGGACTTAGCTTTTTGCCTGCTTGCCCTCACTCTCACTGGCAAATTCATCTACTCCGTTGCTGGGGCTGGTATTAAATCCACCTTCTTCATGATTCCAACATACTCCTGAGGACCAGCAATCTCCAGGAATCCTCCAGAACTCCAGCAGAGATTAGGTCGCAAAGATCAGCACCCTCATCAACTGGACAACTACGAGATTCTCAGACTTTCCATCAAGAGACAGCCATTGTTGGACCACCAAGACCACACCTTGCAAGCCAGTCTAAATTCTTTTAAAATACATGTTCATTCCATCAGTTCTGTTCCTCTAGAGAACCCTGACAGGTCTCCTACCCCCACACTAGGGCGTGCCGTTCACAGGGCTGCCCAGCCCTCTCACCTGAGGACTGACCAGCGGGCACACGGAAGCCCAGGGGCCCTCTTTGTGTAGGTTTTAATGAACGGTCCTTTCCACTTCATTGCATACAGAGCCTGAAGCTGAACAGGCAGGGTGTGGTGTCCTCACAGGGCACCGAGGAGGAAGGCAGGAGGGACAGCCTCTGTTCACTTTACAAGACACAGGAGGCCGGGAGTGTTGAAGGGACTGCACCCCAAACTCCCAAAGCTCTCAGGATGGTGAAGGAAGGGGCTTTGGAGATGAAGCGGGCAAGAAGGGAATCTCTGGCTTGCTGGCGGAATCCCCAGGACTGTCTGGACAGTAATCCGGGGCACAAGGATGAGGAGCTTTAGTAGGACATGGTCAGAGATTCCAGGTGCCTAGAAACAAGGCTGGCCTGAAATCCCAAGAATTGAGTCCAGTAAAGTTCTGCTGGAGCTGGGGCCCCGTGAGTAGGTCATTTGGTCCCTCTGCCCCTTGACTTCTTCATCTGACACCTGTAGCACAGGGTTTGCCCAAGGTCACCCGAGAATGCATTTGCAGGGTACGTGGACTGAAGGGGAGAAGTGAGCCATACAGCCTTATGCTTCCTGCCTGGTCCCAGGGCATGAATGTGCCTAAACCTGGAACCTCAGGCTCACAGTCATGCTTTGAGAGTTCCCTCGAATCCACAAGAGATTTCTTGGGGACTGCAGCCCTGGGACAAATAGCAGGAGCAGGCAGGGCCTCCAGGCACCGTCCTGGGCCTGGGATGCTTGCCTCTTACTCCCTCCTTTCTCGGCTTCTTGTCCTGCTTTGGGTCCAGTCTCTGCATGCCCTTTCCAACCTCTCTCCCTGAGTGATGGGCCCCTCCCTGTGGCTTTCTATTGTTGCCCCAGGTTGACTCGGCATCACTCATGGTAACCCAGTTTGGCAACCCATGCCTTTGCCAACACCTTCTCTAGAATACAAACTCTAGGAGGGCTGGGATCAGACCAATATACTCCCCATTCTTTCTCCAAACGAAATTCTGGCCTGCCCCAGAGAGGTTTCCCGTGTGTCCAGTGAGTAAATGAACAGATTGCTGGGATATGAAGGGGGAGGGGAGCATCCGCTAAGCACACCCAAGCACTAACATCCAGTTAAGCCTAAACGTCTGTAGGAGACCTGAGGGACAAGTAAGCTTCCCCATGCCCACCCGGAGCTTCTGATTCCCCAAATATAGCAAGGGGACGGCAGAGGCAGCCATCCCTCCTCGAGACTCAGGAAGCAGCAGGCTCCAGTCCGTGGCTGGTTACTCACCACAGAGCTCAGCAAGAGCCCCTAGAACTCCCGACAGGAGCAGCAGCACCTTCAGTGGCACCATGGCAGGCACAGGTGGGAGACCGGAGACTCCTGGGACCGGCCTTGAGGCTTGTCTGACTGCAGCTGGGCTTCCTGTCACTGATTAATTGTCTCTCCAACGCCCCGAAGCACACAGCTAAGTCAGCAGAGAGAAAAGGGGAAAGGTCTGTTATGGGGCAAGAGGCCGAAGCTCAGAGGAAGGAAGGGCAAAGCCTCTGTCCCCAGGTGGGGAACAAGAGAAGGGGAAGGACCAGTAGGACCCTGTGGGACAAGTTGAAGCCAACCGTAGGTGTTCCCGCAACTTTAAGAGCCCGGAAGGGACACAGAGAGCCTGTCCCAAGTCTATCTGATAGTGCTTGCCGCGTCTCCACTTCTCACTGCTCCACCCCTCCCTCCAGTCATTCCCCCCCCCCCCACACACACACACACCCGCACCCTACGCCGTCCTGCTGCAGACTTTCGGGATTAGGATACCTACCTGGTGCACGCCACAGGAGTCCCTGGAAGTGCCCACTCTGACTCTCGAGGACAAGGAATGGAGCAGGGAGCTACGGTGATCACGTGAGGAACTCTCTGGCGTCAGCTGCTGTCTGCCACCAGCCTGCCAAGGAGGTGGGGCGACTGCTGGACCTGGCCCAAACCAGCTAGTCTCCTCAATCAACCGGACACAGCTGGAGCTTCCTAGAAAAAACAAAACAAGTTGAAGAATGAGGATGAACCAAGCAAGTCACAACACTGATGGGGAACAGGGCTGCGGGGCTGCTTGCCCTGAGCTAGAAAAATTGCTTAAAAACATTTCAGTAGAGAGAAGGAAAGATCCCTTATCTGCCTGCCCCCCCTAGAGACTCAAAGCTCGAACCTAGCAAAGCTGTGTGACCTTGGCTAGAATGTTTAACCTCTCTGAGTTTCAAGTTGGTCCCCATATATATGAGTGTTGAACAAAATTATCCTAACCGCATTTGTTCAACTCTCCTTGTGAGGATGTTGGGGGTCATAAAATGCCCCTAATCATCTCCAGATGAGGTGTTTGTTACAATTATTTTTATGGCAAATTGCTATAGGTCACACTTTCCAGAGAACTTATTTTTGTACCAGGCTAATTATCACCAGCCAAGCCATCAACAGGTATAAACATGGGCCTGTATTAATTAGCAGTACTCATTAATGTAATCTCTCTTTTGTTGCCGCTGGGCTGGGCAAGGTCATGTTGTCAGGGAAAGTGAGAAAGACCAAGGACCCCATCATAACAGAGGGTTGCTATTTGAAGGGCTGCAGCCAGAGAGGTGCACACCCTAGCCCCAGCCACCCAGGAGGCTGAAAGAGGACAGCTGGAGCCCAGAAATTCCAGCCAGCCTGGGCAACCATGGGAGGAAGAAATGATGGAAGAGGAGGGGGTGAGGAGCTGAGCATGGTTCTTGGTGCACATCTATATCACAGAACTGGAGAAACTGAGGCAGGAGAATCACTGCAAGTTCTAAGCCAGACTCTGGGCTACATAGAGAGACCTCAAAACCTGAGAAGTAAGATGGACAGGAAGAAAGGAAGGAGGGAGGGGAGGAGGGAGAGGAAAAGAGAGGGGAAGAGGGAGAGGAGGAGGGAAGGGAGGAGGGAGAGGAGAAAGGAGGGAAGGGAGGAGGGAGAGGAAGAGGAAGGGGAAGAGGGAGATGAGGAGGGAAGGGAGGAGGGAGAGGAGGAGGGAGGGGAGGAGGGAGAGGAGAAAGGAGGGGAGGAGGGAGGGGAGGAGGGAAGAACGGAGAGAGGAGTGAGCAGCGAGCAAGCAGCTTGGAGTAAAGAGAATCTGCACACGCATTCATTTTGTGAGGATAAGAGGTACAATGTGAGCCAGCAAATTCTACCAAGGCCATGAATCCGGGTGTAAAATGTCCCAATAGCCAGTAATCTTTGAGGGTCTACTACTTGTTTAATGAAGATTTCTTTTTCTTCCCCTCACATAACAAGCTCTCAAGCTTTTGCTGTTTATAAGTGTTTTTAAACACTCCCCCACTCCAGCCTGGGCCGCTAGACACTTCGACCAAGATCAGGAGCCGCAGGAAAGAAATCTCTGGACTTCACATTCCACACCTGCCTTAACTTTGCCATTTCTAAGAAAATAGACCCCAGAGTCCCTGTGCTGTCCAGACCTGAGCTGACCCTCCCACACAGCCCTGTTGTCTTGAATGCCTATCAAAACCTGCTTGGTTGGCCCTTCACTCAACCCCACCTTCCCTCCGGCCTGTGGTGACCTTTGTCTGTGAAGAGTCCACAGTTCTTCTATGGGAGCCTCCCCTATAGCAAAAGGTCAGCACGTCCTGCTGCTCCTGGGTGAACAGGCTAGAACTCAGCCCATTGTTAGACATGACCCCAGAGAGGCCAGATGGCATGAGAAGAATGGACAGAACAGATATGGACCCGTGTGGGTACACAGAGAACATGCATTGTGTAATAAAACGCACATGTTACAATCTCTGCTTACATGGGTGAATGAGAAGACGAGGCCATGAGAGCTCCTAGGTGTGGGTGAGGGGAGGTTTTATTGTATATATGAGGGCAAGCACAGCCAGCCCCGACTGAACCAGGCCACGAGAAGAGAGAGCTGAGGGGAAGGTGAGGGGAGAGCACTAGAAAGAGGGGGCAGGGAGAGTAGTCAAAGACTCAGAGCACCAAGAGAACGGGGAGCCAGAAGGCTGGATTATATAGGAGAGGTTTAGGGTAGGGGGCGGGGCATGCCCGCCAGGAGGACTCTGCAACAGGTACTTGTGAGCCGGGAATGAGGGGGCCTAGAGGGTACATAGACCTTGATACCTGATAGGCACCATGGGCATAGGTTAATGGAGGAGCCCTGTGTCCCTTTTGCCAGAGATCGGGAGGACTCCTTTGAGCACTTAGTAACTTAAGTCCCTGAGGGAATGTTGGTGTTTGTCTAAATGCCAGACTTTGGGGAAAGGAATTTCTTGGGACCTAATAACAGAAAAGATCTGAAGGGGAGAAAGAGTGAAGGAAATCAGGAGGGGAGCTCTCGGGAGTTGGGGACCAGCAAGGAGTGGGGGGTAAGAGAATAACGGGGGAGGGGATGAATAAGAACAAAATATAATGGCGTACATGTATGAAAATAACAGCAAACCTCACTATTCTGTAATGCTAACTTAAATGCTAGGAGGGGCTGTAGCTTAGTAGGTAGGAAGCTTGCCTAGCAGCACACACGAGGCCCTGAGTTCAAGTCCTAGCACCTCATAAATTGGGCACGGTAATCCAAGTGCTCCAGAGGTTGAGGCAGAAGCACTGCTGAGAGTCCGGAACCATCCTGGGCTAGATAGTGAGTTCTGGGTCAGTCTGGCTATAGTTGAGAAATTGTGAGACCTTGCCCCTCAAAAAAAGAAAAAAGAAAAAGGAAGGAAGGGAGGGAGGAGGGAGGGAGGGAGGGAGGAAGGAAGGAAGGAAGGAAGGAAGGAAGGAAGGAAGGAAGGAAGGAAGGAAGAGCAAAACATATTCTTTCTTTCTTTCTTTCTTTGTCATGGTTTGGTTTGGTTTTAGAGGTAGGATCTCACTGTGAAAGTCAGGCTAGCCCCAAACTGTTCATCGTCCTGCCTTCAGCCCGAGAGTGCCATTACCATCATAGCTAGCTTAGGATGTCCTGGATAAAGTGACAACAGGAACAACTGATCATATCTCAAAAAGCAAAGTTAGACTGTCTGAAGGACTCAGGCTCCAGCTGTGCACCGCACACACGCACACATGCACACATGCACACAGACAGGCTGCACCTTCCCTGAGCTTGCTTCTCTATGAACTGGGAATGTAGCACCTTCCTGTAGAAGTCTTTGTGGTTTTCAGCTTTATTTGGATCTATTTGACAAAAGCTGTGCATATTTAGGGTATCCAGCAGGACGGTTTAATAATCATGGGCATTGTGAAAAGCTTCTGTTATAGAAAACATTTAACATGTTTTGGAGCCCTGTCCTCAGAGCACACTGCCGTCTGTACCAGAAGCAGCTCTCCTGAGACGGAGGAGAGGTCCAGCAGACCCTCCCTGGAGATGGCAGCCTCTTCCTACGCCTCCTCTCAGTTATGTTTAGTGCCGCCCTTGTTGCAGGTCACCTCTGGTCTCAGAGGTGCCATGGAGAGTGTGAGGTTTACTGAAGTCTAGACTCCACCGAGACGCTATAGGGAAGTCATCTTCCCTGCTGAGACAGACTTTTCTGGGTCACTCATGCTCTGTAAGTCCAGTAAACTCCCGGGCTTGTCAGTGTCTGTCACTGGTGCCCCATCTTGGGGGGGGTAGACATTTATTCTCATCTCCCTAGGAAAAGTTCACATAATATCCATCAGCTCCTTAGTCACCAATGTGTGTATGTGCGTGTGCTCATGTGTGCACATGTGTGCATGTGTGTGTGTTTGTGTGTGGGGGGGGTGTAGATTGAAAACACTTTTCTGTTTACTTAACAAATTTTAAGTATACAATAGAACATTAACTCCAGTCACTGTAGTACGACTAATAAAAACCCGGAGACAGATATTGGGGTTCAACCTGAAGGTCAGATAGGCAAAACAGCCAGCTACTGGCTCTTACCTCTACCTCAGTCCGAAATGGAGATCCTACCTCCAGGAATCCTCAGAATGAAACTGAGCTGAGACCTGTCTCCTCCCATCTTATTTTCTTCTCTAGTGCAATATTATAATGCTAACAGATAATGCTCTTGTACACTGTACAGATTTGTCACCCATATTGGTTTAAGAAAATGCTGATTGGCCAGTAGCCAGGCAGGAAGTATAGATGGGGTGACCAGACTAAGAGAATTCTTGGAAGAGGAAAAGTAGAGACATAGTCAGTCACAAGTCAGACACGGAGGAATCAAGATGAGAATGGCTCACTGAGAAAAGATACCAAGCCACGTGGCTAACCGTAGGTAAGAATTATGGGTTAATTTAAGTTGTAAGAGCAGTTAGTAATAAGCCTGAGCAATAGGCCAAGCAGTTTATAGTTAATATAAGCCTCTGTGTGTTTATTTAGGACTGAATGGCTGCGGGACCAGGCAGGACAGAAACTTTCTTCTACAAGTCACCATGATGTACACTAACTCCTCAGAACTTTCTCACAGTTACAGGTTTGAATCTTGGCAATATCTTCTGTTTCCCCTACACTATCCTGCCCCTAGCCCCCTGGCAGCCACCCTAGTACTCTCTGCTTTTGTAATCTCACTATTTCTGGGTTCTGCTGGAAATCGAGGAAATGTTGTAAAATACCGCAGAGTCTGGCAAGTGGTTCAAGATCATCCCATGCCAGCTCTTCCCAGCAACCACCACAGTTCAGGAAAGGGTGTGAATAGAACAGTTAGTGTCCCAGACAACAAGTTTCCAGATCCTATAATTTGGAGCAGAACGGAGAAAGAAGAAATCCTGGAGCACGTGGCACAAGACTTAGAACATTCTGCCAGGCAGTGGTGGCACCCTCTTTTAATCCCAGCACTTGGGAGGCAGAGGCAAGTGGATCTCTGTAAGTTTGAGTCCAGCCTGGTCTACAGAATGAGTTCCAGGACAGCAAAGACTGTTACACAGAGAAACCCTGTCTTGAAAAGCCAAAAGACTTAGAACATTCTAAGTGGTGGTGAGGAACAATGGGCGAGAATGTAGCGACTCAAGCTCTGAATTATCGTGTGTGTGTGTGTGTGTGTGTGTGTGTGTGTGTGTGTGTGTGTGTGTGTGTGTGTGATGGGCTTCATTATAGCCCCGGCACCTCATCTCTTCGAATGGATCACCTGGCCAGAACTCTTAGAGGAGAGGCCCTGAGTTCCTGCTGACAAACCCCAGGAGAGCTTTGTGTCCCTGGCCTTGGCACTGGTTTGTATCTCCCACCAGGAACTCTGAAGGCACTGCCAAAGCAGACATGCAATCTACTTTACTTGTTTTGACCACATCTCTGGCCAAGAAGTGGGGGTCAGAGAGGGCCCAGGAAAGGGAGCTGGAGGGGGATGTGTGAGAGATGATGCCTCCAGGTTCTATGTGACTCTGGAGTCTTAGACTTAGGTAAGCTGCTCATCTCTGTGTGGACTTAACTCTGTCACCTTTTCTCTCTGCTGTGTCCCTTATTTCTAGTGGAACCAGAACAGTGCCCAAGGCTGGGATTACAGTTATGTAACCCACCATTCCTAGGTTGCTTTATTTTGATGGCTATGTGGCAGTGGCTAGCCTGATATTTGCCAAGTTGCTAAGATTATAGATTAAGGGAACCAACCCCTACCATCCACAGGGTTTTTGTTAGATAGCTCTTTTGTTAGGCTTTTTCTCTATGCCTGATGACCTGAGTTTGTTCTTCAGAACCTAATATGGCAAAAAGAAAGAACCAGCTCCCACAGATTTTCCTCTTATTAAATAAATAAATGAATAAATAAATTTAATTTTAAATATTTAAATAAATAGATATAATTTAATTTTTGAATCACCTAGGGATGGGGGAGATGTAGCTCAGAGGTAGTGTGCTAATCTAGCATACACAAGGCCCTGGCTTCAATACCTGCAAGAGAGAGAGGGAGAGGGAGAGAGAAGGAGGAGGAAAAAGAAAGGAGCAATAAACCTTAATTATCAGAAATTAATACTGACTCATCAAAACCGAAGAAAACTGTGACAGCTGGTTTTAATTGCCAACTTGACACAACCTAGGAAGAGTTCTCAATGAAGGGCTGTAAGGGCTGTCTAGATCAGGCTGGCCTGTGGGCATGTCTGTGTGGGTTGTTTTGATCACCTTAGCTGAGGTGGGAAGACCTGCCCGTTGTGAGCGGCACCATTCCCTAGGAATGGATCCCGTTGTGTGTGAGAGCGGAGAACATGAGCTGAGCACTAGCAAGCATACATTCATTGCTCTCTGCTCTGACCATGATGTCATGTGACTAACTGCTTTAAGTCCCTTCTGCCTTGACTTCCCCAAAATGATGGACTGTACCCAGGTATTGTGAGAAAAATAAACCCTTTATCCATCAAGATGCTTTTGTTGGGGGTATTTAGCCACTGCTACAGGAAACAAAACTAAAACAGAAATTAATGCTGAAGAAAAAACTCCTCCCCTGAGGGAAAAGAGTGTGCTTGAGCATGCCATAAGGAAGGTACCTTCAGTAGCAAACGTCAGCACTGACCATTGCTTCACACACACTTGTGACATACACATGAACAAGTTCCATTATGAAATCTCACCCATTTATATCGTGTGTTCTGTTCATGGTCTCCCTGTTACAGTCTCCTGAAACTTGCCCCTGCTAGTCCCTTTCTTCCCAAATGATTCCTATTCCATTTGCTTGTCACATCTAGACAGATGGATATATAGATATAGGCTCTGCTCGTGGGTGTGTCCAAATGATTTCTATTCCACTTGCTTGTCACATCTAGACAGATGGATGTATAGATAGAGGTTCTGTTCGTGGGGTGTGTCCAAATGATTCCTATTCTACTTGCTTGTCACATCTAGACAGATGGATATATAGATATAGGTTTTGCTCATGGCGTGTACTGCTCTGTCTCTGAGTCTGGCTCATTTCATTCACCAGGATGGTCTCTGGTTCCATCTATCCCCCTGAATCCTTCAGGACTGGGTCCACTCCACTGTGTATGTACCACATGTTTTTTTTTCAGGATTTTTAGTGTGTGTCCTAGTTTGCTTTACACTAATGTCATAAACACCATGACAAGAAGTAACTTCTGGAGAAAAGGGTCTATTTGATTTATGTGTCCCGACAGCATCCACCATAGCGAAAAGTCAGACAGGAGCAGAATCAGGACCCGGAGCAGAAAGTAACGGAGTAACACTGCTGACTGGTTTGCTCTCCAGGCTCACATTCAGCTACCTGCCTCTTTTTATAATTTTCCCTCTTATTCTTATTTTATATTTCTGGGTATTTTGCCTACCGTGTGCATGCAATGTCTTTAGAGGCATCTGGAGTTATAAATGATTGTGAGCCTCCATGTGAGTGCTGGGAACAAGCCCAGGTCCTCTGGAAGAACAGCCAGTGCTTTTAACTGCTAAACTATCTCTCCAGCCTTCTGCCATCTTTCCTATATCTCCCTGGATCAGCTCCGTTGAGATGACACACCGTTCCCAGTGTTCTGGACCCTCCCACATCAATCATCAATCAAGAAAATACCCTCATAGACTCACCTACATGCTATTATGATGGAGGCCTTTTCTCAGCTGAGGTTCTGTCTTCCAAGATGAGCCTAGTTTGTGTCAAGTTGACAAGACAACAATAACAATAAAATAACAACAACAAAGAAACCTAAAAACTAACCAGCACAGTGTACAAAATGGGCGTAAGGGGCCAGTGAGACGGCTCAGTGAATAACAGCACTTTCTGCCAAGCCTGACAACCTGGTCAAACCCTAGGCAGGAGAGAACTGTTTCTGAAGGCTGCCCTCTGATCTCCACACATGTCATGGAATGTACATGCACACATCACAACTAAAATTGGTTTCACCATAACAACACTTCGATACATATCTGTCACTGTGCTTTGCTAATATTTACCGCCATTACCCTCCCTTATCCCCACACACTTTCATGTCTTTCTGTTACAGTTTCGTAATCCATTCTTCCATGGTTGAGCCTGCTTCCATAGCTTGGCTGTAGACATAGGTGTGCAGGTATGTCTGTGGCATGCTCTTGGTATGTACCCAGGAATAGTATAGACAGCTTCTATAGCAGTTGCTGTTTTAGCTTTCTGAGGCACCTCCATGTTTTCATAGTGGCTACGCTAATGTACACTCTCACCCCCAGTGTACAGGGGACTCGTGGTCTACTTCCTTGTCAGCAGTTGTCTGATTTCCTGATGGCAACCAGTCCAGAGATTCCTGGGTCCCTCGTTCTGTAGCCATGCATGTAGATCTGAAGTAGCTGCTGATAGCCCTTCACCTGCAGACACCGTACACCCACTGCCAAGAGGTCGGTCGTAGATAGTGTTCCCTTAAATTCTTCCTGTTGTTTTAAGTATTTATTTATCTTATGTGTGTACGTGTGTACCTGAGTGTATGTAAGTGTGTATGTGTGTACTTGAGTGTATGTAAGTGTGTGTGTACCTGAGTGAATGCAAGTGTGTATTGTGTACCTAAGTGTATGTGTGTACGTGTGTACCTGAGTATATGTGTGTACCTGAGTGTATGTGTGTGACTGAGTGTATGTAAGTGTGTGTGTACCTGAGTGAATGTAAGTGTGTATTGTGTACCTAAGTGTGTGTACGTGTGTACCTGAGTATATGTGTGTACCTGAGTGTATGTGTGTGACTGAGTGTATGTAAGTGTGTGTGTGCCTGAGTGTATGTAAGTGAACCACATGTAAGACCCCTCAAAGGTCAGAAGAGGGCATTGGATCCTGTTGAGGAATGTTATTTTCAGGTGTGTGACTTTTGTTTACACTGCATTTGTTTAACTCTGTGAAGCTATGGTTCTGTGCCTGTCTAAAACGCCTGATTGCCCTAATAAAGAGATGAACAGCCAATAGCGAGGCGGGAGCAAGGACAGGTGCGACTAGCAGGTAGAAAGAGAAGGAGGCGCAGCAAGGAGAGAGCAAGGAGGGAAGAGCTTCAGGGGCCAGCCACCCAGCTACACAGCCAGCCACGGAGAAAGAAGTAAGATATACAGAAGCAAGAAAGATAAAAGCCCAGAGATGGAAAGTGAATGGGATAATTTAGATAAGAAAAGCTGGCAAGAAACAAGCAAAACTAAGGCCGGGCATTCATAACTAAGAATAAGCCTCTGTGTGTGATTTATTTGGGAGCTGAGTGGTGGGCCCTCCAAAAAACCAAAAAAGTAAAACATGATACAACAGGATTCTCTGAAACTGGAGTTGCAGGCTGTTGTGAGGGCCCTATGGGTGCTAGAAACTGAACTTAGGTCCTCGGCAAGAGAAGTAAGTGCTTTTAATCACTGAGCCATCTCTCCAGCTTTTTTTTTTGTTTGCTTGTTTGTTTGTTTGGGGGTTTGATTGGTTTTTCAATACAGGGTTTCTTTGTGTAACCTTGGCTGTCCTGAAATTTGCTCTGTGGACCAGGTTGGCCTCAATCTCTTAGAGATCCCCCTGCCTCTTCCTCCTGAGTGCTGGGATTAAAGGTTACATTTATTTTAAACTTAAACGTCTCTGTTTTTACTTTTTACTTGCAGGTGGTAGATACTGTCAATTACCACATCACTGATGACCACCGTATGCTTGTGGTCCCTGTGCTCCCTGCAGGGCAAGGCCATCATAGCTACCATGGTGCCTCTGCCTCATCTGCTTCTTGAAGGGCCTTTGCCGCCCCACAGTTTATTCTCTTGTCTAATGTAACATTAAAATAGCAAAAATAGGCACTTATCTTTTAAAAAGTTCCACCTAACTAAACATATACAGACGTGTGTGTGTGTGTGTGTGTGTGTGTGTGTGTGTGTTTGCCTGTGTTTGCACATGCATGTGCGCAGTTCTGGAGATTAAAGCCAGGGCCTCTCTTGTGGTAGGCAGAGTCCTACCAGTGAGCCCTTTATTATATATTATTTTTATTTTGAGACTGTTTCTTGATAGGTTTCCCAGGTTGGCTTTGAATTCAACATCTTTCTGTCTCAGCTTCAAGCACTTGTGATTTCAGGCCCAGCTAAGACTGTTCTTATCAGTACTTCTTTTTTTTTTAAAAAAAAAAAAAGAAAGAAAAATTTTTTTATTCTTTGTGGATCTCCCATCACCCCATTCCTACTCATCTCCCCAACCCTTCATATCCACCCTCTGCCTGTGCAACCTCCCCCCGAAATAAAATTAAAAACCATTTCATCGTGGAAAGTGTAGTGTGCCACAGTGAGTCACATAATCCATACATCTTGTAAGTGTTCATTGCAATGAGTCTTTGGTCTGGTTCGAGGCCTCTGGTTTCTGCTCCACTATCAATATTGGATCCTCACTAGGACTCCTCTCAGATGTCCTGCTCTTGCCTTGTGTCATGAAATCCTGTAGCTTTTCATCTGCAGGACTGGACCCTTCACAAGCTCCAGCAGTTCATAGATGGGGTGGATGTTAGGATGGGTCAACTCAGAGCCCTGGAGCTGGACCTGGGTGGTAGCCAAGTTGGTTAGCCTGCCAACTCTCCCACATCCTCACCACCAGGGCTAGCTCTTCAGCACTGCCCCAGCTAATCCATCCAACGCTGAAAGCAGCAAGGGGCGGGGTCAGTTCTCCTGCTTTCACACCCTCAGGGCTACCTCACCTGCACCCAAACCACCAGCGCTACTGTGATGCCCAAGTGAGGTGCTAGGACCACATACTCCCGAGTGCTACAGCAGGTGAGGGTCAGGGCAAGCTCTCCCGAGTGCCGTAGCTAGTCTCACTGCTTCTTCTTCTTCTTCTTCTTCTTCTTCTTCTTCTTCTTCTTCTTCTTCTTCTTCTTCTTCTTCTTCTTCTTCTTCTTCTTCTTCTTCTCCTCCTCCTCCTCCTCCTCCTCCTCCTCCCCCTCCCCCTCCCCCTCCCCCTCCCCCTCCCCCTCCTCCTCCTCCTCCTCCTCCTCCTCCTCCTCCTCCTCCTCCTCCTTCATGCTTCTCTTTCAATGAAACAGATCCAAAGGATGTACAGTTAAGACTTAAGCACACGTTGTGCAGTTCACAGGTGTGGAAAAACAGGACAGAGTTCCAACAGAAGAAAATAACCCAAGACCAGACTGAACTTGCTGCCAAAGGTTTCTCTTGGATGGTGCTGGGGCCAGAACCACTGGGCTGGGCTCAGGAGCAGCAGTTAAACAACACACATACATACTAGCAATCACATGCCCAGGGTCTAAGCTGGATTAATATTAGATGTTCTCCACAGATTATCTAAAAGATCCTGTAGATCCTGATGATATCATCTGATGGTGTAGCTGAACCCTCATTCCTGAGGGTCCTAGACCCTTGATTTTCTAACCATTTACAAGACAGGGACATTTCACGTGTCTGTTCACAGTCTAAGTGAACAACAAAGTGGCAAGAAATGTGGGATGTTCATACAAAGATTTATTGCATTTTCCAGAATGTGGTAAATTGGAAATAAATTATAACTAGTAATATTTGTCTGGGTGTGGTGTAATCCCAGTACTTAGGAAGCTGAAGCAGGAGGAGCATAAATTCAAGGATAGTACGGACTACATAATGAGGTCCTGTAGTATAGCATGAATAATAAAAACCCAGAGACAGATATTGGGGTTCAAGCTGAATATCAGAAAATCAATCAGGCAAACTTTATTTATTAAAACACAAATAATATATCACTATACTGTAGCCAGTCTTTCTTTGGACCACCAGCTCCTGAATAATGACATGGAGACTTTTAATTAATTATGAAAGCTTGACCTTAGCTTAGACTTATTCCCAACTAGCTCTTATAACTTAAATGAACACATTTATATTAACCTACGTTCTTCCACGTGGCTCAAAACTTCTCCTCCATAATACACACATCCGCTTCTGTGTCTCACTGGTGAAAACCCCCACCTCAGATTCTTCCCAAATGGCCTATCCCTGCCTAGAAGTCCTGCCTATCCTCTCCTGCCTAGCTATTGGCCACTCAGTTCTTTATTAAACCAATCAGAACTTGCCTTAAACAGGTAAGGAAGGAAAGAGACACATCTTCACACAGTGTGATCAATCATCCTGCAACATTTCCCCCTTTTTTGTCTAAATAAAAAGGAAGGGTTTTAACTCTAACATAGTAAGAATATACAGTAAGAACAATTATCAAGTAAGAATTTCATACACAAAGTCAATTCCATTTATATTTGGCAAATTTGGAGACAGCACTCTATTATCTATCCTATTTTGATGAGTCCAAAGTTTTGTACCTAAGTCATTTTTTATTATATCTTGTATTATCAACCTAAAAGTATAATTTTAGATTTTAAAACATTTTCTTGGATAAACAAATTAAGATTTTATGTCTCTCAACCTTTATAATCTTTAAATCTCTTTTTTGAATTTCGTTTTTAAATATGGTAATAAAGTAAAGAGTAAAACTATAGCTACCTAGTCTTCCACCCCATCAGAGACCTGAGAAGAATAAAATATTGCCTGAGTAAACAGAAAGGACAGAGCAAGCAACTTCCAAAACTATAGAATTGACAGACAGTTGGCTGCCTGGACAGTTAAGGTTTCCTCTGCAATGTTGGAGCATCCATCTTCAGCCTACAGGCCTAGAATATCTGACAGATTTTTCTGTGAAGCAGGAATTTTGAAGGACTTGTTCACCCTCTCTTGGCAAAGTTTGACAATTGACTTCCCCTGTGTCCTATTTGCCAATCTGTACAATTTGTTCATGCTGCATTTGTTTCATTATGTAAAGATGGGTGGCAAGTTTTACCTTGTCTGCCTAAGGCACCTATTTGTCTAATAAAAAGATGAACAGTCAGTAGCTAGGCAGTAGAGGGATAGGCAGGACAGGCAGGCAAAGAGAGGAAGGAGTAGGAGAAGGAATCTAGGCTCAAGAGAGAAAGAGAAGAGACAATGAGGGAGAAAAAAAGGGAGATGCCCAAGGCCAGTCAGCTAGCCATCTGCCAGCCAATCAGACATGGAGTAGGACATACAGGATGAAAGAAAGGTAAAAAAGCCCCAAGACACAACTTAGATGAAAAGAAACAGGTTAAATTAAATTATAAGAGCTAGTGGGTCAAGAATAAGATAAGGCCAAGCATTCATAACTAGTAATATGTCTTTGTGTCATGATTTGGGGGCTGGTGGTACAAGAAAGCCTGTTACATCTTTAGGGGACCCTGAGAAAATTGGGATAATGATCAAGTTCTGGGAGAATTAGCTGTATCATTTGTTTTCTAGTCTCTGTGTGACAGAAAGGTGCAGGGTTTATCTGAAGTCCTGCCTGGGGTAGTCTGTGAGGCTGGACCTTTTTAGCCACTTTGAAGTTGTTCTAGATGGAGAGTTTTGAGGAGACTGCAACAGAGGCATTCTGAGATCATCTGGGCATCTTGTCTTCATTGGTGTCTGGTCCTTTTGTTCTGAAAACACACAAACTCTTAAAGGTAGCATGTATATATACATCAACAAAAGCATGGAATGTGCAGTCTGCACACATCTGTTGAAGATGATCTTCTTCTCTATGTTTGAGGTAAATGGCATCCGTTAAGTTTATAAGTCTATTTGGACTGCATAAGCAAACTGTCATGAGGACTCTGTAGCCAACAAGATTTATCCTGTCTCATCCAGTTTCAGAGCTGTTCCGTTGTAGAGGGGTCAGCATATACGTCATCTGACTTATAGCCTTTCTTGGTGGTTGCCAATGGCCAGCCAGCAAACAAAATTGGGACCAGTTTGATATGTTGTAGTCAAAGACGCTGAAATACTTGTGAAATTATTATTAAATAAATTTTGCCACTATGAAAAGACACAAATGGTCTATATTTCTGCATTGCACACACATAACAAGCACCTAAAGCAGGTGTGAATATATGAATCTTGCGATTGTTCCTTAAGGAAAACAACATGGAAATTGTCTTTTTTTATATGTGTGTATACTGTGTATGTGTAGTGTGTGCATGTGTGTGAGTGTGGGTGCATGTGTGCCCTGGCATGAGTGTGGAGAGCAGATGATAACTTCAGGTATCTGTTGTGTGATGTTTTGATTTTTTTGAGGGGCCCACCACCCAGCTCCCAAATAAATCACACACAGGGGCTTATTCTTAGTTATGAATAGCTGGCATTAGCTTGGTTTGTTGCTAACCAGTTTTTCTTTTTCTTTTTCTTTTTTTTTTTTTTTGGTTTTTCGAGACAGGGTTTCTCTGTGGTTTTGGAGCCTGTCCTGGAACTAGCTCTTGTAGACCAGGCTGGCCTCGAACTCACAGAGATCCACCTGCCTCTGCCTCCCGAGTGCTGGGATTAAAGGCGTGTGCCACCACCGCCCGGCTAGCCAGTTTTTCTTAACTTATATTATCCCATCTACTTTTTCCCTCTGGGCTTTTATCTTTCTTACTTCTGTATGTATCTTACTTTACTCTTACTCTGCGGCTGACTGGATGGCTGGGCGGTTGACCCCTGACATCCATCTTCCACTCCTTGTTCTCTTCAGTTCTCCTATTTATCCTCTCTGCCCGCTAGCCTGGCCTATCCTTGCTCCTGCCTCATTATTGGCCATTCCTCTCTTTATTAGGATCATCAGGTGGTTTAGACAGGCAAAGAACAACAGCTTCATAGTTAATCAAATGCAGTATAAACAAAAGTAACACACCTAAAAATAATATTCCCCAACAGATTTCTGTCTTCATCTTCCACTGCTTGAGGCAAAGTTTCTTATTCACTGATGCATACTCTAGCCGTCCTGTGAGCTTTCCAGCCTCTGGCTCCTATCTATTATAGGAGGCCTGGAATTATAGTTTCGTTTACATAGCTCTGATGATCCAAATGAATCCTCATGACTGCCCTCAAGTGCTTTATCTTACAGAGCCGTGCCCTTAGTCCCAACACAGACTTCTTTGTTTAGCTTTTATTTAAGCTGTGTTAAATATGCATTTAGAAATACTCCATAAATTATCTCACTCTGCTCAACTTTAGGTGTGTGTGTGTTGTATGCCCGGGTAGTGTTTGTGAGCCCCTTGAGGTACGAGTGGCAAGGCACTACTAGACTACTCAAAGAGCCCTACAAGAGGCAAATGTCCAAGCTACACCTACAAAGAAAAACAAAAACAAGATCAAGTCACAGAATCCCACCAACCCCACCCTGGAAAGCTCTACCTCTCCTCCAAGAAACCCTGTATAAAGCCTGGCTCCTGCTCAGTGCTTTGCTGCTTCTCTTCCAAGCAGAAGCATCCACTCACTCTTGTGTCTTTCCCAATACATCTTTTCTGTGAATGTTTGTTGTGTGGTGTGACTGTGGTGTTCCTTGGCTCCCAACTGTTAGGATACCTGTTCCCCTCAGAGATGTACCATTAAGAGTGTTCATCTGGGTGTGTGCACCTATAAGTTCAGGTGTGTCTTAACGTTGAATGTTTGGGTGTTTTCTTGTTTTTTCCAGACAAGTTTTCCCTATGTAGCTGTGGTTGTCCTGAAACTCATTCTGTAGACCACGCTGGTTTCGAATTCACAGAGATTCACCTGCCTCTGCCTACCAAGTGCTGGGATTAAAGATGTGTGCCATCACCGCCCAGCTGATGTTTTTCTTTTTTGAAAACAGAATTCAGGGGCCGGGCGGTGGTGGTGCATGCCTTTAATCCCAGCTCTTGGGAGGCAGAGGCAGGTGGGTCTCTGAGTTTGAGGCCAGCCTGGTCTACAGAGTAAGTTCCAGGACAGCTAGGGCTGTTACACAGAAACCCTGTCTAGAAAAACCAAAGAAAGAAAGAAAACCGAATTCCTCACTAAACCTAGAGCTACTAGATTTTGTTATGCTAGGCAGACTGGTCAGTAAATTTAAGGGACCTGCTTATCCCATGATCACCGAATCCTCACTCCATCCCATCAGCCCTGGGATTCCAGGCCCCACTGTCACTGCAAAGATTTGTTGCTGTTGTTTTGCCCTTTGTTTCTTGTTTTTCTGAGACAAAGTTTCTCTTTGTAGCCCTGGCTGTCCTAGAACTTGCTCATAAGACCAGGTTGTCAGGTTGTCCTCAAACTCAAAGAGATTCACCGGCCTCTATCTCCCTGGTGTTGGGATTAAAGGTGTGCACCACCACTGCCCGGCTGTTACTGCAACTGTTATGCGTGTGTTGCAGATCTGAGCGCAGGTCTATTGCATGTCAGGAATTCTGTCCACTGGTCATCACCCTAGCCCTGCTTTATGTACTTTACTTGGTTTTGTTGTTTTGAGACAGTATCTCTAGCCCAACCTGGGACTGGAACTTGTGATTTCCCCGTCTCAGACTCCTGTGTGCTGGGATTACAGGCTTCCACCACCATGTTGAGTCTCCCATTCTGCTTCTTTTTGTTGTTTTTCTGTTTTGTTTTTTAAATAAAGTCGCTTTCTGTAGCCTTCGATGTACTGGAACTCACAACATAGATCCAGCTGGCCTCGAACTCAGAGATCTACCTCTTCTGCCTTTACCCATTCCCCCAGATTTAAGTGATTCCTCAAATCTCTCTGCCGTATGTAGTTAAAAAAAAAAAAAAGGTAGGCCTTTGTTCCATCTTATCCTAACATGAACAAACAAACTAGGAGCAGCTGAACTTCTTCAGGCCAACAAGGTAAAGCCTGACCAGCCAGGTTTTACAACGCCTAGCAACCGTTGCCACGACAACTCAACCCTGCTCTCACCTAAGAAATGCAGTTCCTTCAGCAACCCAGAAGGCTCCGGGGCAGTCGCCCAGCCTTCCGTCCTGCTCTATCCCGAAATGCAATGCGGCTCTCACGTTGTCAAGCAACTGTATTTAGGGTGGTCGTAAAACTGCCTACATTTCCACGCTATTTTAAAGCTTGTCTACATAGAGTTGGCAAATAAGAAAAGTACAGAAAGAGCAACCCCAATGATTGAGCTTTAGAAAGTTTTATCGTAAATAAAGAGGTCGTCAGAAGCCTAACGTTCTCTGCATTCGCACAGGCATATTTTCGGGCAGCCCTAAACCGGCGGCGTGGGGTCCTTCGGGGTCCTGGGTGGGACACGTGCGCGAGGAAGTGGCTCTGCCTGTGCGCGCGGCTTTCGGGGGTCTCTCAACGTGGAGCTATGGGAGGTCTGGAGAAGAAGAAGGTGAGTGGTTCCCGGGGTGGTAGGACCTCGGACTTGTCACTCTCCCTGGCCGCTGGGGACCGAGAGGTCAGGAGACGGCGCCGGGGTGGAACTGCTGCGCGCAGGCCCCTGGAGGCCGGGGAAACGTGTGCTCTGTGGAAGGAGTTGTGGAGACGCAGAGCCGCCAACCGGCAGTTAAAAGAGTGAGCCACGGACGTAAAATTCATCATTACGACTTCGGACTTTTTGGGTTGAGCCAAGTCCGGTTTTGGACACTGGGGACTGAGAAGTAAGCAATCAGCTGGGGCCCCCACTTTCCCGGAGTCACTTCCCGTTGGACAAAAATACAGTGGCCAGAAATTAAGTGCGCGCTAAAGGAAGCTAACGAGATGCTAGCAGTGAGATGGAGAGTAACAACAGAATCAGTCCGATTAGTGTTGTTTCGGAGGTTCTCTTCTGACAGCATTTCAGTGGAAATCTGGACTGTCAGAACACTTAAGGTGGTGTGGGGCATGGAAGTGCAGGCTTGGGGTGTCCTCCATCTTTCCCGACGAGAAGTTCTCGGCACTCAGATAAACCCACCCACCCGTAGCTTAAAGAGGCCCGGGCTCCGGCAGAAGTGTTTCATTGTTTATAGGGTTAGGCATTGTCACGATCTCTATTTTAGGGTGACTCCTTAGACCAAACGAGACTTCAGAGCTAAGCAAGTTTACAGAAACTGAAATTTTCAAGCTTCTGGTTAATTTTACCTTTAGCAAACAGAATTTGTTGTCTGAGAGAGTATTGGTGGGAAGCAGGTGTGTGTGTGTATTCTTTTTGTTTGTTTCTGTTCTTGTTTTCAGAAAAGAAGGAAACGGTGAGCAGGTTTACAAAATAGTTCAGTTTTAGCTTTGTTTCAGATCAGAGATAGTTTTTTGTTTTGTTTGTTCAAGACAGGGTTTCTCTGTGTAGCTCTGGCCATCCTGGAAGTTGCTCTGTAGACCAGGCTGGAACTCACAGGGATCTGCTTGCCTCCGCCTCCCGAGCGCTGGGATTAAAGGCGGGCGCCACCACTACCTAGCCGAGACAGAGTTTCTTATTTCTGTGTAACCTGTGTTTCCTAAGTAAGCTTGCCAATGATAATGCCAAAGCCTGCTATTTCCCTTTTCTCCTTCAGATACTTAGTGAAGGAAGCCACAGTGGAAACTAAATGCCAAGGCCGGTAGGCAGGAAAAGCTGGCAGTATACAGGGTTTTGGAAAGACATCAACATGGCTGTGAGACAGTGAATAAGTGAGTTCCCATCTAGGTGATGTTGGGGGCTGTGTCGTATGTGGCTTAGGGTTATTCTGAGCAGAGAAGACAACTAAAGAAAGTGACTCGATCTGAGTATTCTTGCTTCTGTGTGGAGAATACCTGGGCGTGAAGGGACTCCAGGATGGGGAAGGGAAAGATGAGGTGGGCTCAAGTCTTTCCTTTGGATTGCAAGTTTCTGATACCAATCTGTTTTGTTGTGATTTTTAATCATTCTTGAGGCTGTAATATAATTACATTATTTCTCCCTTCCCATGTACTCCCACTTGCTCTTTCAAAATCATGCCCCCTCCCTTTTTTAGTAACTATTGGTACGTATATATGTGTCTGTGTATGTATATTTTCAGGACTGACCATTTGGTATTGGTAGCTAACTGGTGTGTTCTTCCCACTCAGCATTCCTTGGTTGCCTGCAGTTCTTTGTGTAGGGCTGAGGTCTCTTGGGTTGTCTTCTATCCACATTGGCAAGTCTGCTGTCTGTGTTCTGCTCATTTGGGCATGTTGGTGAGGCTTATGGGTAGCTTCTGACATTCCTAGAAGACACAGGCTCAACAAATGCACTGATCCTCTGGCTCTTAGAATTTTTCCATCCCTTCTTCCGCAATGATCCCTGAGCCTTAGGTGTGGGAGTTGTTTTGTAGTTGTAGTTAGGGACTATGCTGGTTTAGGAAATCAACTTTAGTATTGCAGTTGTAGGTTATCCTTCAGGATCGGTGGCTTTACTAGCTCCAAGCAGCTGGCGAGGTTTCCAGTACCGGGCAGGATTTCCCTGTGTTAGAGGGTCTGAGGTCCAGTTAGAAAACGGTTGATTACGCCGTGGTGTTCATACCACTGCACCCTTCAGGTTGTCATGCCATGCTGATTGCTGTTGTGGTTCCTGGGTAGCACAGCTGGGTAGGACTGCTGGTTGCTTCCCTCCTGTAGAAGCTTGCATAGCTCCTGGTACTCGGGGAGTAAGAGGGTCAGGTCAGTTTCAGCTGAGTGATGTCTGATCCCTGCATCTGAAGTGGGCGGTGTTTTCAGCAGTGGGGACTTATTTCCATCTCATGTACGTAACCAAGGGCAACAGCAAAAGCCTGTCATGTTTTGGAAGTCACTTGAACAACGTGACCAACAACTCCCAAAAAGGCTTCTCATGCCTGGGGTTGGGGTGTTTTTTTTTTGGGTGGTCTTTGACTCTTGGAGGGAGAATTGTCAGCCCAGACGAGAGAATTTCATTTAAATGATATGTGTATATTTATGCACAGGCTTAATCTGTATTATTGCTTTGTGCTGTTTGTAAAGAGTCCCTCAGGACTTTATCAGACATCCTTACTGTTATTTTACCCTCCTCTCCTGCGTCTATCTCCCGACTCCCTAATTTAGAACCCCCTCCCCATTTGTCCCATTTACCTTTATCTGATCACTTGTTCCCTGATAGTCCCTTCTCTGTTGTGCACCCCCAACCCCCACCCACTGGCCTCTTTTTACTTTCCTGGTTTCCGCAGTTACTCCAGGATATGTACTCACATCTGAAGGTGTAGGGCCAGCAGCCTCCAATGAGAGAGAACATGTGATGTTTGTCTGTCTGGGTCTGGTTTACCTCCCTTAAGTATGTTTGGGTTTTTTGTTTTTGTTTTTTAAGTTTCATCCATTTCCCAGGCTAGACCCTGAAGAAAGATCCAAATTTGTTTTAACCTAACACTTTCTTAAACATCTAGCAAGTGCTAGCCATTTATAAACTATAAGAAGGAAAACTTGGTCTGGAGGCAGAGGCAGCCAAATCTCCATGAGTTGGAGGCTAGCCTGGTCTACATGCAAATTCTAGACCAGCCAGGCCTACATAGTGAGACCTTGTCCCAAAATAAAAAGGGAAACCTGTACTTCGGATGCAAGTAGAGATGTCTCAGCGAGCTGTAACATCCGACACTGGGTTCCAGAACAGTTTTGACTCTTGAGGCCAAAGTATCTGTTGTGGGAATGGTTTGTCTTACTCATTGTAAGGTGTTTAGAAAAATGTTGTACTGTCCAACATACACACCCTAATCCAAAAAGTTAACTCACCATGTGAACCAGGTTTAATGTTTACAGTGGCAGTGCACAGTAACGAGAGATCCATGTGGCACGGGAAAATGGGAAACATCTTGTTTTCTAGCACTGGAGTTAGTAGTGAGACAGGCTCTCACTGTATACCACAGGCTGGCCGGAAACTCATTTTCGTCCTGTTTCTTCTTTCTGCGTACTGGAATTTAGGTGTTCACCACCATGGCTGGCTCAGTGGAAATACTTTTCCTTTTTACATATACTTTGTGTGTATGTATGTGTGTGCCCCCAAGAAACACGGTGCACATATGGAAGTCAGAGAACAACTTGTAGGAGACTGTTCTCTTCTTCCACTGTGTGTGCTCATCGGGATTTGTGGAAGTGCTTGTACCTCTGAGCCATCTCACAGGCCTCCGTGGAAAACATTGAATGAAGACTGTGGACCTTATCTTCGGCTCCTCCAAGGCTTATCATAGGCCTTTTCCCAATAGTCAGTGTCTGGAGGAAAGGATGAATAGTGTTTCATGTCTGTGGTTTGTTTATAATATAGGTAGTTCAGGGGACACTGACTCCTTAGATCCAGACCTAGGTTCAGAAGTTCCTGCTGTCTCCCTGCAGAGGAAGTTTTTTTTTTTTGTTTTTTGTTTTTGTTTTTGGAGTGGACACAGGTGGTTAGTGCTTCAGGCTGTTTGGAATAGGATGCTGCTTCTCTTTAGCACTGATGTGTATGAGATAATCCAGATGATTTGACAAGACCACCTGCTGCTTGGAGGCAAGTAGAAGCCAGGCCTGTTGTCTTCCTTACCCTCATAGCATCTAGCTTAATGCTTTGAACTTGGTTGCTTTCTGGTGAATGAAGCGGGTGAGGGTGCTGGGCAATGGTGTGTGGCTTAAGACAAGCATTTCCAGTTAGAGTAGTGTCATCCCTGAGGGAGGGGGAAATGGCTAGGGGATATCTTAGATGTTGCAGTGGTTTTCGTCTCCCTCCCGAGGAACATACTCTGTTAGTCTGTAGTAGTAACATTTTATGTGCCTGTGGTCCGTATGAAAAGGCTGGTGATTAAAAAGGGACAAATAAGATTATGAACAGAGGTTTAGTTAGGCATGCAGGCTCTGGACTCAGACCTGGGTTTGGAGACCTAACCCAAGCTTGTAAGCTGTGTGGCTTGAATGGGCAAGCTGGAAATGGACATTCCGATGGCTCTTACCCCACAGGCTTGTGGAGACTGAGGGATATAAACTGTGGAATTACCGTATGTTAGACAGGATATAGAGCTGTGCTGGGTAGGTCAAGACCCCAGCATCGCGTGGGTGCGGTGTCCAAGGACAGCATAGAGCTCCTTTGGGCGGGCCATTTCACTCCCTACAACAGTCCTCATCCTGGAAATCTGTCTCTGTCACCTACCCACTTAGCTGTCTCTAGAATTCCCTTTTCCCAGAGTTGGATGTCACTGCTGTTGTTCTAACAGAATTTTTTTTTCCTCCCTAAGTATGAACGAGGCTCTGCCACCAACTATATCACCCGAAATAAAGCCCGGAAGAAGCTGCAGCTGAGCCTGCCTGATTTCAGGTGAGGTTGGAAGGGAGCATACTAGGGTCTGGGAGCCTTGGTAATGGCATAAATGCACAGGGAAAACTCCCGGCCTTGCTTGAGCCATCCCAGCCGTCCTGTGATGTTTCTCCTCTTCCTCACCTCGCTTTGTCAGCTGTGGTCTGAGAACTGGCTCTTCAGATCCAGCTGCCTGGTCATTGCCCTTTACTGTTTCCCTTCTAACAGAAGGCTTCCTGAGTCCTACAACTGGGGACTCTCCTTGTAGAATCAAGTCCAGATGTCTCTGCAGTCTGTGGGTCCTCCCATCAGGCTAATCTTGACCACTGCAGCCTCCACTCTGTATGTGTTCTGTTGTGGGGAGGGGTGTGGTGGTTACAGGCTTTTGTTACTGATTTGAAGAGATTTTTTTGTTTTTGCTTTGGTTTTGTTTTCTGCAGGACTGGTCACTGAACATGCTACTCACATGCTACGCACACACTCTGCCACTGAGCTATATCCCAAGCCAGTTTTTTTCCTCTTGTTTGAGACAAACGCCCATAGTCCGGACTAGCCTCAAACGTATGCTCTTCCTGCCTCGGTCTCCTGGGTGCCAAGAGAACAAGTGTTCTTACTTGGCTGTCTCTCTTAGAGTGCGCAGCCTTCTGCCTTCTATATGTTTGAAATGTTGATTTCTCAGTATGGCATCCTGGTTTAGGTGCCTGCCAGCCTTTGTGGCTGTTCTGTCTGCTCCCACTGACACGCCTCTCACAGTCTTCTTGCACTGTGTGTTTAGGAACTTGTGACCACCAGACTCACTTGAGAGGTGAAGCACCAACTCCTTTGCTTCCTGGTCACGCTTGCTTTCTAGCACGCTGTGGCCAGTGTTGTGCCTTTGCTGGTTTAACGGTGGCTTGTCTTCCAGGCGGCTGTGTATCCTGAAAGGCATTTATCCCCATGAGCCCAAGCATAAGAAGAAAGTAAATAAGGGCTCCACAGCAGCCCGAACATTTTACCTCATCAAAGATATTAAATTCCTCCTCCATGAGCCCATTGTCAACAAGTTCCGAGAATACAAGGTGAGGCCTTGGTTCTTTCTTGTGTTTGCAGCTTTGTAATTCACTGAACTTGGACAGGTTGCTGATGTACTCAGGGCCAGTCCTGTAGAGAAGGGGAGGTCTTTCTACCTCAAAAGGATGTCTCAGACGGCCTGCCTAAAAATCATTTGCACCGGACCTGCACATAATTGTTAACCAATTCTGCTCCCCCACAAGACTATGACTATTTGCCCTCAAGGCAGAAATGGTACCATGTCAGGGGCTTTTGGTGCCTTCTCTGCTCCCAAGCCCTCCTGTTCTTTGTGGGGTTGCTCTCAGGGCACCTGGGCTTCAGTTCCATACACAGAGAAACATTAATACTAAATGCCACAGGACAGGGACAGCAGAAACCTATTTCCATCATGTGCAGAGGGTGGAAAGACTAATTGAAGTTAAACTGCTGCCTCCGGCGGGAAACAGGGTTTTTTGAGGAGTGGGCGCCACCTAGTGGCCAGCAGGAGACTGGGCAACAGCTACATCAAACAATGCTAGAAGTGGGCAAGTGGTGGGAAGTGTGTCCAGACCTGCTGTTTATAATCCCACATACTGTTTGGGCTTCTCAGGAGCCCTGGGTCTGGTTTTGAGCATCTGTTGGTTTGGAAGATGTGGCCTTAAAGTTTATCTCAGTTGGTTTTATTCTGGGTAGCTTGTTTTCATAGAGGTCAACAACTAGCTTTGTGTGCTGTCTAAAAGCGAGCCCTTCCAGCCATGATCTACCTCCGTGCAAAACAGGGCTCTTCCTAGGTGTGCATGTGGTGTCAGCATACCTGTGCATCATCAGAGGGGCCCTGGGCTGGCTCTGGTCATTATCATGGATCTGGAGCTCCATGGACTTGGCTATTTGGCAGAGCTTGGCCTTAGGGGCCTGATGGCATGGGCAGTAGCTGTGGCTGGTTTCAGAAGACACTGAGACAGCCTGTCTGGTGTATTCACTCTCCATGGAGGAGCTGCTCAGAAGCCCATGCCACAGCATCATGGCTCCTGCTCCCCTTCCAGGTGTTTGTTCGGAAGCTGCGCAAAGCCTATGGAAAGAGCGAATGGAATGCTGTGGAGCGCCTGAAGGACAACAAACCCAACTACAAACTTGACCACATCGTCAAGGAGCGGTGAGTCATGCTCCTCAGCGTGCTGCGGTTGCAGCTGAGTGCTGTCCTAGTGCTGGGGATGCAGTGGGGCGAGGAAAGACTTGACTGGGAGTGCGTGTCCTTTCAGAGGCGCTAGACCGAAAACCAAGCTGGCACATGAGTGTCGTGATTATAAGTTGCACTGGGTACAGTAAAGGCTGTACGGCAGTGTGCAGAGAACTGGGTACATTGATTACGTGCCCAGAGAGACCTCTGGAAAAGGACCTGTTTGAGCCAGCCAGGAGAGCACATTATGAGCAGAGACAGCAGCAAGTTCAGAGCCATGAGTTCCCACACTACAGACTTAGAAGGCATGGTAACATACTTCTGGTTCCTCACTCAACCTTCTCAAAAAGCCCCTCCCCTTCACTGGCTAATCAGTGAATCTTTCCTCTTCAGGAGAATTGGCAAATGCCTGAAGACCCTTGTAGCTTCTACAGTTTGGATGGAATGTGTTTGGTATCTAATGACTAGAAGCCAGCATTGCTGCTGAGTAGTCTTCAGTGTTGATAATAGTTACTGTATCGCAGGACACTTTTGCCTGGAATTGATCAGGTGTAGAACCCTATGCTAGTGTCTGTTTTATAGAGTGAAGGCCGACACATGCTCAATTCCAAAATGGTGATGGCTCATAACTTCCTGGGATGTGGAAGAGCCTTGACCTTGGTTTCATTCATAAAAGAAATAACATCTGGTCTCCTTAGCCAGAACCAAGGCGCATAGAAAACCTAATAGTCTAGAAAGGGTGTGTGTTTGTCCTCCAGATTAGAAAGTTAGGAAACTGAGGCACCAAGGAGACTGGGGGAAGTTCCTGACTTCTGTCTCAGGAACCTAGACAGCTGTCTCATCACTTGTTAAGTTCATGCTAGGCCTGAATCTTAGCCTGCTTTTGCTGACCTGAGACCTCTCAACTCAGTTGCAGTAAACAGTTCTGTCTGGGGCGTGGGACCTCAACCATTTGTAGTCGTGTGCCCTTCAGAGCTCTTTATGACAAGGCGGATCATCATCATTGTCATCCTTTTTGTTTTGTGTTTGTGTGCGACAGGTTTTCTCTGTGTAGCCCTGGCTGTTCCGGAACTCGCTCTGTAGACCATGCTGGCCTCAAAGTCACTGAGATCTACCTGCCTCTGCTTCCTGAGTGTTGGGATTAAAGGCGTGTGCTACCACAGCTCAGATTTTTTTTATAGTTTTTGGAGATAAGCTCTCCCATAGCTCTGGCTGTCCTGGAATTCACTATGTAGACCAGGCTAGCCTCAGACTCGCAGAGATCCTTCTTCTGTCTCCCAAATGCTGGGATTAAAGGTGTGCACCACCACTCCTGGCAGACCCTTTTCTTCAAATGAAGCTTCCTGGAATGTGGTTCAGATATCCTGCAGCTCTAGGGCAACCTGGCTGGAGGAAGGGAACTGAAACCTCTGCAGATGCAGCCATACTCAGGGTTTGTTTAGAGCCACAAGAAGTAGATGGATGGGTGGCTTGGTTTGGTTGATTTTAGTTTGATTTTTTTGGAGATAAGGTCAGCCTCCCAAGTGCTGGCTAGGATTACAGGTATGTACCACGCACCACTAGATCTGGTTAAAGATAACCTTTTTTTTTTTTTATAAACCTCGAGACAGGGTTTCTCTGTGTAGCTTTAAAGCCTGTCCTAGAACTCACTTTGTAGACCAGGCTGGCCTTGAACTCAAGAGATCTACCTGCGTCTGCCTCCCAAGTACTGGGATTAAAGGCGTGCGCCACTACTGCCCAGCTAAAGATACACTATTTTAAGTTAGCATTTTGTCCAGCAGTGTCATTTTCTAGATAAAATTGGAGCTAGAAGAGGCCTAGTGACCCAGTTAGGGTCGCAGCTCAGAACGGGACTAGAGTCCACGTGTCAAGACTTGTGGCTCAGTGTCTTCACTTTGTACTACAATTCTGCCCCTCTGTTTGGAAACTGTCAAAGACAGTGGTGACTCTTACCCAAGTGACACTTTGACCGCTTCCTCATTCACCATGGGGTTCCTGGAAATTATTCTAACTGGACATAGTCCCTGTGCCAGCATTTTACATTGGTTCTGTCAATTACACGGATCTGGGTGCTGAGGAATAGGAAGACAAGGCCCACTCAGGTGACCTGTAGCCTTGCCCAGGTGCAGGTGCTGCTGGGAAAGCAGCCCTACTACTCTTCCTGGCCCACTAGTCCAGCTTTCCATTTTTCCCTTTTTCTCGTGGGTCTTTGAAGATTGCACTTTCAAAGAGAGTCAGAGAACCACAGTTTGGTGTCCCCTCATTCACAAAAAGGTAACAAGTGGTCAAGGGTTCTGTGCTATGTCCTGAGGTGATCAGAGTTCCCTGGGAGTACCCTAGTTGTTCAGTCACTATAGAGTTGTTTCCAGGTGCTAGTCAACTTGGGGAAGTTGTTGCTACCACTGGGGCAGGGAAGAGCTGTGGCAGTGCCTGCCTGGCTTGGGTGTCAGGGCCTCTGGGGTTGCTGCTGGGGTGAGGCAGAGTGGGTAGAGACCCTTGGAGCCCAATAGAATGGGCTCATGCGCACTGTTCTTCCCACCTTACAGGTACCCCACTTTTATCGATGCTCTGAGGGATCTTGATGATGCCCTGTCAATGTGCTTCCTCTTCTCCACCTTCCCACGGACAGGGAAGTGCCATGTGCAGACCATTCAACTGTGTCGCCGACTCACTGTGGAGTTCCTGCACTATGTCATTGCTGCCCGAGCCCTGCGCAAGGTGAACTAAGGTTCTCCTGGGATCCCTGGTCCTCCCGTTAGCCCTTGGTTTTCATACTGTCTCTCCCCACCCCCCAGGTCTTCCTGTCCATCAAAGGCATTTACTATCAGGCTGAGGTGCTGGGCCAACCCATCGTATGGATTGCACCCTATGCTTTCTCCCATGATGTAAGTGTGCCTTGGGTGGGTGTGGGGGGGTGCCTTGTTCTTGTTCCTAAAAGATGTGGGTGGGTGCTGTCTTTGGAGTCCAGCCCTTGCTGGGTTCTTGGTTGTTGACTGCTGTGTAGGGGTGGGGGAGTTGGGGAGGGCAGGGTAGGATATGTGCTTTACAGCCCAGTCAGTCAGTAGTGCTGGATCAGTCATAGGATTCTCAGTGTCGGGTGTACACTCCGACCCACAGGCTAATTCTAAATAGGCTTACCTCCTCCAGCACTTCTGTTAGAGTGTGGTTCTCAGCCTTCCTAATGCTGCAGCCCCTTAATACAGTTCCTCATGTTGTGTGGCTCCCAGCCATAAAGTTATTTTTGTTGCGACTTCATGAATAATGTTGCTACTCTTATGAATCATAATGTAAATATCTGATGTGCAGCTGGCCTTAGGCGAGTCAGATTGAGAACCACTGTGCTAGGTGATCTTGAGCATGGTCCTTCACCCTTCTGTCTCAGTTAATAGCGTTCTCATCTTCTCAGGGGAAAGAAGTCTTGAAAGGACCTGGCACTGAATGGGTTTGAATTGAATTGTGATTGAATAGGCAGTGAGGATAGCTCCGGGGGCTGTGTATACTCAGTGTTTTGTACAGTTGCCACCTGACTCAGGTGGCAGAGCCCAGCCCTCCTCTCAGACCCACTGGGGTCTTTGTTCCCACTCGGCCTTTGACACACCATAACAAAAATGCTTTGCTCCTGTGTCCTCTGCCCATCCCCCCACAGCCTGGAGCCCTGCTGACTCCAGGGAAGGGAGCACAAGAGAGGCACTTAGCACATGGCACTGACTTTTACTGGCTTATCTGTAAGTGCTTAGGATTGTTCCTAGGCCTCTGCTAAGAGGAGTCTGGTTTTGCTTTCCATGGAAGCCTTGCTAGCTCCCAATCCCCCAGAAGGTCAGTCCTAGCTGGGCTTGCCCCCTGAATTGTCGGTCTGTGGGCTGTACTTGATCTCCTTTCCCTCATTCCCTCCTGTTCACTAAGCAGGGATTGGTAACTTGCATAGAGAACAACTGTCAGAGAGAGCTGAGGCTCTGTGCTCGGTGGGCTGCAGGGGTGCCTGAGACTGGAACCTGCCGTGTCTGGGTGAACTGGTAGTGGGGCTTCTGTCTGTGAACAAGAAGTGGCCTTGGAGTTCATCCGTCCCTTTTCCAGTTCCTTGAGGCAGGCTTGGGGAGCCAGTGTGCATGGTCCTTCCTTCCCTGCTCCTCCTCCTTCCTGCCTAACTTCTTTGGCCCTTTCTGTCTTTACTTCCTTCTGATGTCAAACCCCCATGCTTCTCAGACTGCTCTTTGTGTGTTCTTGGGGTGGTGAATAGGGCCCTGTGAGGGCCATCCTCCACACAGCTGGCCCTGGGGGAAGGGCATGGTCTGCCCATGCCTCCTTCCTCCCGCTTGCAGCCAACTACTTCCTCTCAGCAAAGGGTAGTTGTAGCAAGGACCCTCATGTGCCCCTCCCCTGGGCAGCCAATGCTGGGCATACAGCAGTGGGTCTTGGGGTAATGGCGGTGGTGAGGGCAGAATGTACCTACCCTGCTCAGTACTATGGAAAATGAAGTTTGTGCCTATCAGGAAAAGCCTGGTGGCATAGACTGCTGCCTGGTAGCAAGATGGAAAGCTAGCTCAGAGTTGTGGGTGCCCCAAGCTGAGGGGATGTTGTGATTATTATCAATTTTGACATGTCTTAGAAGTGTTTCGTGGTGGTTAACAGGGCTTGGTGGGCTCTTGGGTAGGCCTTTCTGACTTTAGAGGATGGGACCATTCCAGAGTTGAGACACTTGATCCAGTCTGTAGATCAGCTCCTTGTGGTAATGGCAGAGGGAAGCCATTCACTTCTGCCTGCCGGGTGGCAGCTGGGAAAGGTGGTCTACCTCTGCTTCAACATAGTGTTAGGCCTAGGCTGGGTCTGAGACAGAACTGCTAAACTCTGAGCTTCATCACACACTCTGCAGGGTGTGGGTGGACTGAGTCCTGTTAGCCACACCTGGCTTTCCGAGGCACCTCGGCCAGTAGAAGTCATCACCTCTTCTGGGCTGTGGACCATGAGCTGCACACATAGGCCTTGCTGGGCCCTGGGATGGGTGATGGACAAGGTGTGTGCTCTGTCTAGGTCCCACTGATAATTGAAGGAGGAGTGGGAGAGCCGGGGCCAGAAAGAGGCAGGGCCAAGTGCAGTGGAGCACTGCAGACCAGTTCCTGTCTTTGTCCTGCCTCCCCTTTACCACATGGGAACCTGGCACTGGTCTCCATGGACCCAGAGCCTCCCTTGTGCTTAAGATGCCCGTGGGTTTGTGGGCATAATACCTACCTCCACCCCTGTGCTAACACTGCTGATGTGTCTCCTTATTCTCCCAGCATCCTACGGACGTGGACTACAGGGTCATGGCCACCTTCACTGAGTTCTACACCACTCTCCTGGGCTTTGTCAACTTCCGCCTCTACCAGTCACTTAACCTTCACTACCCACCCAAGGTAGAGCCTAACACCTTCTCACCTAGCCCTCCTGTCCTACACTGAGGCAAGGGGCTGTAGGTGTACTCTTCCCTCTTCCCAGCTTGAAAGTCAGGCCCAGGCAGAGACAAAGGTCAGCGAGGACACATATGCTCTGGACTCCGAGAGCTCTATGGAGGTAAGATGGGCTTCAGGAGCACTGGCCCTACGCCATTCTATCCCGTGAATAGTGAGCGATTTGGCTAGGTAGGTGGTTCTAGGATTTACTTTTATGACTGACCCAGATGTGGCCTGGAGCTGTTTTTGCTCTCCAGCCTATCCCACGCCCAGATGAAGTTCCCCACCTGCAAGCAGGCCACCTTGCAGCTCTGCTTCCTACCTACAGAAACTAGCAGCCCTCAGTGCCAGCCTGGCCCGAGTGGTGGTGCCTACTACAGAGGAGGCTGAGGCCGATGAGTTTCCTATTGATGGGGTGAGTAAGCACGGTGCTGCCTTCCAGGCATACATGGGATGAGACTGGGTGGGGGCCTCACCTAGAATCCCGGATCTGCCAGTCCCTTCCTTCTGGTAGAGCTGGATGGCCTGGTGGTGTGACACTTGGCCCCTTCCCTGCAGGAGATGACAGCACAGGAGGAAGGTCGCAGGAAAGAGCTGGAGGCACAGGAAAAGCACAAGAAACTCTTCGAAGGCCTAAAGTTCTTCCTGAACCGAGAGGTGCCCCGTGAAGCATTGGCCTTCATCATCAGGTGGGGAGGCCTTTAATTAGCCCATAGTTGTGACTGTACAGTAGTCCGGTCTCCATCCTAGCCTAGTGGTGTATTGGTAACATCATGAGGGTGTCTCCACTCCTCACAAAGCAGTGTGTGCAGAGCCTACAGGCAGACACCTCCAGAGCACTCAGCTAAGGGGAGAGCTGTACTGTCACTAGCTGAGTTCTTTCTGGACCAGGACTGTAGATGTCATCCCAGATAGGAGGCTCTGGGGTGGGTAAGGCACTTCCTGGAAGGGTGGGTTTGTGGCTAGTAGGTTTAGGGATGCTTCCAGGGCAGGCAGCTCATGCCTAAAAGGCTTACGGGTTTTCTGCCTACCTGTAGGAGTTTTGGTGGGGATGTATCCTGGGACAAGTCTTTGTGTATTGGAGCCACCTATGACGTCACAGACTCCTGCATCACCCACCAGATTGTTGATCGGCCTGGGCAGCAAACCCCCGTCATTGGCAGGTAGACTCTCAAATGCCCTCTGGGGGTGGGGATTCCTAGGCCCTGATGCAGTGGTACCTCTGATTGTTCCCTTGTGACCTGACTTTGCTGGCTACTCTCCATCAGGTACTACGTACAGCCCCAATGGGTGTTTGACTGTGTGAATGCCCGGCTCCTCCTCCCTGTGGCAGAGTACTTCCCTGGGGTGCAGCTGCCACCACACCTTTCACCCTTCGTATCTGAAAAGGAAGGAGATTACATTCCCCCTGAGAAGCTGAAGCTGCTGGCTCTGCAGCGGGGAGAGGACCCAGGTGAGCTGGGCAAGGATGGGTAGCAGTATGGACAGGCTCCTCTGGTGGCCCTGGCTCCTGTGCCCAAGCTGGCCATTTCCCTTGGCTACAGAGTTGGCAGGCTCCAGAGAAAAGGACAGCAGGAACAGAAAGCCCTCAGCCTTTCAAGCATTTGCAATGTTAGTCTGCTATTGATATTTGGAGTAGCTGAGCAGAATGAACCAGTGTTGTCAGTGTTTGCACGGGTAGCAAGGGTGTTTTATTTGAAGGCCGCTCAGCTGGGGCTGTGAAAGCTGTTGGGGGCCATTGGGGGAGCATCCTTGAGCTGCCTTGGAATGCAGAAGTTACTGTCTGTAGGAGACTTGAAAGAGGAAGATGAGGATGAGGACGATGAAGATGATGACAATGAAGGTGATGGTGATGCGGGGGAAAATGAGGAGGAGGAAGATGTGGAAGCTGATTCAGAGAAGGAGGAGGAGGCGCACCTGTCAGCCTTGGAGCAGCAGCGTCTGGAAGGGAAGGTAGGGAAGCACTGGACAAAGCTCTGCCTGGGAAGCAGCCAGTTACCCACAAGGCCAAGTGCTCATGCAGCTGCGTTGTTTCCCCAGAAGCCCCAGGTGGTGGCCGGTACCGTGAAACTGGAAGACAAGCAGCGACTGGCCCAGGAGGAGGAAAGTGAGGCCAAGCGCCTGGCCATCATGATGATGAAAAAGCGGGAGAAGTACCTCTACCAAAAGATCATGTTTGGCAAACGGCGCAAAATCCGAGAGGTAGGTTTCTGCTCTCTGATGAGGCCCCCACACATCTGCACGGCTGAGCTAACCTGGCCCATTTGGCCAAGGCCTCACTCTTCTTAGAGAGTCCCCACCACTAAGCGGCATAGCTAATTCCCATGCTTACCCAGAGCTGTCCTGAGGATGGGCCTAGCCCAGCAGACTCAGGAAGTCTTTCTTAAGCTCCTGTGTGCTTGTTCAGTGTGTGTTAGCTGGGGGTTTATTTTGTGCTTGAGCATTTGCTTTGATCACAGAGTTGAGGGGGGCAGGCAGGAGAAGAAAACAAAGCAATTGTGTACCGAGGCCTCCAGAGTGGCTGGCAGCCTTGCCTTAGGGTGTGTGTGGGGGGCACCAGGTTTATCTTAAAAACAGCATAGCCAGGTGATGGTGGCACACACCTTTAATCCTAACACTTGGGAGGCAGAGGCAGGTGGGTCTCTGTGAGTTCCAGGACAGCTAGGAGTGTTTCACAGAGAAACCCTGTCTTAAAACACAAACACACAGAAATCACAGTAGTTTATCAGGTCTTTCCATGCCATTGTACAGTGTGACCTGTTCCCTGCTGATAGTCATGCTCAGGAAATAGAGAGCAGACGCTGGCCCCCTCTGAATGGTTCTTAGGAGCATCACCTGTGGTCCTGGAAAGAGTCTCCTCCTTGTGCCCTCTCTGCTAGCTTTCAATAAAGGTTTGAGTGGTATTCGTCTTTCCCTCAGAGCTAGTGCAAGAGTCGATTTAGAATCTCCAAGCCGGAGATTTGTGGGCTGTTAAATGTGCTATATAGGCAATGGTAGGGCTTCTGTTCTTTCACCCCGAGGTACAAGTCGGGGTCTCTGGTTATTTGCTTGTTAGCTTTTCTAGAAACTCTGCTAAGGGAAGCCCCCATAAGAGAAGAGATCCATCCCTCTCTGCTTGCTCTTTATCCTATCCTGAGTTCTCCTTCCTTCTCACAGGCCAACAAGCTGGCGGAGAAAAGGAAAGCCCATGATGACGCTGTGAGGTCTGAGAAAAAGGCCAAGAGGACAAGGCCTGTGTGAGCTCCAGCCATTCCTCCCTGGGAGCTGGACATGGCAGCAGCTAGTGGGATGCACACGCACCTGAGCACCAGCCCAGCACCCTCATACTCTGGTTGTGTGTGGCCAGTCCTAGCTTCCATGAAGTTCGTGCCGGTGTCTGGACAAAGCCCAGTTCTTCCTCCAGGAGTCTGACTGATATCCTCATTCTTTTCAGCTTTCCACAGTCTCCTACACAGCTGTGCCCATAATTCTCAGGGTGCTGTTGTGGAATAAGGGTGGGGAGCTCTTGTTATTAAATGGCTGAACTTTTGCAGCCAGTTAGATTCTGTGTTCAGAAACCTTCCTGGGTTGGAAAGGAGTCACCTGGACAGACCCAAATGGGTCCAGGCACACTCAGAGAACTATGGGTCCAGGGATCCGAGGAGGGACACAGACTCTGCGTTTGGGTTTCATAGTCGCACTGGCCTGATTCCTGTTTCAGCTAATGTTCTGAAACCTTCCCACAAGCAGTGTGCTGAGGGTTCACTCGTCTAGTCATGGTCTATAAACATCAGCTGGCTTGTACTTCCTGCTGGAACTCATCAGAAGGTGAAAGGTGTCTTAGGGATTCTATTGCTGTGATAAAACATGATCAAAAGCAAGTTGAGAGCTTGTTTGGAGGTTCTAGCAGGGGAGCACAGCTACTCGTATACCCTTGACCGAAGACCCGTCCTCCTCTATTCGGGCTGGAGAGATGGCTCAGCGATTAAGAGCACTGCCTGCTCTTCCAGAGGTCCTGAGTTCAATTCCCAGCACCCACATGGTGGCTCACAACCATCTACAATGGGATCTGATGCCCTCTTCCGGCACACAGGTGTACATGCAGAGAGCACTCATACATAAAATTAAATAAAGTTTTTTTAAAAAAAAAAAACAAGTTGAGGAGGAAAGGGTTTATTTGACATATACTTCCATATTCCTGTTCATTACTGAAGTCAAGACAGGAACTCAAAATAGGAAGGATCCTGGAGGCAGGAGCCTCAATGCAGAGGCCATGGAGGGTGCTGCTTACTGACTTCCCATGACTTGCCCAACTCACTTTATCTCACATTAAAAATATAAATAACTTTAAGTTTCCCACAGTCTTTACAAATTTAAATACCTTAAAATTTCAGTCCCTTTAAAAATAGCCTCTCTTTTAAAAGTCTCTCAACTGTGGGTTCCAGTAAAGTACTTTCTTCAAGAGAGAAAAAAATAAGAGCACAATTAATTCAAAGCAAATCCAAATTCCAACCGCCCAATATCTGGGATCCACTCATGATCTGATCTTTTGGACTCATCCAGAGGACTGGAGTCTTTTTCTCAGCTCCACCCTCAGCACGGTTTGTCTTCTAGGCTCTAGCTGCTGCTGGCGGTTTCCCCTTGCTACTGGCATCTCTCACCAATAGCCTCTCATAGGCTGTCTTCATGGTGCCAAAATTCAACTTCTTTGCATGACCCCTTTAGCCTGGGCCTTTAAACTAGTGAGACCTCACCTTCACCAGTGGCCTCTCACAGTGCCAAACTTCAGCTGCTTTCCATGACCCTCATGCCTTCAAGTCCAGCTGCCAACATGAGGTACAACCATGGGCACCCCTGGAACAGCTCTGAACACTTTGAGAAGCTTTCATGAGAGATGCTGGTCTCTCTCTGTGTATATGTATGTATGTTTTCAAGATAGGGTTTCTCTAGCCCTGGCTGCCCTGAAACTCAGAGATTTACCTATCTCTGCCTCCTAAATGCTGCAATTAAAGGCATGCGCCACAACCACCTGACTTTGGTCTCTTAATCACTGCTAATTCCTTAGCTCCGGCTAACCAGCATTCTTTTTTCAAACTGTCAGATTCCACTTCCTGGCCCCTAAAGGCTTGTAGCCATATCATAATGCAAAAATGCATTCAGTCCAACTTCAAAAGTTCCCATAGTTTTGTTTAAGTTTTTATTATTTAAAAGTCTAAAGTCTTCGGAGATTCATGCAATCTCTTAACTGTAATCCCTTGTAAAGTCAAAAGCCAAAAAGCAGATCACATACATCCAACGTATAATGGCACAGGAGAGACATTACCATTCCAAAACATGAGGAAGGAGCATAGTAAGGAAATACTGGACAAAAGACCGAAAACAAGCTGGACAAACTTCAAACTCCGCGTGCATTTTGCATGTCTGATGTCAAAATGTTCTTCAAATCTCCAACTCCTTTCAGCTTTGTTAACTGCAACACACTTCTCTCTTGGGCTGGTTCCACTCCCTGTTAGCAGCTCTCCTCGGCATGTATCACACAGCTCTGATAACTCCAAAATCTTGGGGTCTCTAAGGTAATCTAGACTTCACAGCTTCACACAATGTCTTCATGCAGTGAATGACCTCTGCTGTGGTCATGGTCTCTCTTCATTTTGATTCAGGGACACCCCTGACACATACTTGGCCTCAGTGGTTTTCCTTAGTCTCTAATGCAAATTCCATAGCCCCTTTCTGAAGCACAATTAATAAAAATTCAGGGTCAGATTGGGATTAAACCTGAAGATCTGAAAAGCAAAACAGCCAGTCACTGGCTCCTTACCTGGACCTCAGTCTGAAATGGTGATCCTGTCTTCCAGAGTCTCAGAAGGAGACTGTATGAGAGCTGTCTTGCCCTGTTTTATATTCCTCTCTAGGGTTGGGATTGAAGGTGTGTGTCACCATAATCTGGCTGTGAGGCTGACTAATGGGCCTGTTTTAACTCTCAGATCTTCAGGTAGTCTTTATTTATTTATTTATTTATTTATTTATTTATTTATTTATTTATTTATTTATTTATTTTGGTTTTTCGAGACAGGGTTTCTCTGTGGTTTTGGAGCCTGTCCTGGAACTAGCTCTTGTAGACCAGGCTGGTCTCGAACTCACAGAGATCCGCCTACCTCTGCCTCCCGAGTGCTGGGATTAAAGGCGTGCGCCACCACCGCCCGGCTCAGGTAGTCTTTATTAAAATGCATTTGGAATGCCACTACACCTTCTTAACTTCAGAACCACGTGACTGAAGCTACCAAATTCTGCTGCTTACTGGGCTTGGAACATGGCCCCCTCATTCAATTACATTTTCACCAGCTTTCTGTTTTTGGTAGTTTCCTCCACTGCCAAAGCTTGGCTGTCCTGAAACTGGATCTATAAAGCAGGCTGGCCTCAATCTCAGAGATCAGCCAGCCTCTCCCTGAGTGCCGGTATTAAAGCTATCTACCACCATGCCTTGCTTCAGGTTTGTTTTTGTTTTTTTTTTTTTAATAAATTCCTTTTCGCAAATTGGAAACAGCTGGGTGGGATCTTCCCCTAACATCATTCCCTTCACTCTTAATCTGTTTATTTCCTTGAACACAGAATTTAGCTCTGTTCCACTTCCTGGTGCCCCTTTTCTCCTCAATCTATACATTTTGTATTTGTTTTTGCTCAGCTTGTTCCTTTTTCATTATAAATCTTTATAAGCATGAATGTTGTAGGAATTTAGCAGAATCACTGTATGGGGCAGATATGAACAACTGTTTTCTAGAAGTACTTTGACCTTGAAGAATCCTTGAGGAAGCAGTGATTATTTTGCTGAAGGGGTTTTGCAACCATCCCACGACTTTGGTCACAAGATGCCTCAGGCACACCTGAGGTTCTTGTATTATTGTGTATTGCAAATGATACATAATGAAGGACTAGAGTTGGGGCGTGTGATGTTCCCCTTCAGTAAGACATGTGATGATCTCCTTCGGTATATTGGGGACCTTGGTATGTGTAACTTCCAATAAATACACCTTTGTATAGCTATTTGGGGTTCAGTCCGTCTGAAGAGGCCAGACCTTCCTACTGCCACATAGGCCTTAAAATTTCATCTTAGAGCCCCTTCAACTGACTCGTCCTACATGGTGCACCCTGACATGTGAACACTAACCACCACATGACAGTCTATGCTTGGTGGTTTTGAGATTTCCTTTGCCAATGGAATTAATCTAAATCTCTTCACTTTAGCCTCAGCCAGACTCTATCAAAATGTCACAAGAACAGTCTCTAGGCAACATATTAACATTTTTCTCCTCTTGAAACCTCTTGATCCAGGCATCCACAGTTCACATCACACTCAGTACCACTGCCTTCCATGCTCCTACTAGGATGGCCCATTAAGCAATACTTAAAGTGTTCAACTGCTTTGCTAAACCACAGTCCCAAGGTCCATATTTCTTCAAAAAACACACTAAGGCCTAATGCAACAATACCCAAGTCCCTGGTACCAACTTCTGTCTTAGTGTTTTGATTGCTTTAAGAGATACCACAACCACAGCAACTTTTGTAAAGGAAAACATTTAATTGGGGCAGGCTTACAGTTTCAGAGGTTTGTTATGTTACCATTGTAATGGTTTAAGTAAAATGCTGTAGGTCCCTGAGTGGTGGCAATGGGCAGTGGGCCATGAGGCCACACCACAGGTTGCTGAGTGGTGGCAGGCAGCAGGCAGTGGGTCCTGAGACAAAGGCGGGCCACGAAGGTAGCTGGGTCCCAGGCAGGGAGCTGCGTAGCAGGTGAGAGATGGATAGGCACGCCATGCAGAGTGAAGTTGGATATTTATTTAGTGGAAGGAAGGGGGAAGAAGAGAGAAACGGGGAAAGGGGAGGAGTGGGGAAAAGGGAGAGACAGAAGCAGCCTTTGAGAGAGAGAGAGACAGAAAGGGAAAGGACTCAGGATGGTGGAAGCTGAAGATCAGCTTGCCTAGGCAGACAGGAGAGGGAATGGGTATGGTTTGTCTCTTAAAGGGTCAGGATAGATCATTACAACCATCATGGTGGGACATGGCAGAGGCAAACATAGTGCTGGAGAGGGAACTGAGAATGGAGAATCCTGCAGGCAACAGAGTGGTCTGTCTCACTGGGCGTTCCTTGAGCATATATGAGACCTCAAAGCACACTGTCACAATGATACACTTCCTCCAGCAAGGCCATACCCCCTAATAGTGCTGTCCCCTTTAGGGGCATTTTCTTTCAAGTCACCAGAGTCTTTAAATTTCCCTCTAAAACTTCATAAGGGCAAGCCTCCTTATGCACTGCTCTCAACATTTTTCTCCTTTAAGCTCCTCAAGAACTTCCAACTGAGCTCTCAATGCAAAATGGCTTTTCTAGCCCAAAATTCCAAAGTCCATAATCCTCCTCAAAACATGGTCGGATCTCTCATAGCAACACCCCACTCCTGGTATCAACTTGTCTTAGGGTTTCTATTGCTGCGATGAAACACCAGACCAAAAAGCTAGTTAGGAAGTAAGGAGTTTATTTGTCTTGTGCTTCCATATTGCTATTCATCACTGAGGGAAGTCAGGACAGGAACTCAAGCAGGGCAGGATCCTGGAGGCAGGAGCTGATGCAGAAGCCATGGAAGACTCCTGCTTACTGGCTTGTTCCTCATAGCTTACTCAGCCCGCTTTCTTGTAGAATTCAGGACTATTCAAGACCACCCAGGTAGTGTCTAGGAATGGTGGCACCCACCATGGGCTGGACCCTCCCCATTGATCACTAAATGAGAAAATGCCTTCTAGCTGGATTTCATGAAGGCATTTCCTCACCTGAGGCTCCTTCTCTAGAGTGTGTCAGTTGACACACAAAACCAATACAGAAGGCTAACGGTGAGAAATGAGGCCTAAGGGCAGGTAAAGCCTAACTTTGTTGGGGACCAGCCTCGACAAAATACCTCTTGCCAGGGTAGAGGCATGGGGATTTAGAAATATTGTAAAGAATATGAAGAAGCTAATGAAAATAATAAAACAGAGAAACATATAGGATAGTTATCTGGAGGAAGTTCCAGTGAGTACTGGAATTCACTCACGTTTAATTTCCAATTGCTTTAAATACCCCTGACCCCAAAAGGTAAGAGTAAGACAAAAAACTGCATTAACATGATACAAGGAAATGAACATACCAATTGAAGGTTGCAGGCTACATCCATAATTAAACATTCTGTTGCTAGAACAAAACAAGTCACGCTCACACCCTAGACCAAAACATTCTGTAGGCAAATTCCCTGGGTGGAATCCAAAGTTATTTTTGTAAAGGAACTGGACCCTTAGTTGGATCCTTAGACTTTTGTTTCAGGTAGAAACATATCTACTTCTCTATTCCTGAAGTATAAGGTCTGGCTTTTAGCCACACCTGTTGACAATAACTTTGAGAGAGCAGAACTCTGATCTAAATCTAGGTGGAACCTTTGTTTGAGGTAGAAGCACAATAACTCTGAAGGAACTAGAGATAAGTCCCAACTCTCTGACCTTTGGTCAACATGGAAATAGGCTCACATTTTTGGGCCTCTACAACTTTCCATTCAGGTGTGCTGGTATCCCAGCTGGTAACCTGTTGGGGAATATTATGTTAAGGTGTGTTACTTTTATGTTGCATTTATTTAACTCTGTGAAGCTGTGATACTTTACCTGTCTAGAACACCTGATGGTCTGATAAAGCTTTAAACGTCCAATAGCGAGGCAGGAGAAAGGAGAGGTGGGGCCGGCAGGTAGAGAGAATAAATATATAGGAGAAATTTGAGAGGAGAAGTGTGGCTTGTGAACTCGAGAATCCAGTTCAAGGCCGCCCCAAACTGATGGTTTCACTATAGATGTGGGATGAGAGGATTCTGTCTGAAGCCAGCTCTGACGTGGCAGTTGGGGGAGGCAAGAACCAAAGGGTTGGGACTTTTGGAGCCCAGGAGATGACTCAGGCCTGCATGGGTATATGTGTATCTAGGGTTCACATGGACAAAGGAAAGCCCATCAGATACGGAAGAATGCCTGGCAGCCAGGCTGATGTGGAATTTTCCCCATTCCAGAATTGCCTAGAAATGTCGGGGGCAGTGGGGCTCTGACGTGGCCCATGCTCAACTGGATGGTCAGCTGGTTTTGTACTGCCCAAACTGGGTCTAACTCCAGACTAGTTCCCGTCCTTCGTTCTGCTTTGGAACGAAGGACAGCCTGAACCTAGACAGTCACCCACTTCCTATTTGCACAGCGCTCTTGAGGATGGGCATTCTTAAAAGGGAAGTTAGCAGAACTGGAACCGTTGAAGTGACAGCCTTTGGAGCCAAGCTCCTTCCCTGGGTAGGCCCAGGGATCCTGGCTCTTCTGCCTGTTTTCCTTGGGTGCCAAAATGTGTTTCTGGCCTCCCCAGGGGGAGCTAGGAAGGCCTGTGTTCCACTGGATCCCGAGGAGTTTCAGCACTCTCAATAAAAGGCTGGCAACTAGTTCTGCCGCCTTTTCCCTGAGCCCAGGCACCCCTCCCCAGCACTACCACCAAGCCCCAGGCACCCTCTATTCCCTTCTGGGACTGGCGGCAGGACAATGGTCTCCTTGGCCCTTGGGAGACAAATGGGCCTTGTTGGGCCGGCGGCGGGGGCGCGATATTGCGCCCCAGGGAGTTGAATACAGCTTCTGTGCCTCTCGGGCAGGCGCGCAGGGGACAGGATGGGGGAAGGGGCCGTGTCGCCCATTGGCCGTGAAGCCAGGGGCCGGGCCAGGCTGCTGGCCTCACCTGGCCGAGAGTGGCGAGAGCGGGTGCGGCAGCCGCTGCGGCGGCGGGGCGGGGGCATGGACCAGGCCTGGCAGAGCACGGGGCCCGGGCGAGTGCGCCCCGCCGCCCAGTGAGCGCCCCGGCGGCGGCGGCGCGGGCCGGGGCGACCCCTGCCACCCCGAGCCCAAGGAGAACCGGGCCAAGGTACGTCGGGAGGTCCAGCACTCAGGCTGGCTGTGTCCTGCCTCATTCTCCTACCTGAGCACCCCGCCTGCACTGCCTCCTTAGCCAAAATGGGATCGCATGCTCGCTCAGCGAAGGGTACAGGAGTGTTGCAGGGCATACTTCACCGGCACTGTGTCCTGCAGGCTCAGGCTGGTTGCTTGCCTGGGTGCCCCTCCCCATCAGACCCCGGGAATCCTAAAAGTGGGGTGGGTGGGGCTTGAGTGCCCGCTGCTGCACTCTGCTGAAACTGAGTCCGTCAATGATTAATCCTCTCGGACATCGTGGCCTGGGCCCTAGTGGAGAAGGAGGGGCCGGCCGGCCGGAATCTCCCTTTACCTGCCTTTCCCAGGAGGGGCTCTCAAAACCGAGACTGGGGACCGTGGGCGGTGACAGACTCTTGTGCTTGGGGAAAGTCCCTTGGATACGGGCTCCTGAGGAGATGAGGCCACCAAGGAGAGACTCTTCAGTTAGGACAGGAAAGCTCCTATATACAGTTGCAGTTCCGGAGTCCTGAGCCAGTGCTCCATGAAGGGTTCTGCAGGTTGGTCTACTCCCTTAGCAGGGGGGCAGCACAGAGCATAATCGTTGCTTCCAATGGACCCCCTCCTTGTTCCCTAGCTGTCTATAGTGACAGGCACACATCTGGCTGCAGCCATCCACCTTAGGATGGGCAGCAGGCCTGATACCTGACACCTGAGGTTTCTGTGGTGATGGTGCCATGGAAATCGTCTAGAGGAAAAAGGTGTGGAGGGAGATCCAATCAGAAGAACTCAACCTCTTCTGAGGAGGTGACCAGTGGGTCCTGCGGTCAGTACAGCCACCCCAGCCTTCCCTGCACTGTGCCTGTGCCCTGCGAGGCACCATTGCTACTTATCTAGAGGGAATTCAGGAATCAAGCAGGTCGGTTGCTCGGGAAAATTAGAGACTAAGGTCACACAGTTCAGAAGTGGCAGAGTTCACTCCAAGTCACAGGAATTTTTGCCGTCCTCATTTCAGGACCCTAACCCTACTCAGTACTCCCCTGCCCAACTAGGGTCCTACTTGTTTGATCTTCCTAGGCTTCACCAACCCTCCCCCTTGCCTGACACTGGTGAGTGAGCAGGTACACAAAAGCAGAAACAGTCGCTCCCAGCCCTTAGCTCTGCCCAAAGGAAGCTCCCCGCGGTCCTCCACTTCTCCCTTAATGGGTTCTGTGCCCACTTGTCATCCAGCAACAGATAGGTCTGTTTACTACGCTGTCTCCAGGCAAGAGTAAGCTGTCCTGCGCTGAAGGGCAGTGAGTCACCTGGGAGAGTGGCCCACAAACAGTGGGACTCTGGACCCAGTGTTATCATTTATAAAGACATGGTGGACCAGAGGCCAGTCCCATGAGGGGCAGCCGTGGCGGGCCACCCAGGGCCTCAGTAGGTCCCCTTGGTGGGTGGGAGACCATGGCAGGTGAGAGACAGACAGATACATCATGCGGAGAGAGAGTGTGGGTATAGAGTTTATGTAGTGGGTTATGGAGGGGGAAGGGAAGGGGAGAAGGGGAAGGGGAGAAGGGGATGAGGCAGAAGCTGCCTCTCTAGAAAAAGGGCAGAGAGAGAGAGAGAGGGTGAGAGAGAGGGTCCTCTTGCCTCAGCAGGAAGGGGGGTGGGGGTGGGGTTGGGAGTGGGCAGGACTTGTCTCTTAAAGGGACAGGGTACCTAGGTGACAGACCAGGCCAGTAGATTATAACAGTCCCATCTTTTTCTTAAAAAGGCTGGAAGTTAGGCATAGCAGGTTGAGGGAATTGGGATGGCGGAATGTCAGAATGACTATGACAGATGTTTTTGCATGATGAAAAATATCTTTAAGACTATGAAAGGCAGTGTGAGAGAGAAATTTGATAACTTGTATTTGTCTTCATACCTTTATAACTTGCAGATACACACTTTAATAATTGCATTTGTATATGTTAAAACACCTTTTATTAAGAACATGTTAAGAAATTGTACTGAAATTTGTTCTTTTTAAACTGACAAAACCTCTCAGCTGTCAAATTGTATCAGAGTTCTTTGAGAAGGATAAAATTTTACTTGAGTTATTGATTAAAAACCATAGAGAACTTACTTGGTTGGTTACCTAGAGCTACTCCTCAGGGTCCTCCATAATTGTTGAGGGCAGGGGTATCAGGGCTGTGTTTGCCTTCTGATGTTAGAAGCAGGGCCTGCCAGACTCCAGAAGGTGCTGTGGGCTAAGAAAGCTGTAGAAGACACGCCTACCTTGACCTGAGCAGCGAGGCTATCAATTCCAGTGATTCTTCGGTTTAGATGAAAGGCAGTTTCGTCCAGTAGTTAGCGCTTTCGTTTGATGAAGCGAATTGTAGATGGACATTGTTCCGTCTTCTTTCGAGGAAGTAGGGTGCAGCTGCTAGGAGCCAACCTGTCTCTCTGTTATGAAAAGCCTTTTAATAATTAAACATTTAAATGCCATATTCCCCAGATCTCTGAGCAGTTGAGGGCTGTTTATCAGGTATAGATAAGTTATAATTACAGCGTAGGATCTGCCTGGAGAACTGAGTCCAAGTTTAACTGTATTGGCTCTCAACTTAACAGGTGAGACTTGTACTTTTGAAAGACAAAGAAGAAAAAACTGTTTGTAATAGAAGCTTAATGGTGGAACTGACATCAGTGGAGAGCAACGTAATGTATTTTAAAGCAGGGTTGGATTACATATACAGTATTTTTGTCAAAGACAAATTTTGTCAAAGACCAATTTAAAATATGTGACTTATTGCTTTCTTAGTCTGGAATAAGATATAATGAACTTAAAACATTTAACAGTAAGAATGCATACATTTACACACAGTTGAATTTAAGTTCCGCATAAAGTTAAATAAAAAGTGAGAGGAAGCTGGCTAGGAGCGGGGACCATGATCACGTGGAGAGCCTGCTGCTCGCATTCTTTGGCTAGGGGCGGAACTTCCGACTCCTCCCTTTGTTAAGCTCAAAGAAAATGGCAGCAGCCATGGCTGTCCATGTGGTGTAACTCTTTACATTTAGCCGTGCGCTGGTAGAAGTTAGAAGTGTCAGCCCGTTTCCCATGGGTAAGGCAGAAAAATAAACAACTGACTCAGGTCGTTATCCATCGTCCACAAGATAACAGGGACTAGGAAGGGCAGTCGCCTGAGAGGCCCTAGGCCGGAAGGGAAGGAACGGTATCCCTGAAAGGATCCATAGGTCCCAGGGGCCGTGGACCCGAATAATGAATGCACTGATCAGCAAGGCCGTGCTAGGGCAGAGCCCGAGAAAGGGCAGTCGTGCATGCGAGAGGCTCTAGGCCTAAAAGGGAGCAGTCTCACCAATTGTCCCGGCGGACTGACAAAGTTGGGAAGTGAGCTGCTAGAAGGCTCAGGTTTAGGATTTTCGCCCACAGTGTAGCAGTGGTAGAAACAGGGCTGTGTGAATGAAAGAGAGACAGATTCCGCCACTGAGGTGGGAGGCAGCATGAGGTAGGGGGCCGATGGTGGGCCAAATAGGTAACCAGAGCCCAGCCCACAAGCTGAGAGTGACAGTTTAGCATGGGTGTGATTACACGCTGGGAATAGAAAGCAGATAGAAAAACATAAAAAAGCAGGCTGCATTTCCAACTAGCAATCACTGGCAGAATATAAGCTGATAATAGGCAGATAAGTAGCTTGATTATCTGAGGATGGGTTGGCACAGCCTCCATGAGTAAAGTGAGAAGATTCAGAGACCAAACTCCAGTGTCCCAGAAGTTCAGCATGGACCCTGGCTCAAGCTGAACTTTGGGTCATCACTCAAAGTCCAGGCCATGAGAATGGGTGGGCACAAACTGAACCCCTACATTGTCACGTGGAGCCAAAGGCCCGAGTGAGGGGCTTTAAGCTCAATGGGCCAGTGGTTGACCAGTACTGGGCTGTTTTTACGTGGAGGAACCTCTACTGAGTGGTTGCATACTCATGGAGGCATGGCCAGATATGTGCAAGGAACCTACCGTTTGATGTTGAGTGTAGAATTCCAGCAATTTTGCAGGGCGGTGGTGGCGCACGCCTTTAATCCCAGCACAGGCAGAGGCAGGCGGATCTCTGAATTCGAGGACAGCCTGGTCTACAAGAGCTAGTTCCAGGACAGGCTCCAAAGCCACAGAGAAACCCTGTCTCAAAAAACAAAGAGAGAGAGAGAGAGAGAGAGAGAGAGAGAGAGAGAGAGAGAGAGAGAGAGAGAGAGAGAGAGGAGATTAAAAAAAATTCCAGCAATTTTTAAGTTGGAAAAAAGACCATATAGAAAAAGAGTTAGAAGATTATAGGATCCCTAGTAGTCCTCAGCTGCAAAGGATAGCCTGACAAGTGTTGGAAAATGGTCCTGAGTCCAGGGTCCCCCACATGTCCTCAGCTGGCTCACCCACAGATTGGAGAGAATGTGGAGAGAGCCTGGCTGAGTCACAGCACCAATGTTATCATTAACAAGCATATGGTAGTGGGGGGCTGGTCCCATGGGGGGCAGTGGCGGGCCACCCGAAGCCTCAGAGAGTCCCCTTGGTGGGTAGGAGACCACAGCAGGTGAGAGACAGATACCTAACGCAGAGAGAGAGTTTGGGTATAGAGTTTATTTAGTGGGTTGTGGAGGGGGAAGGAAAGGGGAGAAGGGGAAGGAGAGAAAGTGGAAAGAAGGGAGAGGCAGAAGAAGGGCAGAGAGAGAGAGAGAGTGAGAGAGAGAGGGTGAGAGCAAGAGGGCCCATTTGCCTCAGCAGAAAAGGGGGGGGGTTGGGAGTAGGCAGGGATTGTCTCTTAAAGGGACAGGGTACCCAGGTGACAAACCAGGCCAGCAGATTATAACATCCAGTCTGTGGCTTGTGACAAATTTGTTTTTGTTTTGGGGGATAGGTTTTCTCTGTATAGCCCTGGTGGTTCTGAAATTCACTCTGTAGATCAGGCTGGGTCTCAAAAGCAGAGATCCACCTACCTCCCAAGTGCCAGGATCAAAGGTGTGTGCCACCACCGCCCAGTCTAACAAGCTTCCTGCTTTGCTTTGACTCCATAAGAAATGTGAATGACTGTAGAGAGGACGAGGCAGGATGGAATGGAAGTGTCCCCAAGAATCACCTGACGGGAGACCTCTGGCGTCATGAGGTGGGAACTAAAAGAATTTTCCAGGAGTTATCTGCTTTCCCACACGCTATCCTCTGGGGCAGAGAGATTCGGCCCTCCATAATACATTGGCTGGGACACTGGGTAAGCCCTCCCTGTCTGCCTTAATTTTGCCGGGCATGGAATGTGAGTGTTGAGGGAAGCTGGGTATAAAACATGGGAAAGCATAGGTCACTGGAAGGGTAGGGTGGTATGAATATTGATCCAGAATGATCTAAGGCACATTGCAGTGTGCCAGGCACTGAGCGGAGGACCCTGCATGCCTCACAGTTTTTGATCTTCCCAACAAGAGACAGCATGGCTGCACCTCTGTCAGGAAAAAGGGAGCCTCTTGACAGAGACCACCCTACTGGGGAACTCTGGAGCAGGCTGTTCTGAGGCCTGAGTGCAGGAATGGAGCAGTGGGTGTGCTTATCCTGGGCATGGTGTGTGGCATCAACAACGCCTCTGTAAGACTTTTTCTCCATGCCATGTGTTTATGCAAACAAGTGTATCTTCAGACTGTAAACAATATGGCAGGAATATTATAACGTACTGATATTTATTGCTAACTCCTCCATGCTCAGTCCTGGGTATCAATGTGTTTAGAGAACTAAAGTAGTGGCTTGACTTTTGATTGGCACCTGTGACTAGCCACTTCCTGCCAGAGCTGTTTTGTGCTTGGATCTGCTATCAGGAAAGGTGGTGATTTTGCATGGACAGGGGAGTGTCTCAAAAAGAACTGTGAATATGTTCTGTTGTTGTCATGGTTACTGGACTTGTTTCTCCACCTGATACATGGGGCTGCATATAATACTGAGAGGTTCTGGTGTGTGGTGTGCGTACTGTAATTGTGTGTTTGCCTATTGAAACAATAGGTTGCTAGACATGGTGACACATGTCTGTATTTCTAGCATCAGGAAATCGAGGCATGAGGATAGCCAGTTTGAAGTCAATCAGGAACATAGTGAAACCAGACCAAAACAGACCAGACCAGTCACAAACACACACGCACGCGCATGTGCTCACATACACACACACACAGGCACATATGCACACACACAAAAAAGAAACGAAGAAAGGAAAAGAAAAAGGAGGAGGAGACCTGAGGGGAAAAGAAAAAAGGTGCAGGTGATATTGATACTCTGACATTAAGAATTGCATCTGACAATGGGTGATGGTGGTCCACGCCTTTAATCCCAGCACTTGGAAGGCAGAGACAGGCAGATTTCTGTGAGTTTAAGACCAGTTTGGTCTACAAATCAAGTTCCGAAACAGCCAGGGTTACACAGAGAAACTCTGTCTTGAAAAACAAAGAAAAAGGAACTGCATCTGAATCATGAAAGACCACCCCATGTCAGCTGCCAGGCCTAGAAACCATTGGCACCGTGACTCCAGCCAAGGGACAGTAAGGCTGCTAAGATGCCAGGACTGCCAGCTCGGAGGGATCCTGTGAGCCAGCAAACTAGGGTGCAGACAAAACACCCCATTGGATGATATACTCCAGAGAGCCTCACGGTGAAGAAGTTTCTGGATCCTTGCAGGTCCAGGAGGTCTAACCTCTCCCAATCAAACCGTCCATGAGTACCCCATGCTTGCTGGTCTATCATTGGCTATGCCTTCCAATTCAGAATGCTCAGGTTTGGAAAGAGCAGTATGCCTGCCTCCAAACCAAGGTGTGGCCTGGCTTCTACTATGGCAATAAACCCATTTTTAGTCTTTATTTGTTGGGTGTGTGTGTGTGATGTGTATGTCAGAAGGCAACTTTCAGGAATTGCCTCCCCCTCCACCATATGGGTTCTGGGGATCAAGCTCAAGGGCAAACACCTTTATCTGCTGAGCTATCTTACTGTCCCATTATTTATAAATTTTTACTTTTCCCCAAAGTAATACAGACTATGATAAAATGTGAATGCTATATAGTCACATTGTATTTACCAAGTCAAAAGTGTTATTGATGGCAAGTGACCCCATTCCTTGAGGAAATACATTTTACATTTGGTATCATTTCAGACCCCTTAACCTAAGTACGAATTACAGTTTTGCCCTTATGAATGCATTCATTCTTTACAGTGTGTACTAAGGCACCTCTTTTAACCTCTGGACCTAAGTTTTCTTGTCTGTGAAATGGACATAAAAGGTCTATTCTAGTTTGCTTTCTTCCTAGGGATGGTACTGCCCAGAGTGGGCTGAGTCCTCTTATATGATAAAAAAAATACCCCACAGATAATTGGCTATCAGCTTGAGATGCAATATTGACCTCACTGGACCACAGCTTCTGTGTGCTGACCCTGAGAAAGTACTTTCAGAAGAGTTTGCCTCAATGTCCCTTCTTAATCACACCTAATTTCTCAACCCTGGTTAACAAGCATCAACTGTCCCAGTAAAGCAAAGACTCTGCTTCCACAGATCCTTAATCTGAAACATCACATGACCAGCCATGATGAACCGTCATCACTCAGGCCTCCACTGTCTGCATTTCTCTCAGCATTGCCTTCCAGCTTCCCACAAACCAGCCCGTCAATCTCTGAGCGCTCCGTGGCTTTTCCAGCTCAAAGTTCCAAACCCTTCCACAATTCTTCCTGCCAAAAATTCCACGGTCAGGTCTGTCATAGCAACAGTCCCGTTTTCCGGCACCAATTTCTGTTCTAGTTAGGTTTCTGGTGCTGTGGTAAACACCAGGATCAAAAGTAATATGTGGAGGAAAGGGTTTATTTTAGCTTACGGGTTACAGTCCATCGCTGGGAGAGCTGAGGAAGGAACGCGCTCAGGCAGGAGCAGTGAAGCAGAGACCACTGTTTGGCCTCATTCCCAGGCCAAGCTCAGCAACCTTCCCAAGCCCACCCACTTAAGCACGCTATTTCCCACTTTGGGCGGGACCTTCTACATCAATTAGCAAGGAAGAAAATGCCAGCCCTCTGCACCCAGACATGACCACAGATCAGTCAGGTGGAGAGTTCTTCAATTGAGGGTCCCTCCCCCCAGGTGAGTCTAGGTTTGTGTCAGACTGACAATAAAAGCTACCCAACCATGGCTTTAGTTCCAGTGGAAGGCAGAGGCTATGATCTCTATGAGTTCAAGGCCAGCTTGGTCTAAACAGTGAGTTCTAGACCAGCAAGGGCTTCACAATGAGACCCTGTCAAAGACACAACAACAACAACAACAACAAAGGTAGCTTGTACAGGATCTGGGAGCCTCTGGAGAGAAATCACCTTTACCAAAGACCCGCCCCCAACCTCATTTGCTGTCTTAATGCTCGTATTTCATTGGCTCTGATTCAGTACATGGGAATCAACTGTAAGGGAGGATGGGATTTATAGGCTGTGTAATGGAGAAAAGAAACTGTCTTTGGAAACTGGAGAGCCTCCTGAGGGTGCCCCTTTTTAACCCCTTCCCCTACTGGATCAGATGTCCTCGCTGCTGCTGTTTTCTCTACCACCCCTGTCTGCTCTCTCCCCGAGGAGCCCCCCCCCCCTCTGGGCAGGAGATGCACCCTCTGTAATATCTGTGGGCACAACAGCTTAAAGTCTATGGTGATCACAAGAAGATGGTCATGATTTGTCAGTAGAGAATGGGAAAGCGAGTTAAAACAAAAGTATGCTGGCTGGTGAGATGGCTTCCACACGTGACCCCTTATTTTAAGTTTTGGACAAGGTTCCAGTATGTGGTCCAGGCTGGCCTCAATCTCATGACCCTCCCCACCTGCAACAATGGGTGCTGATAGTATCTGTTGTTCTCTCTCTCTCTCTCTCTCTCTCTCTCTCTCTCGATATATATTATATAATAATATATATTATCTCCAGGTCTAAGCTCCTGGCAAGTGTGTATTTGGCCTGTGACTTTGTTGTTCCCTATTCTGCCTAACTTTCTTTTTTTGTGATGAACCCATAGAGCAGCCAAGAGGCTTGAATGAGCTGCCCTCAGGTGGATCAGTTCATCTTCCAGTCCGGCGCCCCCAACCACTAGCCTTCAAGCACGCAGCAGCTGTGCCCTTGGCCCAAGGGCATCTAGAATTGAACTAGTAGCTGAGCCCTTGGGTAAATGAACTACCTGGCTGTTGGGGTCTAGAGAGGGGCGGGGCCAGTCGGAGGACAATAAGAAGACAAGGGCACCACCTGGGCATTCCGTTCATTATCCCCAGGGAGGGCGCTCATAAATATTCATAGGCACTGGAGGGGGATGGAAGGAGCCAACCAGCCGCCGGCTGGGTATCATTAGAGCATTCTTGTCTCTGACTGCAGAGGCAGCCTGGGTGTTGGAAGAGGAAAGGGGCGGCTAGTCGCAGCCCAAGGTGAGTGTGTCCCCTCTGTCCCAGCACAGAGAGCAGGGGATCTGCGCGGTGGTAACTCCCTCCGGCAGCCTTACCATCTCGGGCAAGTTTTACAGTGTGCAGGTTGTAGTGGGTGAGTCCTGCTTCTCCTTCTGTCCTGCAGGGTCCTAGCTGAACTGGAGGATGTGGAGTCTGGCTTGCTACCAGTTATCGCGCAGCTGTGGCTGGGGTCACCCACGAGAACAGGGATAGGTGAGGAAAATGACAAGAGAACCATATGTCCTAGTACCCTGGTCTGTCACCAGCATGGGCAGAGGAGCTAGGGAACCCAGATTCTAGTCATGCTTCCTACTTCCCCTGTGCTGTGTGACCTTGAGGATACTCTTGCCTTCTCTGAGGTTTGACCTCCCTGCTTCTCTGGAAACCTAGTTCTAAGGTCCACTGTAAGACTCTGTTTCGGACTGGCGGGTACACAGCTGGATGGGACCAGGCCAGGACCCTGGGGGTCATGATAACTCAGTTCAGCAAATGTCTGCCCAGTGCCAGCCCCGTGCCTGCATGTTCCATCTGAAACATAGGGACAGAACATTAGTATTATTTTGGAGGAGAAATTTAAGACCCAGAGAAGGAAACAGCCTTGCTTAGGGCATACAGCAAGCTGGAGTGTGTGTGAGAGAGTGTGGGTGTGTGTAGTTATTATGGGGAAGAGGAGATCAGAAGACAACTTCTGGACCTGGGAATCAAGCTTCGATTGTCAGTCTTGGGAGCAAGCACCTTTGCCTGCTGAGCCATCCTGCTTGCCTCGTATTTAATTTCTTGAAACAGGGTCTCCTTGTATAGCCCAGTTTGTCCTCAATCTGGCCATCCTCCTGCCTCTGCCTCCTGAGTTGTTGGGATTACAGGTGTGTGCCATATGCCTGGCTCCAGAGCTGGGCTTTAAATAAAACTAGATTCCTAGCCTGGTTGCTGGCTCTTTCCAGCTCTCTTGTGTGGCTCTCACATGCATGTTCATGCACATATGACTTCCGTGTGTGGCTCACTCATGGCAGGACACTGGAAGTTTGTTCATTTGGCTCTTTGAGACAAGGTCTTGATCAGAAGCCCACTCTCTCTGGCCTCCAACTCAAAATCCTCAGCGTTCTGAGTCCTTGGATCATAGGCATGCACCACCTCACCCAGTGAAGGGACAATATATATATATATATATATATATATATATATATATATATATATATATATATAGTCATTATCATCGCCATTCCTGGTACTGGAGACAGAACTCAGTGGCTTGTGCGTGCCAAGCAAACTCTTTACCACAGAGCTACACAATTAAACAAACCTTCATGGGCCCTCTGACATACATGTCATGTGTGACCCTCACAGAAAGTCTGTCTCACCATAAGCTATCTCACCGTGTGGCTACCACTGAGGTGGTAGCTGCCCGACCAAGGGTCTTATCCATGTTCTCCCCCGAGATGCCCAGGCCACGGGGCATCTTCTATTAAACATCTACCAAGTGCTAGGCTCAGGCATCTCTGGGATGACTCACCTGTTCCTGATTATGGGCACAGGTACCTCTCCTGGGAGGCAGGACTGGGCCCTTGTCAACAGTGATGACAATGGCTAATCGGCAATGCTATTAATAATTAATACTCTGATTAATCACCTGGCTTTGGAACGGGGTGGCTTTGGGGTTGTTCTAGCCAACCCATTTGCTTCTCCCAGTTTGGGCAGAGAAGGGCCTGCCTTCCCTACCTTGGCCACTGGGGACCCACCATCGGCAGCAGCAGACAGTCTCAGGAGGTTCGTTGCTCAGTTCACAGAGACTAGACAACTAGGGGGTGAGGAACCTTGAACACCTCAGGAAAGGCTGGCCCAGGAGAACCAGCCACCAGGGTCCCTTCTACTTCCCATGTCTGCATATTGACCGTCAGCTAGCTCTGCCCACCAGCGTCAGACACCTCCTAGGACAGAGGCCCTGGCGATGCCTTGATCTGCCTTGCACCGCAGACACTTCCTTTCCCCCAGGCTTCATAGACCTCAGACAGGAGCTGCTATTTATAAAGCAGGACGCTGCATGTAGTAGATCCACAGACACGGGCTCAAAATCCTGCCTTGCGTATACCTGCTGAGTGACCCTGAGCAAGCCCTGTCACCTCTTGAAGCCTCATTTTCCCCATCTACAAAACGGGGTGATGGTACAACGTGATGGTACCCACTGAGTGGCGTCAGTTGCTGGCAGAGATACTAGTGGTCCCATCAGGGTTCAGTATACGCAGGGAGCTGGTGAGGTTTGGGAAAACCCAAACAGGAGAATGAGTGAATGAGTGACGTTTTGTGTGTGGGGGAACACACTGTCCTGGGTGGGCCAGAAAGCCCCTGCCTGGCAGCTTAGGATGCTGGTCTGCCCCCTACTGCCAGTCCTCCACCACTGCAGCTTCTCGGAGTTCCGGAGGAGTACCCTGGTGAGTGGGGCTGCCGAGGCAGGGTGGGCCCTCAGGCTTACGAGAGCCAACTAAGAGAATCTTGATCCCTCCCGCTAGAGAAACTAAGCTCCTGTGCTCGCTGTCTGTTCTGGGCCGAGCCTTGGTCTGTGAACCGGCTTTCTCCGGAGCCCCGTGAAGCAGAGAGCTGGTGGCAGTTTCGTGGTTTGTGGGCAGCTCCCCCAAGCCCCGCATCGCCACTCGGTGCCCAGAACTCAGGAGGGTTGCAGCTAGTGATACCAGTATACCGACCGCTCAGGAGGTTCCTCAGGTAGACTCCTCTCCTCAGCTTCTCTCCAGTTTATAACCGAGAAAGCATCTCCGGCTAGTTCGCAGTCCTTGTTAAAGCCCAGCCCTGCCCAGCCTTGAGGGATCCTGATGCCGAGGTCCAGCCTGGCGGTGGTGGCGCCACCTGTAGCCTCAGTACTCGGGAGGCAGAGGCAGACAGATCTCAGTGACTTCGAGGCCAGCCCTGGTCCACATAATGAGTTTCAGGACAGCCAGAACTACGTAGTGAGATCTTGTCTCTAAATAAACAAAGCAGTTGTTGAGGTCCACACCTTCCCCTCCTGACTGGTTTTTGGTTTAGCTTGTTTTTGTGGTACTGTCTTACACTGTAGCCTAGGCTGGCCTGAACTTTTGATCCACGGCTTTCCCCCGGGATTACTGTCATGTGTCATCACATCTGGTTTGCGCTTTGTAAACTTTAAAGTGTGAGCGCATGCCTAGCTCAGTGGTAGAGTTCTTGTCTGGAATGCTGTAGACCTGTAGAGGCATTGTATTGTCCCTTTTCTTCTTCTTCTTCTTCTTCTTCTTCTTCTTCTTCTTCTTCTTCTTCTTCTTCTTCTTCTTCTTCTTCTTCTTCTTCTTCTTCTTCTTCTTCTCTTTCTCCTCCTCCTCCTCCTCCTCCTCCTCCTCCTCCTCCTCCTCCTCCTCCTCCTCCTCATTATTATTATTATTATTATTTTGGTTTTTGGAGACAGGGTTTCTCTGTGTAACAGCCCTGGCTGTCCTGGAACCAGCTCTTGTAGAGCAGGCTGGCCTCAAACTCATGGAGATCTGCCTGCCTCTGCCTCTTGAGTGCTGGGATTTAAGGCATGCACCACCACCACCTGGCATATTTCCTTTTTTATTAAATTGTCTGTGATCCTTTTTTAAAGGCAACCATTGTAAAAATGAGTAATGTAGAGAAATATCTATACCTCTCCCAGCTAGGTTCAGAGGATTAGACTGTGGAAATGTAGAACACAGGCTGCGTGTCCTCAGCCCAAAATCTGATACTGAAGATGATCTAAAATCTGAAACGTTTTGAATATCAACATGATGCCACAAGTGGAAAATCCCGTCACAATCAAACAGGCGCATTTCAAGTACCATAAAATTCTTTCTAGCTATGCATTCTAGGCAGATAGCAAATGAATCTCATGCTTACGTTTTGGCTGTATATGCGTATATACATGTTCATGTGAATATGTGCATGTGTTTATGTATGTTTATGTATGCACATGCATGTATATACATGTTCATGTGAATATGTGCATGTGCTTATGTATGCACGTGGAGTCCAGAGGCCAGCATGAAGTCTCTTCCCTGATAATGCTCCACCTTACATGTTTTTGTTTGTTTCTCAAGACAGGGTTTCTCTGTGTAGCCTGGGCTGTCCTAGAACTCACTCTGTAGACCAGGCTGGCCTCAAACTCAGAGACCCGCCTGCCTCTGCCTCCTGAGTGCTGGATTAAAGGCACGTGCCACACTGCCAAACTTCATCCGCCTTACTTTTTGAGGCGAGGACTCTCACCAAACCTGCACTTGCTGACTGGCTAAGCAGTCACTGAGCCCCAGGGTCCCCTGTCTCTGCCTCCCCGACACTAAGATAACAAGAGTCCTGGCTTTTGTTTTTTAGTGTGGGTGGTAGAGAAATTGAGTTCATCTTCATGTTTGATTGGCAAGCACTTTGCCAGCTATACCATCGCCTCAGCCCCACCAAGAGAGTTCTTTAAGCATACGCAGATATTCCAAAATAAAAGGTACAAAATCAGAAACATTTCTGGTTCTAAGCAATTTTGGTAACAAACACTCACATTCCACGCCCATCACTGCATTTTGCTTTTGTCCAGACTTTCATGTATATTTTTACCTAGGGACATATGTGGACCAGGAGAAGTAGTGTGTATCACTCTAGGATTTTCTTTCTTTTTTAAAAATTATTTATTTATTTATTTTATGTGCACTTCTGTTTTGCCTGTGTGAAAGAGGAACTGGAACAAGAGTTACAGACAGTTGTGAACCACCATGTGGGCGCTGGGAATTGAACACTGGTCCTCTGGAAGAGCAGTCAGTGCTCTTAACCGTTGAGCTATCTCTCTAGCCCCCACTCTAGAATTTTCTATAGTTTTTTGTTTGTTTGTTTTGCTTTTGATTTTTAGGATTTTGGTTTTTAAGTCAGGGTGTCACTATGCAGGCCAGGTTGGCCTGGAACTAGTTATATAGATCAGGCTGCCTTGAACTCAGAGATCCACCTGCCTCTGCCTCCCAAGTGCTGGGATTAAAGGTGTGTGCCACTTTATCTGGCTAAGATTTATTTATTGTAAAGTGTGTGTGAGAGAGAGAGAGAGAAAGAGAGAGAGAGAGAGAGAGAGAGAGAGAGAGAGAGAGAGAGAGAGTCCACAATGTCTAGAAGGGGACACTGGATCCCCTGGAAGCTGGAGTTACAGGCAGTCGTGAGCCACCCAATATGGGTGCTGGGAACTGAACTCCAGCCCATCAAGTACTCGTATAGGTTTAGTTATGAGCCTAGAGGTTAATGGCCGAGCCATCTCTCCAACCTTCTGTTGATGTGTTGAGTGAGACAGGACCTCATGTCGTTCAGGTTGCTCTCAAACTGGACATGTAGCTAAGACTGGCGCAGTCTCCCAGATGCCAGGCCTTTTCTTTCTTTTTCTCCTTTTTTTTCTTTGCTGGGGAATTGGCCAAGGGCCTTGAGCATGTTAGCGAGCAACTAGCTCGTGTTGCTCTTTGGTTAACTCACTTCCCTTTTCATCATGACTTCTGGGACGGGCCTGGTAGACATGATGTCCCTTTTGTCCTTTGCTGATGCTCACGGAAGTTCTCTCTCTTTCTAATCAAGTTGCTATTGGCACAATGCCTTTGTACACTTGACACACTTATCCATAGTGACAGGTGGGTGACCCTCGTTTGACATCCCTGCCCTCTGGAAACACTCTCCCCAGCCTTTACCAGCTTCACTGAGTGAGCGATGCTTCTCCATTGTTGCAGGAGGAAACGTTCCCTCCTGTGTGGTTTCTTCCTCTGACAATTGCTTCTCTCTGTCCTTTTCTGGGAGGCAAACTTCCTAGTTGACGAGCCACAGGCTCAGCAAGTGCTACCACCTTTTCGGGGTGGGCCCGGAGGGCTCCCCTCAGCAAGCAGCCGTGGGCACCTTAGGTAACTTTCCCATGGAGGCTGCCTGGTGGTGCTGCCTCCAGATGCGTTTGGTAGCGTGCCATGCGTCGGTCACAGGGCAGCGTGTATGACCTCCTGCCGCCTCGGGGGCTTGGGAGCATCAGCTGGGAGAGAAGTGGAAAGTTCCAGACCTTGGCTTTACACCTGCGGGAAAGTGGAAAAGTCCCCCTACTCAAGCCTCCACTCTCTCCTGGATTCCAGTTCTGAAGCCTCGCTCATTACCACTCACATCTCTGTCTGCTGTGGGCAAGGCCACTGCATCCAGGTCAAACTGCTCTCCAAACAAGCATACCACAGCAAAAACTCACTAAGACACCCGTTACAGTGAGTTAGCGGTTTTGTCTGTTTGTTTCTCTGTGTAGCCCTGCTTGTCCTGGAACTCACTCTGTAGACCAGGCTGGCCTCAAACTCAGAAACATCCACCTGCCTCTGACTCCCAAGGGCTGGGATTAAAGAAGGGCCTAGGACACCACCGCCCAGCTGAGTTAGCAGGTTTTTTTTTTTCAAGACAGGGTTTCTTTGTAGCTTTGGAGCCTGTCCTGGAACTAGCTCCTGTAGACCAGGCTGGCCTCGAACTCACAGAGATCCGCCTGCCTCTGCCTCCCGAGTGCTGGGATTAAAGGCGTGCGCTACCACCGCCCGGCTGAGTTAGCAGTTTTTAATATAACTACTTTCCATGCAGTATTTTGAACATAGCTATAAACTAAATATCTTTTTTTTTTCTTTTCTTTTTTTCACCAGGGAGGGTGGTACAGGAGACAGGAAGGCTGGCTATGCCTTCTGAAACAGTAAAGATTCTAAACTTCCCTATGAGCGGGCCTGGGGCACAGGACTAAGAGGGTTCTTCTTTTGTCCCCCGGAATGCATTCATTATAAAGCCCAAAAGGCCTACTCCCATGGCCTTGCCAGTCAGTCAGGAGTTAGCACCGTGCTCAGCAGGGTTTTCTCTCTGCCCCTTTGCCTCCTCTCCTCGAGCCTGCTATCTTCTATCTCTCTGCCCTGTCAGGATCCTGCCAGGGAGTCCGCAGAGCTGGCAAAAGCAGCCTCTACTGTGAGCCCTGGCAGCTGTGGAGACTCCATGAGACTAACCTCTTGACCCTTCTGCTCTTCTGTACTGTCCCTAGCAGTTCTCTGAGATGCCTCTGCTGTCGAAGAAGCCCTGGGAGTCCAAGGCCAAGGGGCTGGTGCTGGGCGCTCTCTTTACCAGCTTCCTGTTGCTGCTCTACTCCTATGTGGTACCGCCTCTCCACCCCAACGTGGCCTTCACGTGAGTGCCATCCAACAGAGGGAGCAGGGCAGGGTACCGGTCATGGTCCACCTGCACCGTGCTGCGTGGGGCAGACATTCTGGCAGAACTCTTCGGTGCCACCCAGGCCTCACTGTGTACCTCAGCGAAGTGGAGATAAGGGCAGATCCCGCCCCACAGAGCGCGAGTGCCGCCTAACACTGTGTCCAATCTGAGGCTCCCACAAGGCCACAGTGGGGGCCAGGATAGAGACGGAGTGTGATTTGTCCCCAAACACTCATCTGGCCTAGGGCCCTGATTCAAACTTTTCAAATTTGGGCTTATGTGACTGTGTTCTTCTTCCTAAGCAGCCAGACTATCCCATCTCCCCATGCGGCTGCTCAGCATATATCTGGGGCAGCCTGTACCACAGTTAATGGTATTAAGGTAACCTGAAAAATATTGGTAATAACCAACTAACCCCCTCCCCCGCCGCCAAACACACACACACACACACACACACACACACACACACACACACACACACACGAAAAACCCAGCAATCTCGGGCAGGGGGAATTTCAGCTCGGTAGAGTGCTTACCCAGCACCCACAAAGCAAAGTGTTCAAACCTGCAGGCTTGCATTAGTAGGTCGTGGCCGTCAGGCTGATCTAGATCAAGCTCCTACCAGACCCTCCCATGGGACTGTCACCTGCAAGCCCCTGACTGCCTTTCATCCTTCTGTCTCCCCCAGGACCTCGGAGCCCGCAGCGCCCTGCTCCCCTGCTCCCAGTGAGTCAGAGGTGGCCACTCCCGGCAACGGCTCTGCCGGAAGGTGCCAACCTCGGCAAGACATCGTGTTCATGAAGACGCACAAGACCGCCAGCAGCACGCTGCTCAACATCCTCTTCCGCTTCGGCCAGAAGCATGGGCTCAAGTTCGCCTTCCCCAATGGCCGCAACGACTTCCACTACCCGTCCTACTTCACACGCAGCCTGGTGCAGGACTACCGACCCGGGGCCTGCTTCAACATCATCTGCAACCACATGCGCTTCCACTACGAAGAGGTGCGCGGGCTGGTGCGGCCCGGCGCTGCCTTCATCACGGTCATCCGCGACCCTGCGCGTCTCTTCGAGTCTTCCTTCCATTATTTTGGGTCCCTGGTGCCGCTCACCTGGAAGCTGTCTAGCCACGACAAGCTGGCAGAGTTCCTGCAGGACCCCGATCGCTACTACGACCCGAGCGGCTACAACGCGCACTACCTCCGCAACCTACTCTTCTTCGACCTAGGCTACGACAGCGGCCTGGACCCGGGCAGCCCACGCGTGCAGGAGCACATCCTGGAGGTGGAGCGCCGCTTCCACCTGGTGCTGCTGCAGGAGTACTTCGACGAGTCCCTGGTGCTGCTCCGGGAGCTGCTCTGCTGGGACCTGGAGGACGTGCTGTACTTCAAGCTCAACGCGCGGCGCGACTCGCCGGTGCCGCGGCTCTCGGGCGAGCTGTACCGCCGTGCCACCGCCTGGAACCTGCTGGATGTGCATCTCTACCGCCACTTCAATGCCAGCTTCTGGCGAAAGGTGGAGGCCTTCGGGCGCGAGCGCATGGTGCGCGAGGTGGCCGAGCTACGCCAAGCCAACGAGCGCATGCGTCGCATCTGCATCGATGGCGGCCAAGCGGTGGATGCCGAGGCCATCCAGGACTCGGCTATGCAGCCCTGGCAGCCCCTGGGTGTCAAGTCCATCCTAGGTTACAACCTCAAGAAGAGCATCGGGCCGCATCACGAGCAGCTCTGCCGGCGCATGCTCACGCCCGAGATCCAGTACCTGTCCGACCTCGGCGCCAATCTCTGGGTCACCAAGCTCTGGAAGTTCCTTAGGGACTTCTTAAGGTGGTGACATACCCTGCCCACTTTCCGGTCTGGCTCCCTGCTGCAGAAGGGCTTGCCAGGGTGCCTCTGGCCCCTAGCCTTCCCCAGTCATGCCTGGTGCCACCCTGGGGTCCCCTGGGGTTATTAGCTGGCCGGGACTAGTCTCTCTGCACAAGAGAAAGAGCCTAACCGAGAAGTATTTGACTAATTATGTAATTTTGTATTAAATCTCCTTTATTTCCAGACCTCTCTTACAAGGGGAGACTCAGAAATAAAGGAATTTTATGTGTTTTTGTTAATCGGCCTCACTGTGTTCTGGAATGGGACCCTTGGGAGGGTGTCTGTAGACGCGAATACAGCAGCGGGCAGGGGTCTAGTGTGTCTGTTACTTGCTGAAGTCGTGTGTGGTTCAAGGACTTCCACAAGCTGCCAAAACATGGGGAAATCACATGTGTGACCGATCACTGGCTAAGTCCCTGGTACTAGTGGATGGGCGCTTTCTGGGCACTACCCCAACACAGAAACTTAGTGACCTGGGATTATAATCATTCTCCTGTGACACACCAAGGAGGAGGGGGTATCACTGCCAGCGTTATACTGCAAATAATGACTGACCTGGTAGGCAGAAGTGGTGACCAGATTAGAGCAGAGATTAAGAACGAATGTGTGCATGCAGTGTGTGCATGTGTCTCCATGTGACAGGGATGCTGGGAGCATTCCGCGGGGCATGGGGCAGCATGCCCTGAGTCACGTCGGCACTCATAGTGACTCTCTGAGCAGCACAATTACTGTCCCTTTACAGATGTGGGGACTGATATCCCAAGAGGGGAAGGGACCACGTGCCAAGGACCCCCCCCAATACTTTTCCATTTTCAGTACCCATTCACTCTGTACTCATTGGCTTCTTCCTGGCCTCCAACTGGCAGCCTCTATCTCCAATGCCCCTTTCACACACTGCCTCACAGGCTGCTCTTCAACCTCAGAGACACCGGATCCACGCGGTAGCCCCCATTTCTCTGAAACCGCTTACGTCCAGAGATAAAGATGCACCTGAGCATGGTGAAGTGTCACCAGGATAAAAAGTCCCATGCTTTCAGGCAGCTCCAGCTAGGAGCTGAGTAGCCTAAGTCACAGCAATTGTGGACTCTCTTGTGCCAAGTTCAATCTAAGTGTTGACATATCAAACCTAAATGTCCAACAACTTCCTGGTTTTATAAAACAAGGTTCAGAAAGGTGAACTTTGCTCCAGCTTCAGGGGATTCCCCACACCCTCTCCTGACCTCTGCAGACACACACACACAGACACACACACACAGAGAGATACACACACACACACACACACAAAACGTTTTTAAAAATTGATGAAAGAGAAAACTATTCCTAAGAAAATGTATTTTACTCCAAATCTATATAGTGGAGATATGATGGTGTAATATGATAGTATCCTTGGATTGAGAAACCTCATAATTACATTTCTTTAGGCCTCAAAGAGCCCAGAAATGCCAATTAATTATTAGCATATGTTCTGATATTATTAACTATTATTATGACTGACATAACTGGGCCCTTGAAGATCCAAGGAGAACAAGTTGGGCAAATAGCAGGTTCCAGAAGTATAATTTACATGCACTTACTGTTCTCTGGTCCTCAGAGCTTTGCAGTCAGTCACACACTTATTAATATAATTAATATTTGAATGAGTGGTTGCTGGGTAGTGAGCAGTGTGGGAACATGGGTATCCTCACTGCTTCCCTAAGGCAGGGATGGAGACTCAGGCTGAGAAACTATCTCAGGGTCACAGAGCAAGGCTGCCAGAGAGGAAACAGTCTGGAAACCTAGATTCATTTGACGCTAAAGCAGTGATGTCCACGGCCTGAGAACTGGTGTCTCAACACAGCTGGGGAGGTTCAGGCCCCCCAAGCATTTGAATAATGGCTCTGTGGACTCCAGTGTGCTTTTCCCACCCATGGACAGCAGAGGGCAGGAGGTGTTGACTTTGTTCAGGAAGGAGCACACTTAAGAAAACCAGGCATCTGCTGACCTGATATGTATGTGGTCTCAAAGCAGGGCCACAGTTGCTCGACTCAGAAGTGCCCACAAACCCACCTTTTTTTTGATTAGTGCAGTTGTGTCCTGCCCAGATATATGTTGAGTTCCCTTTTGACCAGGACCTTACTTGGGAATAAGGTCTTTATATATCAAATTACCTCATCAAATTAGATGAGGTAATTCTGTGGTAATATCTCTGTTGTCCTTATTAAAAGTTTAGAAGGGAGACAGGCATGGCAGTGTGTGCCTGTAACCCCAGCACTCAGGAGCCTGAGGCAGGGGCTGGAGAGAAGGATCAGCAGTTACGAGTACTGGTTGCTTTTCCAGAGAGCCCGGATTTTAGTTTCCAGAACACACAGGATGGCTCATAACCACCTCTAACTCTAACTCAAGGGGTTACAACACCCTCTCCTGGACTCCACGTGCATCCGGCATGCATGCAGGCAAAATATTCATACACAGAAAATTAAAATAAATAAATATTTAAAACAATAAGATATAAATAAATAAACCAGAAAGGAATGTAGCTTAGTTGCTACAGTGCCCATCTGGCATGCAGGAAACACTGGGCTCAATTGCTAGGCCCACATAAACCATTCATGGTGATGCATACGCTCCTGTAATCCTAGCAAGTAGAGCGTGGAGGAGAGAGGACTGTGAGTTTGAGACCAACTGGATACACAGGGAGTTTGAGGCCTTCCTAGGCTACATGAGACTCTCAGAAACAGAAAACAGGAGAAGAGGACATGCCATATGGCTACAGGCAGGGGTCAGAGGGGTGCCGAATGACAAGGCACCTGGAGGAGCAAGGGGAAATGGCAGCAGGTAGAAAGAGGCAAGGAAAGTTCTACCCCTCATCTCAGGAGGAACATAGTTCACAACCTGACTTCAGACTTCCGTTATCCAGGGCTTGTGACATCCAGAACAGGAGGGCTCTCTCCATGGGCTAGCACTGACTGTATGAGACCCACACCCCCTCCTCCCCTCCTCTCCAGTGCACCATCCTCGTAGAACTCAAGGCCATGTTTGGGGAGAAGCCGGCACAGCCGCAGCCGTGCTGTGGCATGGAACACGTTCCCTCTTCCCTATGCAGACTGCTATAGGCTGGTTTCTGTTGCTATGACACTGGGACTGGGAAATTTACATGTCTGTGAGTTTACACCTGTGAGGGCCTCATGCTCTCATCACTTGGTGGAAAGCAGAAAGGCCTGAGGCAGGTCACGCCTACCAACAGTCTACTCTGGCAAGAGCTAACCCCATTTCATGAAAACTGTACCGATCCAAGCGTGGAGCAGGCTCCTACAACCTCCTCACCCACACAGACCCCAGCCCCTCTCAGAATTCTTACACGGGGAACTAAATTCCCACATGAGCTGCAGGTGACAAGCCACGGTGACACAGAGCTCAGCTTCAGGATTACCGGGCTTTCATAACTATCTCTGCTTCCTGCGAGCTCCCCGACACCCAGCCTGCAGGTTACTGCAGTCTCCATGTTCATAGGCTGCCAGGGCTCCCGCCGCCAAGCTCCGCTCTCCTGGGGTACGACTGTTGATGTGCCTGTCTGGAAAGTTCCATCTGTGGGCTCCCACAGGACAGGGACCCAGGCTGATAGTCACAGTTGATTTCCATGCCCAGACCAGTGCCTGCACACAGTAGGGTTGTTTTGTATTTTTTGCTCTTGTTGTGTTGTTGTTTTATTTAGTCTTTTTTGTTTGTGACAGGCTGTTGTTATGTAGCTCAGGCTTGCCTTAAACACACGGCAGTGCTCCTGTCTCGGGTTCCCGAGTACTGGTATTGTGGGTATGTGCTACTCAGGTTATTTTTAAAGTTTTATTTGTTTGTTTATTAATTATTTATTTTTTTAATTTTTATTTTATGTGCATTGGTGTTTTGCCTACACACACACAGAGAGACACACACACATATATGTGTGTATGAAGGTGTCATATCTGGAGTTACAGACAATTGTGAGCTGCCATGTGGGTACTGGGACTTGAACCCAGGTCCTCTGGAAGAGCAGCCAGTGTTCTTAACTACTGAGCTCCAACCCAACTATTTATTATTTTAAATTATGTATATTGTGCTTGTGTGTGACTATGTACATATGAGATGTCAGACCCCCCCCCCCGGAAGCTGTCATGTGTGGTTGCTGGGAAGCAATTTATGGTCCTCTGCAAGAGCAGTGCACGTTCTTAACCCCTGAGCTCCTTTTCCAGCCCTCCTCAGTTTTGTTTGTTTTTATGTGTGGTGTTTTACCAGCAGGTCTGTGCGCCAGTTCCTGTAGCTGTCAGAAGAGGGCGCCAGAGCCCATGGAACGAGAATCAGAGTCTGCGGCAAACTCTCATGTCAGGTTCTCTGGATGAGCAACTTAACTACAAGCCATCTCTCTAGTCACGGCCCAAAGTTCTTAATAACAGATGAAAGACAGAAAAAAGAAAGAAGCAGGGAAGAAGAGACGTGTAGGCGAAGACGAAAGAGTTTACTTTTTTTCCATGTATAGCAAGGAATCACAGGAGATGTTGGAGCAGGTAGGACAGATTTCAAGACAGGTCAACATGAAGTTGTTAAGATGATGGAGTTGGTGGGTGTGCTCAGTCGAGATTAATGGGGTGGTCTGGGAAGAGTGCTGGGGTTTCCTGCAGAGTTCTGTGCACAGCGGAGCAAACAGCCTCTGGGGGTCCCCAGCCTATCCAAGTTGGTGCATCAACACTCCAGCTGCCTCCTCTGGGCTCCCCTGCAGTCAGCAGGTTACCTGACCTGGATTGGACAGAGTCCTGCTAACTGCCATCCCAGCCCAGAGAGGAGATAGGCTCAGGGACCCCCCACCCGCCTTGAGCCCTCCCTTATCCTTCTCCAAGGCTTGTGCCGCTGGTTCATTATCATCCCATTTCCCAGAGGGAGAAAAGGAGTCAGTACAGCCCTGGGGCGCCCAGCGGTAGTGGATCATCTTCCCTTGGACAGCCCCCTCTCTAGGGAGGCCTGAGCCATCAAAGGCACTTAGGGAGCCCCTCTGACCCCAGCTTGTCCCTGCCTTGTCCTCAGTTCTGCCTACTCTGTCAAATCCTGGGGCCATTTTCTACTGACCTAGGTCTTAGGTAAGGCTAGGGGTGGGTTGGGATGAGAGTCAGACACAAACAAGAGTCTTAGCTAGCTGCTGCTCTGTGAAAAATAATACTCAGCAAGACTGCTCGGTGGGCAAAGGTGTTTGATGAATTGCGTTAGATCCCCAGATCCCTGTACTGGAGGAAGGGGGACTGCACAAAGCTGCTCTCTTGCTTCCATGTACAAACCATGGCATACACATGCCCAAACACACAACGCACTGTTGTGATGACTGAATGTCCTCCAAGCCAAGCAACTGCCATCTTGGGGCATTCAACTGTGCGTCCTATTACCCAGCTATCCCGGTTGTGCTTGTTGACTGTTTAAACCCCTACCCAGTATTCAAGTGCTTTCTACTAACTGGTAGCTCTTCTTGTAACACACACACTGCACACACACACACACACACACACACACCCCTAGAGTAGGAGATCTACCCAATGCAGTTATTGGAAGCTCTTATCCCAGCTGCATAAGGCTTTCCAGGTGCGGCCTTTTAGGGGGAACACCCACACCCCTGTCAGTATGCCTCACCTCTGCTCTGTAAGGAAATCCTACACAGCTGTTGGCACCCCAGAATGAACTGTGGCAGAACTGAGCCTAGGTGTGTTGTCGGGACCAAAGAGAAGGGGTAAACATTGTTTACTCTTCCCCTGGGAAGGAATTTTAACAACATGAAATAATAATAATGATAATATAATAATAATAATAAATTAAAATATCTATCTTTTGGTATTCCCAGTGGGTTGATTTTAGGATATGCCCCAGAAAATATCAACATCTGTGGTGCTCAAGTGTCTCACTTTCTAATGCAGCCTAATACACCCTCTATGCCCATCTGAGAACATGTATGGTTACTCATAAGACACTTAAAATGCCCTGTAAGCAACTGTCACACTACTGTCTTCAGAACAGTCCAAGAAGAATGTCTGTGCATGCCCAACAGATGCAATCTTTGTTGTTGTTGTTTTGTTTTTCAAGACAGGGTTTCTCTGTGTAATAGCCCTAGCTGACCTGGAACCCGCTCTGTAGACCAGGCAGGCCTCGAACTCACAGAGATACTCCTGCTTCCTTCTCCTGAGTGCTGGGATTAAGGCGTGCAGCAGGCATGCAGTACCATGCCTAGCTCTATGGAATCTTTTTATGGTTATTTTATGTGTATGGTGTAATGCCTGAATGTGCACCATGTGCGTGATGGTGTCTGAGGAGGTCAAAAGTTGGCATCGGATCCCCTGGGTCTGAAATTACAGGTGGTCGTGGGTCGCTCTATGTGCTTTGGAAATTGAACCCAGGTCCTCTGCAAGAACAAATGCTCTTAGCCTCTGAGCCATGTCTCCACACCCCCACCAGACGTAATCTTTAAAGAATTATGATCCAGTCCATTGCACCCTGGAATCCAAGTATACAGGGGACTAGCTATACGCCAAAGCATAGCTGATGTTTCTGTTTTGTATTGTATTTGAAGTAGGGTCTTGTTATCTTTCCCAGATTGATTTTGAACTTCCGGTCTCAAACAATCTTTCTGTCTCCACCTCCCAGGTAGCTGCACCCAGCCCAGCCTTGAGTTACTATGTGAGCATTCTGGGCACACATGCCATAGTGTTGTGGAGTTCAGTGCACAGCCCATGTCTTGGTCTTCATCTTTGCCTTTGTTTGAGGCAGGGTCTCTCACAGTTCTTTAGTAACTACACGGCAGGCCCATGTGCTCCTGGGAACGCTCCCATCTCTACTTCCCATTTCCCTACAAGAGTCCTGGCACTACAGCTGCTGCCACCATGAGTTCTGTGGCTCCATCTTCAGGTTCTCCACTTGTGTAGTAAGCAAGCAAGCACCTCATCGTCGAGTCAATTCCTCCAGCCTGTGCTGTGTGCTTTTATAAAACCCTGTGCATATATAAAACAAGTAAATCAAATGCTACCTGGTTATAAATCCTGAAGATTTAAAGACTGAGCCCCATGTAGTGGTACATGCATTTAATCCCAGCACTCAAGAGGCAAGAGGATCTCTGTGAGTTTGAAGCCAGCCTGGTCTACATATGGAGTTCCAGTCCAGCCAGAGTTTATGATAAGAGCTTGTCCCAAACAAACAACAGAACATGTTGTATGCACAGTAAAAACACTGCATGTCATAGGACTCCAACCTGAGTAGCGCGGTTCAAGAAGCATCCGTTGGCACTGTAGCGGACGGCAGGCAAACTGCAATGTATCTGAATTGTATGGTCAGAACCAAGACCACAGTGAAGTTTTGAGACGCGTAACCAGTGTTCCGGATGAACACTGCCGGAAATACTTCGGATTCATTACACACCTGACAGTGGGGATTGATGTTACTGGTTTATTTTAGACAACAATGTCTCCAATCAACCAGACTAGCCTTCCACTTGCTATGTAGAAGAGGCTGGCCTCCATTTTCTGATCCACCTGATGTCAGTACCCAAGTGGTAGGATTACAGGCATGAACCACAGCCAGTTTGCGAATTTGATTTTCAATTAATTTCATCATTGTGAATTCAGAAACTATTAGCAAATAGCTCACGGCCCTGACAGACATCTGTGACAGCTGCCCCCATGTTGGTTTGCCCAACCAGCCCCAGAAGCTAGGACTCAAAGAAGCAAGGCTCATTGTTTTGGAAGGTGAGTCTGTGGTTGCTTAGCCCTGCTGCCTTAGAGCCCACGCTGAGGAGACCACAGTGGAGCGAAGGCATGACAGACAGAGCATCTCACTCCGTGGTGGGCAGGACCCCAGTAAGATGAGTATTGTTGTCAGCTTCATTTGTGCCTTGGAAGGGTGGAGAGACCCTGATTTCTTCCTGCCAGGTCCCGCCTCCTGCCAATAGCACCAGAGACTGGGAGCAAGTCTTCAGTATTCGGGTCTCAGGGGGCACACTTACAAAATGAACCATAGTGTCTCACGAGGTGTATCCATCCCTTATTCTACTGACCATCCCACCCAGGTATTCTCAGTGTGAGAGGGAACTCAACAGGTGTGCGCATACCAGGGGTGAGGGCGCTGGAGGCCATCTTTAAAGTGGCTACTGCAGAGGGCCGTGGTGGAAGCAGCTGGAATTTGAACACTGGTTGTGATCCAGCGGTATGTAGAGAGAAAGCTGGTCATTCTCAGTCCCTCGCCCCTCTTCACTTCTCCCCCTCTTTTGCCTTCTCTTTCCATAATAACCCAATCAGGTTAGTGCTGTCCAATGTCTCAGGTAAAGTGCTGAGGCACCAGGAGAGGGAAGAGGAGGGTTTTGAAGATGTTGACATCTCGAGATGCCAATGTGGAAAAGCATGCGTGTGTGTGTGTGTGTGTGTGTAGATTTGGAGCAGAGCCCCTCACATCGTGCTGGTTCAGAGGCAGAGCGAGAACACCTGTGGTGGGCTCCTCCTTCCCCGACTTACCCTAGTCATGCTCCCAGCCTGTGAGAGAGAGCCAAAATTTCACAGCAGGTCTTCCTGCCTTGGTGTGTGTTTTACTAATCTAGGTGCTTCTGAATTCTGTCAAAAACACACAGAGTTAACTTCAGAACTAACCAGATGTTCTCCTTGCAAATGGATAAGGAAATTGGGTCTGGAACATGGTAGGGTGGGGACCCCATGGAGCCTAGGGGAGTTCTTGGTAAATGTGATGGCTGCTTTTCCTTGTAGTTGTGACGAAATGCCTGATGGCAAGAACTTACTGGAAAAGAGGTTAATTTGGGCTGTGTGTTCGGGGCCCTGTCCATCAGGGTAGGGAAGGCACAGCATCTGGGGTTCCATCATGGCATCAGGAGCTTGTTGAGTCCCTTGGGAGGTCCATCTGATCAGACAAAGATCCAGACAAGACAAGAGGCAGATAGCACATGTAAGGTGACCCTAGCATCAAATTTCAGCTAGGGAGACCTTCAAAGAGGGCCACCAGCTGGGTACCAAGTGTCCAAAAACGTGAGCCTAGGGCGATGTTTCACATTCAAACCATAACACAGGGACTGTTGTTTTGGTCATTTCTCTCTTTCATTCTCGTTATGATGAAAGGTTTGCCCAGCACCTGCTCTGCTGTGGTGGGTTGCTCACAAAAGGTGTAAAGATGTAAAGCCACAGGTCCATGCAGATCACGAACTTGTGTGTGTGTGTGTGTGTGTGTGTGTGTGTGTGTGTACACCAGTGTGGAGGCCAGAGACAATACTGAGTGTCTTCCTCAATTGCACACCTTATTTTCGAAGCAATGCCTCTCACTGTTTTGACCATACATACGACTGGACAGCCAGTCCCGGGGACCCTCCTGTCTCCATGTCCTAGCACTGGACTTACAGATGGGGAGTCGAGAATTCAAACCCAGGTTTTCATGTTTGCACAGGATGCACTTCACTGACCAAGCTAGTCCCCATCCCCAGAATCCTCCTCTTGTAAAACAGAATCTCTGTCTCCAGTAAGATCTAACCCAAGGCAGCTTAAAAAAGAAAGTGTTTAATTAGGGGCTTACATTTCCAGAGGGCTGGAGAGTCTATACCATTGTGGCAGGGACCATGGCAGCCAGCGGGCAACTGTGGTGCTGGAGCAGTGAAGAGCTTACATCTGATCTACAAGCAGGAGGCAGGGAGAGGAAGAGGGGAAGGGGAGGGTAGGGAGGGGAACGGCAGCCGGCAGCTGTAGCTTTTTGAAATCTCAAGGTCCAACCCAGTGACACACCTCTTCCAACATGATCACACCTCCTAATCCTTCCCAGTTTGTCCAACTAGGGTCCAAGCATTCAAATGTATTAGCCTATGAGGGACATTCTCCTCCAAACCACTACAAGGTGCAAATGTTGACAGTGTGCAGAAAATGGCCACCATAGCTTTCTTCCCCCAGAAGTTTACCACGTGGAGTCTGTTCTCCAAAAGAGCCGACTGCTGCTGAGATTATCTAAACCTGCCTCCTTGTTCAGCTGTGTATAATAACCCCACTTGTCTGTATATAACACACACACTGAGTTTCCAGGGTGCTGTGGCTTCTCCACCAGAGAGGCCAATCCACACGACCCCAGCTTTTCTGTGTGTATGCCTGTTATCATTCCTTCATTCCCTCACAGCCTCACTTAGGTCAGTCCTCAAGCCATGCAGAGGGAGGCATGCGACAAAATGTCATTCTTTACTGGGAGTGGCAAACTTGGAAAAAACTCAGCACTTGGAAAAAAGAAACAGAAGGGTTGCATATATAGATGGGGGTTCAACCTCAGCTATGTATGTCAGCCAGTCAAGACAACATAGTGAGACCCTATCTCAAAAATATAAATAAATAAATAAATAGTAATAACCACAACCACCTTTTTCATGCTGAATAATATTCTACTGTGTGTATATGTCACAGTTTGTATAACCACTCACCTGAGAACAGACAGGTGGGTGGCTTCTGCATACTCCTTATGAATAATGCCACTGGGTGTACAAGTATTGCTTCCAGACTTACCTTGCAAACTTTTAGGGAGAAGACAAGGGAGTAATGACACAGAGTCTTAGAATGTACCTAAGGGTGGCCTTGAACTCTAAGTCTTTGCATCTCCACTTCCTGAATCCTGGGATTACAGGTATGTGCCATCAAACCTGCCTACCTCATTGAGTCTTTCCAATGGGTTTTCATGTACACACAGTGAAACATAATGAGCATATGTAATATGTGTAAATATACTACAATATGTAAATATACTTCATATTATATAACACATATTCATATTAAAAGTCTGATTAAAATAAATGTCAGCCTTGCAGCATTCAGTGCACCGCAGTGTGATCTGCAACCCTTCTGGTCTTTACACAGCGTGTGTGTCTTGGAGAGCTCTCTGTCCAATCAGGATTTAGTCCATCCCACCCTTGAGAAAGTTTGCATAGTATTTCACAGAATAGAATAGAATAGTCTCATCAATTTTTGAACCAGTCACCTCAGGAAATATTTTTTGGGGATCTTAAAAGGTAATTCTGTGGGATGGTCTTAATTAGAACTAAGGAGACAGTACCCCAAGGCTCCAAAAGAGAAGAGATTGACCCCAAATCACACGCTGATGACAATGCTTGGGAATGATTTTCATTTTGCTTTATTTTAACTAACATTTGCATGTGTGTGGATGCAAGTGTGCCAGGGTGTACATGTGGAAGTCGGAGGACAGCTTGGTTCTCTCCTTTTACCAGTGGGTTCTGAAGAGTACACTCAGGTCTTCAGGTTTGGTGAACAAGCACCTTTACCAAAGTCATCTCAGTAACCTGCGCTTTGGTCTTTGAGGCAGGATCTCATGTAGCCCAGGCTGGCCTAAAACTTACTTGATGTTTTTCTATCAGCTTAGTGACTGCAATGGATCTACTGATATTTTAATTATTTTTTTCATCCCTATTTCCCCCTGAGTCAGCACCCTACTGGCCACTCAGTCCATATCCTGAAGGACCTTCTGATTCCACAATCCCAGCAACATGTAAGTTTAAATTAAGTCTCTATTATTCTATTTACCAATAAAAACTCAGAAGTCAGATGTTGGGGTGAAAACCTGCTAGATCAGAGAAACTGAGAAGCAACCAGCTGACCTTTCTTTTTGGCCAGAGACACAAAGGACACATCTCTTCATTTGTCCCCGAACCAAAAGAAGCACCAAACTCTAGTCCCACCCTTTTTATCTTCTTTATCCGAATTCCTGGCTTCTCTATGAATAATTCTGGTCAGCTAGTCACTGGTTCTGCCCCATGATTGAAGATTAACTTTATTAAAAGTCTTGGAGTGTTGCAGTGTGATCGAATGTTCTGCAACAATTCCCCCTTTTTGTCTAAATAAAAAGGAAAGGTTTTAACTCTAATGCCATATCTTGTGTCTGGCCAACAACATCAGCTGGGTCCCTCCTGGCTTATTTGTCCGTGCTTGGAGGGAAGTGTGATGATTAAGAAATAGTAGGTAGAAAAAACAGAGAAATAGACAGAATTACAGGATAGAGTCAGGAGGGCAACTCAGTGAATCCTGAATCCACCCATGTTTATTTTTTATATGCTTTATATACCCCAATCCAAAACAGAGGAAGAAGGCAAAAGACTGCTTTACCATGATACAAAGAAGAAACAGAGTAATTACCTCTTCAATACCCAAAACATCAAGTAACTACATTCTGAGTTTAGTATTCTGTTGTTTACGTAGGACATGCAGCAACCACACCTTAGGCCAAGCATCCTGTAGGCAGCCACACCCTGGGACAAACCTCCTGTCATAACCTTGAAGGAGCAAGAGTAGGCCTGAACTCTCTGACCTTTGATAGGGTGAAAGGGAACCATTTTTTTGGGGCTCCAACACTCTATCACAGTAAAAACTATATACAACAAGAACAATTATCAGGCAAGAATTATATTCACACTGGGCAGTGATGGTGCATGCTTTTAATCCTAGCACTCGGGAAGCAGAGGCATGTGAATCTCTGTGAGTTTGAAGCCAGCCTGGTCTACAAGAGCTAGTTCTAGGACTGCTAGGACTGTTACACAGAGAAACCCTACTTGAAAAACAAAACAAAGAGTTACATTCACAATGTCCAGTCCATTTGTATTTGGCAAATTTAGAGAAAATACTCTCATATCTATTTTATGTTGATGAATCCAAATTTTCTATTTAAACCACTTTCTATCATATCTTCTATTACCAGCCTAAAATATCATTTTAGACCTTAAAATATTTTATTAAATAAACAACTTAAACTTTTATGCCTCTCAACCTCTATAAACTTTACATCTCTTTTGTAAGTTTCTTTTTTTTAGTTTGGTAACAAAGAAAATGGTAAAACTCAAATAGCTAGTCTTCAATTCCGTCAGAGACCTGAGAAGGATAAAAGACTACCTGAGTAACCAGGAAAGGCAGAGCAAACAGCTTCCAAAACTACAGAAATAATGGAGACATCTGGCTGCCTGGACAGTCACCCAGTGTTCCTCTGCAATGTTGGAGCATCCATCTTCAGTTTATAGACCTAGCATAGCTGAAGGGCTTTCCTGTGAAGCAGGAATTTTTGAAGGATTGTTTGGCAGTTGCCTTCGGTGTCTTGTTTGTCCAGTTTGGACAGCATACTGTCAGCAGTTGAGGCAAGGGCAGTTTCTTGCCCAGTGGCTAACTTTGCCATAATGAAAGAAAACTGCATGTGAAAGTTCTTCAAGGCCCATCATCTTCTCTGAAGTAGATATGCTGCCAAGAGCAGACATGTCTCTCTGTCATGAAAAGTCTTATGTTATTAAAACATCTTACATGCCATATTCTGTAGGTCTCTGAAGTATTTGAAGATCATCTACCTATCCAAAATATATCTCTGTTTGACCTTGAAAACATACTGAATATGACTTCAAGTTTGATTGCTATATATAACTAACTACTAACCTGTATTTCTTAATTATCTAAATAATTTATAATAATAGCTTTCAAGGACTAGAACTTTACATTACATTTTAAAATGAGCTACATAGCTCCAATACCTTACAGACTATTATAACAAAAATAATCTTATATCTGTGTCAATATACAAAAATTCATACCAATGCAAAATATTTGAGATTAATAGTTGTTTTTAGTTTAAAAGTAGATCAATAACATACCCCTTTATTCTATCATTTCTTTATCTCACTTTTTTTTCTTTTCAGAAAGAGATCCTTGAATCCAACCTCCCTTACTATGACCAATTTGCAATTAACTCCTCTAAATGATGATAAACATCCATAACCCACCAAATAATCAAAAACCACCAACCCCACATCTTGGGAATGTGGGCATCATGCTCTTAAACTTACTTCCTGATGCCTGAGGGTGACAGCATTTTTAGGGGACCCTGAGAAAATTGAGAAAATGATCAAGTCCTGGGAGAGTTAGCTGTATTTGTTGTCCAGTCTCTGTGTAATGGGAAAGGGCAGGGCTTGTCTTAAAAGAGTAGTCTGTGAGGCAGGACCCTCTCAGCTAGCAGCTTTGAAGTTGTCCTGAACAGTTTGTAGTTTGAAACTGATCTTTGGGTGGTGTTTGTCACAGTCCAGGTGAATCTGTCATTGCAGGGCCCCATCATCTTTTTGGAGATCACAAAGGTCTCTGTTAGGAATAGTCACAGTTGACTACAGAAAACTGAAACATTTTAAATGCCATAGACAGCTGCCAGAAACAAAGACCTGTATTTTGAGGCCTGTATTTTGTTTATGCCATCTTAAACTCACAAGTTAAGTAAAATATTCACCTCCATCACCTCTGCAGGGTAAATTCCAGGCCTAGGAAATTAATCTGGTACCTTATCTCCTAGTGAGACAACAGGCTCCAGGCTTTAGAAGCAATTAGCACCTCCTTTGTTAGTTAATATCTCTTTCTCTCAGCCAGAGACCTTTCAGACCTGAATTCCAGCAGACCAGACTTTCCTGAAACCCTCCCCTCCCCGCTGTCTGTTTGCTATATAACAGCTTCTGAAAAAAAAATAAAATTTGCAGCTTGATCAGAAAGCCTGATTTGCTGTCATTTCTCATGTCTCTTGCCCTTCCATTCCTCCCCTCCAAGTTTATCAGGGACCCTTCGTCCATGTCCCGCTGGACGGGATAGACAGCGGATCTCTGAAAGCCTATAGGGCCACAATCTACTAAGTAATCTGGGGTACACAAACTTAGTTCCTAGATATCTACTTCAGACTCAAACCTAAAAACACACACAAAAAGCTAAATGAAACTTATTTATAAAATTAGTTAGTATTCTGTATGAATACTAATATCTCAGCAGAATGTTTTATATATATGTATATATATATGTAAACAGTCTTATCAATTTTGAGATAATATTTATTTATTAAGGAAGGTGTTAAAGAGTCAAAATAAAACTAAAGGGTTATGAGATTAGTAGCAATAGTTAGTCCTTAACTTTGGTCTTCTTCTGATCCATACCAGGAGGCTCTTCTAACATGAGACAGCGCTTTTGGATTGTCCTTTAACAAGAATGCTTGGGTTTAGAGAAGGAGAGAGCCACATTTCAACATCAAATCCAGCTTTGATTTTTAACTAAATTAGGACTAAAAAGAAATCTGCCTTTATTATTTTAGAGAGCAGCAAAAACAGTGTTTGGGAAGGTTTGTGAAATTCAACCCTGTTGGGGTGTGCTATGCCACTAGGCCAATTTACTCTTTTTCTTGGGACATTTTCTCTTAACAGTTTGTCCTTCTCCTTTAGATGTCTCATTTGTCCAGTGGTCTCCAGATTCCTTAGGTGGATGTTTTTAGTCTCCTGCATAAACAAAAACAGAACCCTGCTGAAATGGTTTAAGTAAAATGCTGCAGGTCCCCAAGTGGCTGCAGTGGGCAGCAGGCCACGAGACCACACCGCAGGTCCCCAAGCAGTAGGCAGCAGGCAGTGGGTCTCAAGAGAAGCCAGTCCCAGGCATGGACAGTGCAGTTCCCCAAGTTACTGTAGTGAGCCTAGAGGGGCAGCAAGTTCCAGGCAGGGAGGTGTGGTGGGTGAGAGACCTCAATGGGGCCGTCAGTCCCACAAGGAAAGACAGACAGATAGGCACGCCACAAGACCACACCACAGGTCTCTGAAGGTGGCTGGTCCTGGGCAGGAAGCCATGCAGTGGGCAAGAGACAGACAATAGGCACACCTTGCAGAGTGATGTTGGATATTTATTTAGTGGGTTATGGAGGGGAAAGCAGAGAAGAGGAGAAAAGCAGAGAGAGAAAGGCAGAGGGGGGAGGGGGGAAAGAGCCTCAGCAACAACCTCTCTGGGAGAGAGACAGAAAAGGGAGGGACTCAGACTGAAAGCTGAAAATCAGCTTGCCTTGGTGGAAGGGGGAAGGGAGTGGGTGTGGCTTGTCTCTTAAAGGGACAGGACAGATTATTACACCTGCCCCAACCTTAACTTTGAGTAGTTTCTTTTTTAGTAGGTTATATTTTTATTAAGGCAAACTATGGTTTTTTTGCCAACAGAAAAAGTATTTTATTTTAATTAAAAATTTTTTTAAATTAAATGTACCTTGATATGTGTGGATAAATATACTTTTCTCCCCTCTCTATCTATCTATCTGTATGTATGTATTATGTATGTATATATTTAAGATTAAGGTGTATTTAACTTTAGATCTCAAAGAACCATAATTTTGAATTTTAGTCTGTCTTTCTTAGTAACCTTTTCAATTTACTTAAAACATTTTAAATCCTTTAACTGGGCTTTTAATATCATACAGCAAAAATGCCCTTTTTATTTGAGAAGAAAACTTACAAGCTGGTGTGTCCAAGATGGTATAGGCCACATGGCAATGTGTAGTTTAACATTCTAATGTGGAATTAAGACATGTGGTTTAAGAAGTCCCATTTTTCCTTTTATGCCAGTAAGGCAATTGTGCCTTTGGTAAATTATCATTCATATATATATATATATATATATATATATATATATATATATTTCATACCTGTTCAAGTGAAAGGCATTCCTTAGTCTTACATCTCAGCTTAGATTGAATGATGAAGCTGTTTGATGAAATATCACCCCTCCTTAATCAAGAGGTCTCTCCTATTCGAATCTAATCTTTATCAATCTTGATGGGCTCTATCACTTTTATTCTATGTAAATGAAAGCAGAACCTCTTCCTCAACGTAACACATATCCTGGTTTCCATTCTGAGGGTAGCACATCTTTACAATATATAGGCTGATTTAATCCAGTTTCTCTCTCCACAGCCACTGTTCCTTTTTCATTAGCATTTTAAAAGTTTAAAGTTAATAAAGCACTGTGCACTCTAGCTCTGGGGTCTTTGTTACTCTTTCTGTTTATTAAGCATAGCTTTTTAAAAAAAATATTTATTTATTTATTATGTATACAATATTCTGTCTGTATGTCTGCAGGCCAGAAGAGGGCACCAGACCTCATTACAGATGGTTGTGAGCCACCATGTGGTTGCCGGGAATTGAACTCAGAACCTTTGGAAGAGCAGGCAATGCTCTTAACCACTGAGCCATCTCTCCAGTCCCCTAAGCATAGCTTTTAAAGTATGATTAGATCTTTCTATAACTGCTTGTCTTGTAAGACTGGGAGTGATAGGGGGCTGGAGAGATGGCTCAGTGGTTAAGAGCATTGCCTGCTCTTCCAAAGGTCCTGAGTTCAATTCCCAGCAACCACATGGTGGCTCACAACCATCTGTAGCGACCTCTGGTGCCCTCTTCTGGCCTGCAGACATACAGACAGAATATTGTATACATAATAAATAAATAAATAAAAGATTGGGAGTGATAGACCTATAATATCCTTCATGTTGTAATATGCAAAAAAATAGTTTCATTTTACTACAGACATGCTGAAGCACTATCAGTCTTAATATGTATAGGTATCCCCATAATGGCCATGACTTCTAATAAATGTGTAATTACAGAATCAGCCTTTTCAGAACGTAAGGCAGTTGCCCATTGAAATCCTGAATGTGTATCTATGGTAAGGTGCACATAGCTTAATTTTCCAAATTTTGCAAGATAGAACATATTATCCATTTGCTAAATTTTATCTCTTTGCATTCCCTGTGGATTATTTCCTGCAGGGAATGGAGTCTGATTATACAAAGAACAAGCAGGACATTTCCTTCTACTTTCCTTGGTTTGTTGCCAAGAGATAGAAAAATCTGTTTTCAAACCTTTGCTATTAATAGTCTTGGAGTATCACCGTGTAATCAAAAATCCCATGGCGCTCACTGCGTAGCCAAGAATGACCTCCATCATGATCCCCCTGCCTCTAGTTACCAACTGCAGGGATTACAGGCGTGCAACATGCACAGTGGGAAGACCTTTTTATTATCCTCCTATGTATTCGCAATCAAGACTAGTGTGCCCAGTACTGGGGAGATGACTCAATGGGCAAAGTACCTGCTGCACAAGCATGAGGACCTGAGTTCAAATCCTAGTGCCCACATAAAAGCCAAACACTGTGTAAACCAGGCAGAAACAGGAGGATTCTTCAGGCTGGCTGGCCAGTCAGTCTGGTGGAATTGGAGAGCGCCAGGGTCATCCAGGGAGAGGCCCTGTCTCAAATAATAAGGTGGAGTGATTGAGGAAGACACAACACTAATCTCTGGCCTCCCCACGGACATACAATACACTTGGACTGATGGACACACACAGGTGTGGTATCTCGGTGATTCCAAATCTGGTCAAGTTGGCAGTGGGGGTGTGGGATTTCTGCCGACAAGACAGGCTCACCCTGAGAAACGCATCCTTGGGTGACTCCAGCACAGTTGTCACTGGGGTCTCATCAATGGCACTGTCCTTGTATATAGACAAAGTCTCCCTATGCTGAAGCACAATTAATAAAAACTCAGGGTCAGAAATTGGGGTTCAACCTGAAGATCCGAAAAGCAAAACAGCCAGGCACTGGCTCTTACCTCCACCTCAGTCTGAAAATGGAGATCCTGCCTCCAGGAATCTCAGAATGAGACTGTGTGTTGAGAACTGTTTCCTCCCATTTTATAATCCTCTCTAGGGCTGGGATTAAAGGCATGCACCACCCAGTTTTTGTGGCAACTAGTATGTTTACTGGTATTAAAGGTGTGTGTCATTATGGCTACTGGTATTAAAGGTGTGTGTCATTGTGGCTACTGGGATTAAAGGTGTGTGCTACCATAACCTGGTCTGTGAGGCTGAGCAGTGGGTCTGTTTTCCTCTCAGATCTTCAGGCAGTCTTTATTTATTAAAATACAATGGAAATACCACTGCACTGTGCAGCACAGCTCATCATAGGTCTCACAATCCTCCTGCTTTGAAGTATTACGCACTTGTATTTGACATTGTGTTGGGTAGTTTTATGTCAAATTGACACAAGCTGGAGTAATCTGAGAGGAGGGAACCTCAATTAAGAAAACGCCTCCGTAAGATCAGCTGTAGGCATTTTCTTAATTAGTGGTTAATGGGGAAGGCGCAATCTGTGGTGAGTGGGGTCATCCCTGGGCCTGCGGTCCTGGTTCTATAAAAAAGCAGGCTGAGCAAGCCATGGAGAGCAAGCCATAAGCAGCACCCTTTCATGGCCTCTGCATCAGCTCCTGCCTCCAGGTTTCTGCCCTGTGTGAGTTCCTGTCCTGACTTCCTTCAATGATGAACAGCGATGTGGAAGTGTTAGCCAAATAAACCCTTTCCTCCCCGGCTTGCTTTTTGGTCATGGTGTTTCATCACAGCAATAGAAACTCTAGCTAAGACAGACATCCTCAAAAGAATCGTCTAGAATGAGTCAATAATTAAATATATCACTCCCTTTGATCAGATACAAGCAATCCCTTGCTTTGTTAGTCCATAATTAAACTTGCCACCAACAGAACTCCAGTGTGGGGTGGAAGTGAGGTGCAATGTCTCTCTGATTCCTGATGGTTCCTCTGAGGTTCTTTCCCACACCCCACCATGAATTTTCACAACAACCTCATGACTTGATTTTCTACTCTGAACATCCATCACCTCCAGGACATCCTCCACACTTGGTTATCTTCCTGGCACAGTTAGAATAACATTGGTCGCTTTCTCTGAGAAGGTGCCTTAGTTACAGTTACCACTGCTGTGACAAAACACCATGACCAAAAGTAGGGAGGAAAGGGTTTATTAATTTGGCTTAAACTTCCACATTGTAGCTCATCACTGAAGGAAGTCCGGACAGAAACTCAGACAGGGTAGGTGCCTGAAGGCAGGAGCTAATGCGGAAGCCAAGGAGGGGTACTGCTTACTGACTTGCTCGCTATGGCCTGCTCAGCCTGCTTTCTCTTAGAACCTAGGACCACCAGAAAATAGGCTGGGTCCTCCTGCATCAGTCACTAACTAAGAAAATATCTACAGCCCAATCTTACAGAGGCATTTTCTCAATCGAGGTTCCCTCCCATCTGATAACTCAAGATTGTGTCAAGCTGACATAGAACTTGCCAGCTCAGAAGAGATGGCCCGATGTCAGGACCTGAAGTTCCTTGGTGACCTGACCTTTAATCTCTTTGAGCCCTATGACCTCACAGCTCCTCTCCTCTTTGTCGCCTCTGTGACTTTCTTTGGGCTCTCTCATTCACCTAGAATGTGCTCTTACCCTTCCCATCCAAGAGGCTCAACATCATCTCATCCAAGAGCCAGTCTGGGTCTCCCTAGTACAGTGGTCATGCTTTGATCTCAACTAACGGGTTTCTTTCTATAGCCAGGGTAGGTGGTAGTCAAGGAGGTAAGGTTTAAGTTACAGACAAGGCAGGAGTTCAAGCCTGGACTCATTGCTCCTAGCTTCTAAAGCTCGGCCCTCTCATGCGTTAGCACCAGGAGATGAGCTCGGTGCTGATGTCCCTGCTTTCCAAGCCAGACCTTAAGGTAGTGAAACAGTCAAGGAAAGAAATGCCCAATGAGAACAATATCTGAAAAAGGCACAGTAGCCTTTGTCCAAAGAGTCACTGCCTGGGCATGTGTGCAAAGAGGTGAGACGGCGTTCAAGTGTGAGAGAAGGCGTGAACAAGGGCCCTGAGCTGGGTGAAAGCGACGGGAATGACCTGAAATCCCTATACTCTGCCCACCAGCACCGTGCATCGTGGCAAGGGCCGGAGACCTCTTAGCTTGTTGAAGAAAGAAGACAAAAGTCCAAAGGTGGTCTCAGGGCTCCGGACTAACCCATTTCTTTTCTGATCCTGGATCCCAAGAGCAGTTGGTCGGGTTCCCCTTGCTCACCCTTTTCCATCTCCCTGCCCCATCTCTACAGTTATCTCCCTTCCTTAAGAGTGGGGTAGGAGCCGGGCGGTGGTGGCGCAAGCCTTTAATCCCAGCACTCGGGAGGCAGAGGCAGGCAGATCTCTGTGAGTTCGAGGCCAGCCTGGTCTACAAGAGCTAGTTCCAGGACAGGCTCCAAAGCTACAGAGAAACCCTGTCTCGAAAAACCAAAAAAAAAAAAAAAAAGTTGGGTAGGAGGGGCGCATCAGGCCACGCCTTTCTTTGGGGTCACTCTTAAATGGCTAGGTGTTGGACCTAGCAGCCTAGCAGTCTGAGAGTCAAATTTCTTCCTCCCAGTCCAGATATGAGGCAGCTTACCAGGTTCTGTGCCAGGCAGCATCACCAAACTTAGGCTACACATCTGGGGGGATATCCAGTGGTGTCTGTCTAGTCAAGAGTTTGAGGGTCGAGACCAATATACCTATGGTATGGGGGCAGCAAAAGAGGGCCTGTGGAGCCCCTTGCACTCAGCATGATGCCAGGGCCCTGTATCCCGAAACCTTTTCCCTCTCTTGGCAGGTCACCTGCTTTAGCTAAAGCTGCCAGAGGAACACCTGTGACCCATGAATGAGGCAGAGACTTCAGGAACACCTGTGAGCCTGCCACGGGCGTGGGATGTAGTTACATCATGTTCACACCAGTGTCGAGCTTCTCCGCCCCTAGGGCGGGCCGATCTCTGGGCACAAGGCAGGGAGAGATGAGGACACCATGAAGGATGAAGCACTGCAGCCAGGTTTCTATTACTGCGGTAGACAACAGGACCAAAGCAACCTGGGAGGAGAACATTTCTTTCTGCTTAGCACTCTCGGGTCACACTCTGTCACTGAGGGAAGTCAGAGTGGAAGCTTCAGGCAGAGCTGCGGTGAGGAGACCTGGTGTGGAGCCCTGGAGGAGCTCTGCTTAATGGCCTCTTGTTTCCCGTGGCTTACTCAGCCTGCTTTCTTTTTATATATATATATATAATTTATTTAAATTTATTTTATGTGCATTAGTGTTAAGGTGACAGATTCCCTGGAACTGGAGTTACAGACAGTTGTGAGCTGCCATGTGGGTGCTGGGAATTGAACCCAGGTCCTCTGGAAGACCAATCAGCACTCTTAACAGCTGAGTCATCTCTCCAGGTCACCTCCTCGCCCCCTTCCCGCTCCCCCCCCCCCCCCCCCCCCCCCCCCGCCTCAGACTGGTTTCTTTTTATTTATTTATTATGTATACAATATTCTGCCTCCATGTGTGCCTACAGGCCAGAAGAGGGCGCCAGATCTCATTACAGATGGTTGTGAGCCACCATGTGGTTGCTGGGAATTGAACTCAGGACCTTTGGAAGAGCAGGCAATGCTCTTAACCACTGAGCCATCTCTCCAGCCCCCCAGACTGGTTTCTTATAACACCCAGGGCGACCAGCCCAGGGTGACATTGCCCACAGTGATCTGGGCCTTCACATGTCAAACATTAATAAGAAAATGCCTCCCATGGGGCTAGAGAGACGACTTAGCAGTTAAGAGCGCTGACTGCTCTTCCAAAGAACCCTGGTTCAATTCCTAGCACCCATATGGCAGCTAACAATTATATATAACTCCAAGATCTGACAACCTCACAGACATACATGCAGGCAAAACATCAGTGTACATAGAATGAAAATGAATAAATTTTTTAGGGAAGAAAATTCCCCTCCCTCCATTTTAACATTTTGGATCCAAGAGAAGAAGAAGAAGAAGAAGAAGAAGAAGAAGAAGAAGAAGAAGAAGAGGAGGAGGAGGAGGAGGAGGAGGAGGAGGAGGAGGAGGAGGAGGAGGAGGAGGAGGAGGAGGAGGAGGAGGAGGAGGAGGAGGAGGAGGAGGAGGAAAAGAAAACGTCCTATAGATTTGCCTATACCCAATCTGTTGGATGCATTTTCTCCATTGATACTCCTTTCTTCTAGACATACCTAAGTTTGTGTCAAGTTGACAACAGAAACAAGCAGGGAAGGGAACCATCTGCTCTCCAAACCTCTGGCCCAGATGGTAAAATGTCCTCCATGCCAACAGGAGCTAATGTTTGAGGTGCCATGACCTGCAGGTTCAGCTTGGAACAAGGGACTCAGGCAGGCAGAGAGACAGAATGGCAGCGAAAGCCTGGCCCTGCCCCACTTTCCTGGTCTCAGTCCTGTTTGTGCGGCTGGGTGGCCCTGAGAAATGGGAGACCTGAACTCATTTTTTGATTCCTGAGTGGGAAGGGTTAAGAGTCAACCTGCAGGATCCAATACGGCAGCCACTCATCCCTGCGCCAGGTGGGACTCTGCACGAAGGCTGTGGGACCGAGCTGCCAACTGGAGAGGCTCAAACAACTCAAGCTTATCCTCTCGAGGCTCTAGAGACTAGAAGTCGAAGATCGAGGAGTCGAAAGAGTTAGCTCCTTGAAGGATTAGAAGGGAGGACCCGACCCCGCTTTTCTCTAGCTTCTGCAGTTTACTGTAATCTTGACTTGTGGAGGCGTCATCCCAGCTTTAGCCTTCATCTTCATGGGGTGGTGGCTCCCTCTGTGTCCGAATTGTCCCCTTTCTGCAGTGCTGGGCATGGAGCCCAGGGCCTTGTGTATGATAGGCAAGCATTCCCTCAGAGCTCCATCCCTGGACAAATTCTCCTTTTCCTAAGGTCGTACTGGATTGGGGGTCCACTCTGCACTCAGCTTCTAATAGGCACCTCATAGAGGGCTCCCACTCCACTGTCACCAGTTTCATCTGTGATGACTCTATCTAAGGTGTTTGGAATCACTGGGTGTTGGCATGGTGAAGGCGTAATTTAACCTAGCACCACCTGTGAGCTACTGAACACCCAGAATGAGTCTAGGAGTCTTGAGTTGAGCAGTGTTAAATATGTAATGATTTAAAAGATTTAGAACCCCCCCCTTAAAATACAAGACGTCTCGATATTCCTTAAGTATTAATGAGATTGTTTGCCCCACTTCTTAGTCATATTGGCCATATGTTAAAGTGATAATGTTACGGATTTATACTTGGAGGGTATTTCTGGGGGTTGAACCAGGGCCTCAGGTGCTGTCGTGCTACCACTACGCTGCACCCCAGCCTCTTTCAAAAAATGACTTATTTCTTGTGCATTGGTGTTTCGTCTGCATGTGTCCGTGTAAAGGTGTCAGAAGCCATGGAACTGGAGTTACACACAGTTGTGAGCTGCCATGTAGGCGCTGGGAATTGAACCTGGGTCCTCTGGAAGAGCAGTCAGTGTCTTTAACCACTGAACCATCTCTCCAGCTACTCCTACCCCTGCCTCTTTTTACATTTTATTTTGAGAGGAGGTCTCACTGTGAAGCCCAGGCTGGACTTAAATTTTCTAGCCTCCTGCCTCAGCCTTCTGTGTGCTGAGCTAACAAACACACACAGCTGCTCTGGTTACAGATACAAATTTAAAAATCTTTGTACCATCTATGGCTTCACTGATATGAAGGGTTCTGTTGCTTCTTTTTCTCTTTCTTTCTTTCTTTTTTTTTTTTTTTTTTTTTGGTTTTTCAAGACAGGGTTTCTCCACAGCTTTGGGGGCCTGTCCTGGAACTAGTTCTTGAGAATCTGGATTATGGTTCTGGAGAGATGGCCCAGCAGTAAAGATGCTTTTCATCAAGATGACTGAGTTCCATCCCCAGGACCCACACGGTAGAAGGGTTCTAACACCAGAGAGTTCACCTCTGACCCCCACACTCACATCATGGGATACACACACATACACACACACACATACACACACACAGTCAATCAATCAATCAATCAGTGGGGGGGGGGGGGATTAAAACCCAGAATATGTTTTCAACTTCCCGGTTTTCATAAATATATGTTTTTGCTATTGGTTTTTTTTTTGTGTGTTTGTGTGTGGTTGCTATTGTCTGTGGGGTTGTTTTTAGGTTTTTGGAGTCAAGGACTTGCTACATAGCCCAAGGCAAGGATGGCTTCATACTCTCCATTGTCCCTCGCCTTCCAGCTGTGTGAGTGTGGCAGACAGAGGTCGAAGTTGGCTACCTGCTGTGTTCCTCAGTCTCTGTCTACTTTATTGTCCTTTAACAGTTCTCTCACGGAATCTGGCCCTCACTGATTGGCTAGACCATCTGGTCAGTGAGCAGCCCCCCCCCCCCACACCATCTTCCTTCTGCTCCTCAGGGCTGGGATCACACATGTGCACCGCACACACCCAGCTTGGGCACACACCCAGCTTGTCTGTGAGTGCCGGAGAATCAAACCAGGCCCTCACTGTTGCAAGCGGCAAGCACTTAACACTGAGCCATTTCTCCAGCCCCTAATGAGTTTTTTAAATCAAGCACCCTCACCAGTATGAAAGAGGAAATTAGGGCTGCGAAGTATTCTCCACTGGTAACAGCTTCAGCTTCAACCATCAGGGGTTTCTCAGTTCCCAGGGACTGTCAAAAAAAAAAAAAGAGGTCCTGCCCCCCTCTCTTGGTTTTTTGGGTACGGTTTCTCTGTGTAGCCCTGGCTGTCCTGGAACTCATTCTGTAGACCAGGCTAGCCTTGATCACACAGAGATCCGTCTGCCTCTGCCTCCTGGCTTCCTTCCCTTCTTCCTTCCTTTCTTCCTTCCTTCCTTCCTTTCTTCCTTCCTCCCTCCCTCCTTGCCTCCCTCCCTCCCTCCCTTCCTTCCTTCCTTCCTTTTGTCTATCAAGTAATTTCTTCCCGCAGTGGTCATGGCCAACACTTGATCATCCTGACTGAAGCTCTGATCTGTGAAGCCACCACCTCCTCATTGGATGCAGACCCTGGGAGTTGGACTTTCCCCGCCCCCAGCGGCCTGAGGGCTTCGGGTTACTGTGTGCCTTGTCTTATTTTTCTGTTAGTCAGCACTGAACTAATATTGACAAGCCCCTAGAGCAGAACCGGCGGGCAGAGCTGGCTAAACACAGGCTTTTCTCCACAGGAGACATGTTACTGCCCTTCTCCTTTCCCGGGAGATGGGAAGGTTGAGCACGTTTCTTTCTGCGTTCAAGCCTTCTTCACTGAGTGGGTATGTCTCACCTCCCAGAAGTGTGAGGCACACGCCATCTGGTCCCATCGTTTTCAAGATGATTCATGGTTATTTTTTCCCCTGTATTATAAATTCTTCACCAACTACATCAACCACCATAGTTTACTTAAACTTGTTTCAGATTCTTGTTAACAATGCATAACCATATACATTCTGGGTTTTAATCTTTCCCATTGGTGTGTGTGCGTGTGTGTGTGTCTCGTGATGTGAGTGGAGGTCAGAGGTGAACGTTCCGGAGTTAGCACTCTTCTTCTACTATGTAGACCCCAGGGATGGAACTCCTCAGTCATCAGACTTTATAGAAAGCATTTTTACCTGCCGAGCCATCTCTCCAGCACTGTGTGTGTGTGTGCGTGTGTGTGTGTTCAATATAATTATAAACCTGAACTATTTTCCACCAGAATTATCATTGAGCAAAGTGGTAAAATGTTGGGTGTTGTCAAGTAATTTTTAGAAAAACAGTTGCTGCTCCTGCCAGTAATATATGAAAGTCTCAGGGCTGGAGAGACGGCTCAGTGGTTAAGAGCATTGGCTGCTCTTCCGGAGGATCTGGGTTGGATTCTCAGCACCCACATGGTGACTCACAGCCATCTATAACTCCATTCCCAGGGGATCTGACACCCTCTCCTAAACACGCATATAAAGGGCGCACAGACATATATGCAGGCAAAACACCCATATCCATAAAGTTGAAATTATATATATATATATATATATATATATATATATATATATATATATATATATATATTATATGAAGGTGTCCATTTCACCAACTCCTAGCTAGCAATACCATCAATTTTCACACAGTGTGTGTGTTGTTTCTTTCTCTTTCTGATTTCTCAGAGGTTTAAATCACCTCACTGCCTGAACATCTGTGACTATGGAGACCTGGGGAGGGGGCAGGGAGCCCCCTGGCAAGAGTACCTACACATCCGCTGCTCTGAGAATCGGCCCCTGGGTTCCACTTTGCATCTGTGCACTGGCATTTGATCTCTGGGAAGATACCATTTTATGTACATCTGCTTTCCCCAAATTCACACCAGCAGATGTCAACAGTATCTTAAATCAGTTTATTTTAAGCTCATATATCCCAGACTAGCCTTCAATCAGCTGTGGAGCCAAAGATGACCTTGAATTTCTCTCCACACATCTCAGATTCTAGTATTACAGGTGTGAGACTCTGTGCAATGTTTTCTCTTTTCTAATATTTTATTTATTTATTTTTATTTTATGTGCATATTTATCTGTGTGAGGGTGTTAGGTCCCCTAGAACTGGAGTTAAAGACAGTTGTCAGCTGTCATGTGGGTGCTGGGGATTGAACCTGGGTCCTCTGGAAGAGCAGCCAGTGCTCTTTACTGCTGAGCCATTTCTCTAGTCCTATGCAATGTTTTCTTATGTAACAGATTCTTGGACTGAAGGTATAGATCAGTGGCAAAGCCACTGCCTAACATGCACAAGGCTCTGAGGTTTATACATTTATTAGTGTATGTGTGTGTGTGTTTTGTCTACATGTATGTCTGTGCACCACGTGTGTGCCTGGTGCCTGAAGAAGCCAGAAGATGATGTCAGAACCCATGGGACTGGAGTTACAGATAGTTGTGAACCACCAGATGGGTGCTGGAAATTGAACCCAGGTCCTCTGGAAGAGAAACTATGTTTTTAACTGCTGGGCCACCTCTCTAGGCCCTGATTTATTTATTTTTATTTTCTGTATATGGATGTTTTGCCTGCATGTATGTGTATGTACTATGTATGTTCAGTGCCCACAGAGGCCAGAAGAGGGCACTGGATTCTCTGGACCCAGAGTTACAGAGGGTTGGCAGCTTCCATGCGTGTGCTGGAAACCAAACCCAGGTCCTTTGCAAAAGCCACAGTGTAGTAATAGGGGCGACGCAGGGCTGCGTTCCCAACACCCCAGCCCAGCCTGCCCGGCTAGGTTAGCTTATGCCCCAAATAATTACACGGACACTGTATTCTTTTAAACACTGCTCTGGCCCATTTCTAATAATCTATGTAGCGCCCCTAGGTGCGCTTACCGGGAAGATTCTAGCCTAAGTCCATCCTGGGTCGGAGCTGGGGCATGGTGTGCGTCTTCCCTGGAGCAGGTAGCATGGCGTCTCTCCTGCGTCTGCTCCGGAGAGCAGAGCTGTGGAGTCTGAGCTCACTTCCTCTTCCTCCCAGCGTTCTGTTCTGTTTACTCCACCCACCTAAGGGTGGGCCTATCCAATGGGCCTAGCAGTTTCTTTATTGCTTAGCCAAAGAAATCAACAGATTGATATATGACACTCCCACATCACTTCCCCTTTTTCTGTTTAAACAAAAAAAAGGAAGGCTTTAACCTTAACATAGCAAAATTACATATAACAAAACAGTTATCAAGTAAAAGTTACATCAGAAACATTTATACATATAACAAAATTGACCTTAAATCTCTATAAATAAAGCAAAATCTATACTAATGCAAATTATTCATATCTATATCATATCCCCCTTTAAATGTAAAAAAACGTTTATAAACCATATTTGGGAACATGGGCGCAGTTTTTCTCTCCAAACTGCTTCCTGCTGAATGGGGGCGTCGTTAATTAGGTCTTTCTTGGTATAACCTGTGTGCTAGTTTCATCTCAGTTGGCAGTTGAGCAAAGCAATTTTCTGAAGATGTTCACAGCAACCCTTCAGGAGGACGTGGTCCATCATACCAAATCGGAATAGAAGAAATCCATAGAGTCTCATCCTCTGTGAAAACAAAAGAAGACTCTCTCCAAAGCATCATATCCTTAGACCCAAATTTTGAAGTCATACCCTCATGATATCCGTTTATTGCTTAGCCAAAGGAATCAACAGATTGATATATGACACTCCCACATCACCACAGATATGCTTGACATTTCTTCAAGCCCAACTTGGATCTTTCTTTCAGTTTAAGATTCTCCTAGGGCAAATTCTAGCCAAATGAAATATTATGCAAACCCAAAATGTGAGCCACAAATATAATCTATAATTTTGATAGGTACAATTATTTTTTTTTGAAAAGGATCCCTTGCTGTGTAGCCCAGGAATTCTCAGTCCTCCTACTTTAGCCCCCCCCCCCCCCGTTAGGCTGGAGTTACATTAGTGCCACCACACACTGCTAGTAGCTGCAATTAAAAATATACATGTACTTATTTATTTGCTGCATATGCTTGTGGGACTGAGCACATATGTGTGTACACCATGTGGATGCCCCAGAAGGGCAGAGGGGGCATTGGCTCCCCTGGAACTGGAGTTACAGGCATGTGACTGTCTGATGTGGATGCTGGGAACCAGATCTGGGTTTTCTGTGAGAGCAATAAATGCTCTTAACCACCGAGCCATTTCTCCAGACCCAAGCACCTGCATTTTCAAAAACTAAGAGAGCAAGCAGAGCATGGAGGGTGTGTAGGGTGGGGACATGCCTTTATACGGGTCTTAACCTGTGCTGACTGTTCACCAGTGAAAATCACAGACCGAGGAACTGCAGAGGGTCCCACCTGGGTCCCAGAAGTGGTGGGAGTGACAGGGGACATACGAAAACTCTGCCTTCTGGTTTGTCAGAGGAAATCCTAAAACTGCCCTAAAGACTCTATCAATTACAAAATGTAAAAAGTCCAGCACTCATGAGCCAGAAGCAGGAGAATCTCTGTGAGTTTGATGGAAGTCAGCCTGATCTACATAGTGAGTTCCGGGTTAGTGACACACTGTCTCAAAAAAATAAAAACTATGAAAAAAGTAAAATCGATGCATTGTGTGCTGGTCCACCCTGTGTCTTTTCACCCAAGCTACAGCTTAGTTCGTAGAGTGCTTGTCAGGTGTCCATCTCCAGATCCACACAGACCAGGTGTCCTCGTTAGCGAGACTATCGCTGTGATGACACACCATGACCAGAGCAGCCTAGGGAGGAGAAGGTACCTTACACTTCCACATCACTGTTCATCACTGAAGGAAGTCAGGACAGGAACTCACACAGGGCAGGAACCTGGAGCAGGAGCTGGTGCAGAGGCCATGGAGGGGTGCTGCTGACTGACTTGCTCCTCTGGCTTGCTTACTCAGCCTGCTTTCTTATAGACCAGGACCACCAGCCCAGGGATGGCACCACCCACAGGGCAGGGCCCATCCTCAACAATCACTAATTAAGAAATGCCCTACAGGTTTGCCTACAGTCCAGTCTGATAGAGGCATTGTCTCAGTTGATGCTCCCTCCTTTTGGATGACTCCAGTGTGTGTCAAGTTGATATAAAATAAGCTAGCACACCAAGCATCGTGGCACTTGCCTGTCCCCCAGCACTGGGGAGGTGAAAACAAGAAAACCAAGAGTTCAAGACTCTCCTTGATGACACAGAATGTTTGAAACCATCTCGGGCTACACAAGAACCTGTTTGTTTGTTTGTTTTTTAATGTATTTTATATTTTTTAGTATATCTGAAATAATCATATAATATACAATCAATAGCAAAAATAATGAATAAAATATTAACTGTTTCTGGTCCTGAGTCATTGAGATCTGGTTTGCTGCTTCTCCTTAGCACGGCCCATACTTGCTGACGACCAATCACATCTCCAGTGGGCATCAGTCTCATATGAGCCCATGCTTGGTCATTGTATATCTGGAACTTGATTTGACCCATGGGAGGACAGAGGGGAAAGGTCTCAGTGGCCTGTTTTCACCGCCTCCTCCCCCGCTCCCTTGCCACCTGCTGTCCAGAAAATTCATGCCAAGGCAGCCGGTGTTTTCCCGCCCTGTCCAGAGAGATCAACTTCCTCGGAGTCAGCCACCCCACCCTCTCCTTGGCTCTCTCGCTGTCCTAACTCCCAGGGATTCACCACCTGGGCCAAGCTGTAGCTCTGGCTCTACTAAGAGCCTTCATAACAGTTTTGAAACCGTGAGTGTGACATGCCAGGCATTCTGCTAACACAGGAGGCACATCTTACCTAATCGGTCTCAACGTCTAGAGGGCTGAGCCGTTTGGCACATAAGGGCTCTCTCTGGTCAGTGAACATTCAGGAAACCCAGCCTGTGTTCAAAGTCAGGGGTAGGGGGCTGGGTTCTCCTTAGGCTAAAGGACTGGGGGTGGGGGGTGACATCCTCAGCTCCCACTTGGCTCTGAAGAACCTGCCCCCATGCATGTGTCCTTAGTGAAGACACCCCTAATACTCCCACACACACACCTGTGTCCCACCGCTACCTGAGCGGTAGAGCCCTGATCGTGAGAGGGCCCGAAGGTGGGAGCCACCCAGCTACCTCAGGCTCTCAAGACACCTCTTGAGGGCAAGTCACCTCTCTGCCCCATAAGGGTAGGCCTGATGACCTGGGCAGACCAAACAAAACAAAAACGAGGGAGCACTGGGTAGGGCGGGGCAGAAACAAGGACTCTCCCTTGGGGCGGGACCCGTATCAGACCTGCTAGGCAAAACCGGGGTGAGGGTGGTGGCAGCCGAGGCCAAGCGGAAGAGCATCATGAGCGGACAAGTCGGGGACCTGAGCCCACAGCAACAGGAGGCCCTGGCCAGGGTGAGGAGTGTGGAGGGCGGGAAGGCGTGGGAGCCAAGCTGAACTCACCGGGCGCACATTGGCTGTAGCCTTGTGTGGAGACTGGATGGCAAAGCCCAGTGCCTCCGGAGAGCACCGTTCTGAGGCAGCCGCTGTATGCTGCACCCCTCCTCTTCCTCCCTCTGGATGACTTCTGGGTGTGTGTGTGTGTGTGTGTGTGTGTGTGTGTGTGTGTGTAAATTCAGCCTACTAGCGCAGTGGGCCACACCACCCAGTTTTGGCCCCTGTTCCCAGCTTATGACTACTGCCAGGCAGATCCGTAGATCTCTGCCGAGATTGCGACAGTGTTTGGTTTGCTTTGGTTTCAGTTGCCAGGGTTCTCAGTCTTCTTATCAGACGTATTTGTTTACTTTTTATTAGCACAGAGAAATAGAAGGCTAGGGGGTCTTATTTTGAGAGCATCCTGCAGACTATACCTGGAGAAAGCAAGGACTATCAGAAAGGAGAGGCCCAGTCCTTAGGAATCCAGCCCAGGCTCACACTCGGCCTTCTTTGAAAGGAAAGCTAAAGTTTTGTGACAGACAGGCAGACACTGGAGGCGCAATCCCGCCTGACGAGGCAAAGACCGGAAGATTGCCAAGTTAAAGACCAGATTACCTGGTGACTCCGTCTCAAAGGACAATGATGAATGGCTTGTTTTGAAGTGTCTCCCACGGGGAAGGATCTTACAGGAAGAAATGAGAGACCTGGGTGAAGGATAGACCTGGGAACTCAGCCAAGGCTCTCCAAGTGAAAGAGGGGACCTTAGCGGAATAGGAGGGCTCACTGACGAGCCGCCCAGTGCTGATGGTCTCAGGAAGCAACAGGCACAGGGTTCTTTTGGGACTAGACACCTGGCGTCTGGGAGGGACTGTGATAGAGAACCCTGTGAGGCATTCCTACTTTCTCCATTATTTAAAAATAACATACACTTACTATTTTAATAATTGTAAGAGAAAAAAAGGAGGAAGAGGGGAAAGGCTGTAGATGCTGTAGATCTTTGTACAGTTGTGCATGGAATCAGCTCCTTCTAGAGGATTCCTGAGCTTAACGTGCACCAGTGTGTCCACACTTCCAGACACGCAATCTTCATAGGACAGTGTCCATACTTCCAGACGCACAATCTTCATAGGACAGTGTGACCACACTTCCAGACACGCAGTCTTCATAGTTCAGTGTGTCCACACTTCCGGACACACAGTCTTCATAGGACAGTGTGACCACACTTCCGGACACACAGTCTTCATAGGACAGTGTGACCACACTTCCAGATACACAATCTTCATAGGACAGTGTGACCACACTTCCAGACACACAGTCTTCATAGGACAGTGTGACCACACTTCCAGACACGCAGTCTTCATAGGACAGTGTGACCACACTTCCAGACACACAATCTTCATAGGACAGTGTGACCACACTTCCAGACACACAGTCTTCATAGGACAGTGTGACCACACTTCCAGACACGCAGTCTTCATAGGACAGTGTGTCCACACTTCCGGACACACAGTCTTCATAGGACAGTGTGACCACACTTCCGGACACGCAGTCTTCATAGGACAGTGTGTCCACACTTCCAGACACGCAGTCTTCATAGGACAGTGTGACCACACTTCCAGATACACAATCTTCATAGGACAGTGTGACCACACTTCCAGACACACAGTCTTCATAGGACAGTGTGACCACACTTCCAGACACACAGTCTTCATAGGACAGTGTGTCCACACTTCCAGACACGCAGTCTTCATAGGACAATGTGTCCACACTTCCAGACACACAGTCTTCATAGGACAATGTGTCCACACTTCCAGACATGCAGTCTTCATAGGACAATGTGTCCACACTTCCAGACACGCAGTCTTCATAGGACAATGTGTCCACACTTCCGTTCACGCAGTCTTCATAGGACAGTGTGACCACACTTCCAGACACGCAGTCTTCATAGGACAATGTGTCCACACTTCCAGACATGCAGTCTTCATAGGACAATGTGGCCACACTTCCAGACACCCAGTCTTTATAGGACACTATAGTGTGACTTTTCTCCAGGCTGGGCAGACAGTCACCTAGAGGGGATGAGAGAGAAGCATTATTGTTCCTTAAGGGACACTGTACCCCTTCCCACCCTCCAACCCCCATCAACTGCCTCTGATCCCTCAGATCAGGTGTGAATCCTTCCAGTGCCTGCTGGGATTCATGCTTTAATCCTTGTTAGCACCAGAGACTGCACACTGATGACAGCGACAGGCTAGGTACTCGGAGACTATGGATTACCAAAGAGAAAAAGGCCAAAGAGGAGAATCTGTTCAATGCACAGCCAAGCAGTGACAGCCATGCTCTCCCAGAGAAGACACGGCGTGATCCAGGAGCTGCTGGGAGCTGGCCTGTCCCAGCAGGGTCATTAGCTGCCCCTGAGGCTGACTTTAGGAAAGCTTAGAGCACCACTATTTCCAGACAAGCCATTAGGAGTTGGGGCTGTGGATGTTTGTGTACAGGTTGTGGGTTATCAGACCTGAGGACTCATGGTCTGGTTGTTAACGTGTGGGACTCTCTACCTTTACACTTGGTCATTTGTCTTCACGAGTTTCTTTTTAATTATGTAAGCACAGCAAAATGTATTCTCATCTCATTAGTTTTTTGGGATTACTATTGGCCAGGCATGGAGACACACACCTTTAATCCCAACATTTGGGAGGCAGAGGCAGGTCTGGTCTACATAGTAAGACCCTGTCTCAAAAATAAAACAATTATCGATACTTCTCAGAGGTTGGGGTATCTAGCCCTGACTTGCTTCAAACTCATAAGATCTACCTACCTCTGCCTTTTGGGCACTAGGCCCAGGCTTACAGAGATGTGTGTGTGTGCGCGCACACACAAGCATGTGTATGTTGTTGTATGAGTGTGGGTGTTTTACCTGCACGTATCCCGGTTAATAATAACTGCTGAGCCATCTTTCCATCCCTATAGGTTTTTTTTTTTTTTTTTTGGTTTTTCGAGACAGGGTTTCTCTGTGGTTTTGGAGCCTGTCCTGGAACTAGCTCTTGTAGACCAGGCTGGCCTCGAACTCACAGAGATCCGCCTGCCTCTGCCTCCCGAGTGCTGGGATTAAAGGCGTGTGCCACCACCGCCCGGCTCTAGGTTTTCTTTTTTTAAGACAAGTTCTCCATATGTAGCCCAGGCTAGTCTCAAACTCCTGATCCTCCTGCCTCAGCTTCCTGAGTGCTGGGGTTACAGATATGTGTCATCAAACTTGGTTTCCATGTTTATTTTAAACACATTGAAGCCTTTGATTGGACACATTTGACATTACCTTCATGTCATAAATGAGGAAACTGAAGCTCAGAGGAAGGAGCCCCTCTCTAATCCAGACTATTGGGGTGCAATTCTGGGGCAATGCTTCTAGAACTGTCAGGCTAGCCTTCATCAGCATCGCCCGGAATTGGGGGAGAAAAGGCTGGAGTTCTGGTACTTATTCGGGGAAGGCTCTGGCACTGGCCAGAAGAGGAACTTGTCTCCCCAGAAAAGAGCCAGACAGTTCTGACAGCTCCTCACACCACCGTGCAGGACAGACTGGAGTCCAAACTTGCCGGGCAGTGGCAGACAGAACCACTGGTCAGGACGGCTTAGCCATGCGTACCTCTTGCCCTTTTTTAAACTTAAGCTTCATTCCAGGACCACTTGTGGGCCTCTTTCCTGGTTTCTCTCTCCAAAGTGGCCACACCAAATAACTCTTCTCAGCTTGTCACTGCTGCTTGTCTCTTGATTGATCGTTTGAGCTGTCAGGGCCCGGGCTCTGACAGAGGACTCCTGTAACATTCTCTCATGCCCTTCCTTTTCCTCTTAGTTCCGGGAGGCCCTCCAGGATGTGCTGCCAGCTCTGCCCAAGGCTGATGACTACTTCCTTCTGCGCTGGCTCCGAGGTGAGGTCATGGGGATCAGGGAGGCAGGGAGCAAGGGAAAGGAGAGAAAGAAGCAAGATGGCAGGACAGTGAGGTGGGCACTTGAGGGCACTCATCCTGCTGACACACAGGCTTCCTGTTGGCCTGCTCTAGGCTAGAGCCTAAACTCCACTGCTAGAATCTGTGCGCACCGCACAGACTCGTCTGAGCCCGAGTCTCTCTGTCTCGGAGGGAGCTTGGGTCTCCTGAATGACAAAGAAAAGAGGAAATGATTGCTCCCGGGTATGGGTTGAGGAGGAAGTTTATTGTAGATTTCTGTGGGAGCACAGCCAGAGCATCTAGAGGCGTCCAGAGGGAACCACGACCTGAGAGGAAAGGGGTGACGGTGGGGCGGCCTGTGGAGGCCAGAGACTGCAGCCAGAGCCCCCTTAACTACTCTTCTTTATTGAGCAGGGTCTCTTGAAGACCTAAAGCATGCTGGTTAGCTAGCCTAATTAGACAGCCGGTCCCAGGGGATCCCCTCCCGCTCCGTTCTACATCTGTCCTGATTCCCCTAATACTTTTACTCCAGTGCCTTTGGCTCCAACAGAGTAAATGCATGGAGGCCCCAGGGCCTTCCTAGCTTGGTGCTGAATTGGGTTTCTGTGAACCTTTAGGACTTGGGTCTGCCTTCAGTCCTCTGGGACACCGAGTAGTGATGTAATGGCAGAGAAGGGGCTTCTAGAACTCACAGCAGTCTGGAAGAGGAATACCAGAAATGGCACCTAGGCTGGGGGGCAAGAGGCTAGAGTGGGGGGGGGAGGCTGGGGGAAGATGGGGGGAAGCTGTGGGAAGGCTGCAGGGAAGGCTGAGGGGAAGATCTGTCAGGGTGGGGCTGGGGGAAGGCTGTGGGGAGAGGCTGGGGGGAGGCTGGGGAAGGCTGGGGGGAAGATCTGTGGCAGGTGGAGCTGGGGGGAAGGCTGGGGTGAGAAATCTTTTAACTCAGTCCTTTGCCTGGAATAGAGTGGGCACTTGAGGTAGGAGGAAGTCAAGACTCATCCCAGAAGTGAACACAAGGCACGTGGGTTAAGTGGTTGTCAACCAGATGGACTTGTAACCGAACCCCAGCTCCACACTGCTAGCAGAGGACCAGCGAGAAGCCAGTCTGTCAGCCTTGCTTTCTTCCCTGCTGTCGTAGGCTTGGTATTGAGCCCTGTCTTCAAAGTGCTGAGTCAAATATAAAGTCTCCAGGCCTACATGAAGGAAACCCAACCCGAAGGCCACTTTCCCCCTCTTTTTGTTCTTTCTGTTTTTAAATAATTATTTTTAGAAACAGTTTTTAAATTTTATTTTTAAACAGTTTTAGGTTTTCAGGGGAAAAAAAAAACAGCCAACAGGATGAAGAAAAAACTAGTATCATTCTTATCTGAAGCAATATCCAATTATAAAACATGATGAGCACTCAGGTACTGCTCAAACTATAAAACTCTTGGAATTTAAGCTTGGTACAGAAAAGATCCAGACACAGTAAATAGACAAACGTTTAAATGTTGATGTATTTAGAACTGCCATATTCAGTGTGGTAGCCTGTGGACATATTTAACTATCCAAATTACCTTAAATGAAGACTGCGGGTCCTCGTCTCACTGGCTACATTTCTGCTGTTCAGTGGCCTCATACAGCTAGGGACCGCCACACTGCGCAGTTCAGAGATGGCTGATCCCATCATCATAGACCACTCAGCGGGCCAACACCGATGCAGGTGACGCTAATACACACCAAGGAGGACCGGGAGAGTGTCATCGCAGAGGCTTGTTCTCAGACACTTGCAGTGACACCCATCCTGACAAGCAGCTCTGTATTGTTTGCCTGTGACTGGGGGGCTGCAGCCCTTATGAGACGGGTTTGGGCTCCGTGGAAGCTGCTGAGGAGTAGCGTGGGCTGCCTGTGTATGCTGTGACCGAGTGACTTGTCACAGAGGATGGGGAGGCCAGCTAGTGGCCCTTGTGGTTCCTTCTTGAGGTGATTAACGAACAGGGCAAAGGCTGTCTGGCTGGAATGTCGCCTTCCACTTGAAAATCTCTGCTGTTGTGTTCCACTTCAGCTCCCTTGGTGGAAAATCTGATAGCGAGCTAGTCGCCATACAAAGAAGCTGCCAAGGCATTTCTAAAATAAACTGTGCTTGTGGGCTGCCAGCATGCCTCTAGTTCCAGCTGAGATCATTAAGGTACTTGCTGAGCAAATATGAGGACCACGCTCTTTCTCCCAGCATTCATACAAGGAGCAAGATCCAGCATGGTCTATGTGTAACTGCAGGACGGGGGGAGATGAGGCTTTCTGGTCAGCCATTATTCTAACCAATTGATGAGCTCCAGATTCAGTGAGAAAGTGGTTGAGAAGGGTACCAACAGTGAGCCCTGGCCCCCACACCCGCGTGCACACGCATGCGCAGGCACAACCAGATACACACACAGATTCCCAAACCCCAAGAATATTTTGAGGGTGTAAGGAAAAGTGAGGACACCCTAATCTTGTCCTCAGGAACCTCTAGGAACCATTTTCTCCTACCACTCTTAAATGGTTTCTGTGTCTGTTTGTTTATTGGGAGGTGGGAGTACTCAGGCAACCAACCGATGCACACGGAGGCGGCGGAAGTTTGCTGATTGATTTCTCTCTGTTATGTGAGTTCCAGAGATTAAACTCAGATCGTCAGGCTTGGTGGAGGAGAAAGATTATTGTAGGTAAAAGAGAGAGCATAGTCAGAGGAGGGACATCTGGAAGATTCCAGAGTGGACATGACCCTGAGCCTTGTGAGGTGGGGGGGAGAGGTGAGAGTCAGACCAAGGGGCCAGGTAACCAAAATGTCTGGATTATAGAGGGAAGGGAAGGGAAGGGAAGGGAAGGGAAGGGAAGGGAAGGGAAGGGAAGGGAAGGGAAGGAGAGGGAAGGGAAGGGGAGGGAAGGGGAAGGGGTGGGAAGGGGAAGGAAAGGAAAGGGAAGGAAAGAGAAGGGGAGGGGAGTAGAGGGGAAAGGGAGGGGAGGAAAGGGAAGGGAAGGGAAAGGAAGGGAAGGGAAGGAAAAGGAAGGAAAGGGAAAGGAAGGAGGGCAGCACAGCACCTGGGCTCGAGAGATTTAGGGTAGGGTGAGGTATGCCAGTCATCCCCTGTAACTGGTAGGGACTGAGGGATGCTGGGAGAACCTGGCAGCCAGGTCTACTTTGATATGTTAAATAAGCATCTCAGTGTCTTAGGTGCCTATTGCTGTGAAGAGACCATTGACCACGGTGGATCTTGCTCCTTGTATGAATGACCATGGTGACTCTTATAAAGGAAAACATTTAATTGGGTGACTTAACAGTTTCAGAGGTTCAGTCCATTATCATCATGGTGGGACATGGCGACATGCAGGCAGACATGGTGCTGGAGAAGGAGCTGAGATTTCTACATCTTAAGTAGGCAACAGGAAGTGGTCTGTCTTGTTGGGTGTGGCTTGAGTATTTATACATCAAAGCTCCCCCTTCCCAGTGACACACTTCCTCCTATAGGACCACACCTATTCCAACAAGGCTACACCTCCTAATAGTGCCACTCCCTTTGGGGACCATTTTCCTTCTAACCTCTGCAGTTAGCCATTTGTCCCTGATTTAGGACCTAACAGTGGCAAGCACCTCGCCTTTACCAGCTGAGCTGTCTTGCTAAACCCCCAAGACCAGCTCATTCTAGATCTGGCCTGTCCTTCCCATGTTTTCGCAGCTCGGAACTTTGACCTTAAGAAGTCGGAGGACATGCTCCGGAAGGTAGGACCCTGCTTCCGTGCCCTGGCTCCCCTTGTGCTCACCCAGGCTTCTGGCCGGTAGAGAGAGTCTCTTCTCGTGTTCCGCTTTCCATCTCCTGGGTCCTTTCCTGAACAAGGCCTGAGTCCCTCCTCCCTGCATCCTCCTCCCACCTCCATCCCCAGTTCTGTGGAGGCTAAATGTCTTCTGGCACAATCTTGTAGCTGTGGGAGGGCTGCTGGGCTTCATGTCCCCAGTACCTGCAGAGGCTTTGGAGACACATAGCTTCTGTAGCTTCTGCATATCTCTGCAGCATGTGGAGTTCCGGAATCAGCAGGACCTGAACCACATCCTTACGTGGCAGCCACCAGAGGTGAGCCCTTCGCAGTACCCCTTAGGCCTGCCGATGCCCTCCCTCTCCCCCATCTAGCCACCCGATGGCACAGCGTGGGCTGGTTTGAGTGAGGACTTTGTCCATTTGTCCAGGTGATCCAGCTCTATGACTCGGGTGGTCTGTGTGGCTATGACTACGAAGGCTGCCCTGTGTGGTTTGACATCATTGGGACAATGGACCCCAAGGGGCTCCTGATGTCTGCCTCTAAGCAGGACATGATCCGCAAGCGTATCAGAGTCTGCGAGCTGCTTCAGCATGAGTGTGAGCTGCAGAGTCAAAAGGTGAGCAGTGGGATTCAGGCAGCATGTTTGGTGGCCTTAGTGTTCCAAGTGGAGACACTAGGCCCAGGGAAGGACAGCACCTTGTCTCTCTAACTCTCGCCAGCTCTCCGTATGATTTTCTCCCACTTTGATTCCTCCGTGAGTATCATAGTGAATGTGTGTGTGTGTGTGTGTGTGTATGTGAGTGTATATGTGTGTGCAAGTATGTATGTGTGTTGTGTGTGTATGTGTGAGTGTATGTGCAAGTGAGTATGTGTGTGAGTATGTATGTGAGTATGTGTAAGTGTATGTATGTGTGTGTGTGTGAGACTCTCTGCCGGCCTGAAGTAAGGTCACCAATGCCTTCTCTTCTGGCTGAGTTCATAAAAGTGCTTGCCGAGCAAGCACAAAGACCATGTTCAGATTCCAATCACCCACATAAAAAGCCAGGCCCTGACATTGACCATGGGGGTAGTGAGAACCCTTAGCACTGTTCCTAGGATTTCTTGGAACAGCCAGCCAGCTTTACTTACAGAAAAGATAGTCACCACTGTAGATTTTCTGTCTATAAAAACTAATAGTCAAGCCATGACTCTGTGCATCCCCCCATGGGATTCAAGGAGATACTACAGAGTTATTAAAATAAAAAATATGAAATCCTAGGGCCAGTGAGATGGCTCAGAGGTAAAGGCACTTGTAACCATGCCTAACAACCTGAGTCCTGTTCCTGGAACTAACACGGTGGGAGGAGAGAATGACTCCCCTGGGTTTCCTTCTGACTTCCAGACAGGCACCATGGTATGTACCTGAACACACACACCCGGCACACATGATAGATAGGTAGGTAGGTAGGTAGGTAGGTAGGTAGATAGATAGATACATACATACATACATACATACATAAAAAGTACATTGGCAAGTCGGATGTAGTAATGCATCCCTTTAATCCCAGCACTTGGGAGGCAGAGGCAGGTGGGTCTTTGTGAGTTTGAGGCCAGCCTGGCCTACAGAGAGAGTTCCAGGACAGCCAGGGCTATATAGAGAACCTGTCTTGAAAACCAAACAAATTGTATATGGAGCACTCAAGAGTGAGGCTTCTACTCCAAGAAGACCTTCATACTCACCTGGACAGGTTCATCTCCTGCCCTGAGCTGCCCTCTGACCTCTGCAGCTTTCAGAGTGAACCCAGTGTAGAAGGCAGCCTTGTTGGTTTTGTGCATCTGAAGTATGAGCCCAGTGCATGCCATGGTGACATGCAGAGATTGAGGACAGCTTCTGGGAATTAGCTCTCTTTCCACCAAGTGGGTCCCAGGAATTGAACTCAGGTCAATGGTCTTGGTGACAAGTGCCTTTACCTGTTGAGCCATCTTGCCAGCCCTGAGTCATGCTTTAATTATGCGCTAGGCAATAGTGTCGAACAAACTATGATACCCGAAGAGCCTAGAACTCAGCTTTAACCTCTCCTCACACCCTAGATGGATGCCATCTGTTTGGGACCTGACACACGCTTGCCAGGCCTCCCTGCCAGGTTGTGGGTATCAAGAAGATGGAGAGAGGTGGCCAGGATCCCCTGCATGAATTATCAATCTAACCAGAGTGCCTGCTCTGTTCCTGCAGTTGGGCAGGAAGATCGAGAGGATGGTGATGGTGTTCGATGTGGAAGGGTTGAGCCTGAGGCACCTGTGGAAGCCAGCGGTGGAAGTCTACCAGCAGGTAAAGCAGGAGACAAGAGCAGTAACAGCACCAGGCCAAGGGGGACCCACAGCCCACACCAGCTTCCCATCCATAGAAAAGTAGACACACCCTCCAGAGGACCTGTGGACCAGTCTGGAGATGCTGGCCATAGGGGCACCCTAGAGGGAGGATGAGGAGCAAGGACGTCCCAGAGGAGGATGCACGTGTCATGGAGAAGGCGGGGCTGGGCCTCTTGCTTCAGCAGTATCAGAGCTACAGAAGATTGGGCATTCAAGGGCTGGCTATAGCCATGACCGATGTCATTTGACTTTACAGTTTTTCGCCATCTTGGAAGCAAATTATCCTGAGACAGTGAAAAATTTAGTTATTATTCGAGGTGAGTCCATGACCAAGATGACCCCTACCTGGGGAAGGGAGACTGGGGTGAGGTGACAATGAATAGGCCTTTGGGTTACAGCTTCTCAAAAACCATCTTTTGTGAATAAGGTTTTTGTGTTCTTAACTCCATTCCTTTGCAGACCAATATTTTTGTACTATGCAAAATCCTTCCCCGGTGTGTTTCAGCCATGTTAGGTGTCTAAATATTTGTTGCTATTTTCTTATTCACGTCAGTGTAGACTGGACCATGAGCCATTCTGTTAGCAAGAATGGTCCCCGTCTTCGATGGCCGTCCTACATTCCCTGGACTCAGATGTCCTGGGCTCACATCTAGTTAGCTCTCTCATTTGGAGCCAGTCGGTTTCCTCTCATTGAGACTCAGCTTTTCTGTGTTGTGGAGTGAGACCACCATGACGCCTCCCCCATAGTTAGGATATTAAATGAGAGTCTGCTAAGTGAGAAGATTGCACACAAAACCTGGCCCACAGGAAGTGCTCAATGAGTAAGCAGGTACCCCTGGGGTGGGACAGGATACTCTCACCCCAAAGGACTCTGAGGTCACCTAGCAAAACCATGAGTGGCCTTAAGGAATCATCATTGCTGACCAGGGGTCCAGTTTGTCCCCAACACCCTACAGCTGGTTAAGGGACATCACTGATTATTGAGAACCAGACACCATATGGTCACTTTACGGCTAATAACTCTAAGACTCAGAAGTGCAAGTCTGAGCTAGCGCTCACACAGCAGGGCATAGCATAACCCAGATCCGCTCAACTCCCGCTCAGCGTAGGATTGGCTGCGCCTTTATGTACTGCAGTTGTCTCTGGTCCAGCTTCCCAGTGATGTTCTGTGTGTTTCAGCTCCCAAGCTTTTCCCAGTGGCCTTCAACCTGGTCAAGTCGTTCATGGGTGAGGAGACACAAAAGAAGATAGTGATTCTGGGAGGTAAGTGACTTAGCTCTTGGCCCCCCAGTTGGCGCTGGCTCTGTGCCTGTCTGGAAAGCAGAAGGTATTGCCAGAGGCCCCCTTCTCCTGGGATATCCTCCTTCCACAGCATTGGCCTTGGTCTGCCTCATCAGCACACAGAACCAGCCTCCAGTTCTGGGTCATGGCCTCTGAGCCAGAAAGCAAGCTCATGAGTGCTCTGAGGAATAGATTCTCAGGGAAGCAAGTGGCCCTCTCACTGGTCTCTCTGTTGGTCTCCAGAGCTCCTCAGTGCCCCCTTTCCTCATACAGATAACTGGAAACAGGAGCTCCTCAAGTTCATGAGCCCTGACCAGCTGCCTGTGGAATTTGGGGGAACCATGACTGATCCTGATGGTAACCCCAAGTGCCTGACTAAGGTACAGAGTGCCCAGAGGATGGGGAGGGAGGAGACCAGCCTGTGGACGCCTGTCAGCTTACCCACCGCTAACTCACAGATCAACTATGGCGGCGACGTGCCCAAGCACTACTACCTGTGCCGGCAGGAGAAGCCGCACTATGAGCACACAGTGGTGGTGGGCCGAGGCTCCTCCCACCAGGTGGAGAATGAGATCCTGTTCCCAGGCTGTGTGCTCAGGTAGGGACTGTGACTGGGCATCCCTGGAAGGGCCTCGCAGTCCACACAGGAGGTCCTCAGAGGCTCTTTCTGCTGCAGGTGGCAGTTCTCCTCCGAGGGCGGCGACATTGGCTTTGGGATCTTCCTGAAGACCAGGATGGGGGAGAGGCAGAAGGCCGGGGAGATGGCAGAGGTGCTGCCCAACCAGCGCTACAACGCCCACCTGGTGCCTGAGGACGGGAGCCTCACCTGCGTCAAGGCTGGAGTCTGTAAGAACGCCAAGTTTTCCTGCAGTTGCCTTTGTGGTAGGAAGAGAGACAGCCACCTGGGGCTGGTCCGGCCTCTCTGGAGTTCCTCTACATCCAGCTCTCAGGGAAAGGGCAAGAACTGTACAGGAGGACTCCAGCGGCGCCATCTTCAGGGTCTTAGATCTGACTGGTGGATGTAAGGCTGGAGGTGCATTGCACAAACTCCTGAGACTCAGGGCCCAGGAGAATAGCAGCCTAGGAGACAACTAAGTAGCCACGGACTTTGCCAAGGGTCTCTGCAAGGGGCCTGCCCAGTTGTCTAAACTCCAAATATCCCAAAGAGGTGGCTAGAACTGGTATCAGTTTCACAAAAACAAAATGGTCTAGTGTCTTAGCTAGCTTCACATACTATAACAAAATACCCAAAGTAATAAGCCTAGGGGATTATTTACTCTACCACACAGTTCTGGAGGTTCTAGCCCAAGATTCAGTGAGCTTATTGCTTTGAGTCTCCAGCAAGGGTACGCATCATGGCAAGGACACTCAGAGCAAAAACACCTATGTCACAAGCCAGGAAGTCAAAGTGATGGGGATGACATCCCCTCTTCAGGGGCTGCCTGTGAAGTGCTGGTGTAATTCTAGGGTGGTAGAAGGGGTCATACTCCTACTGAGGTCACCACACTCCCAGGAGGAGGTCATGAGTGGTGAGCTTGGGGCAGGCCTGTCGCTGATGCTCATGTCTTACCCATGGCCTGGTCAACACGTTCCCAACATCACCAGGAGTGCGCATGCGCTGGCCTTATGCTATCTGTCCCCTCTCTGTCCTTGCAGATGTCCTGCGCTTTGACAACACCTACAGTCTTCTGCACGCCAAGAAAGTCGGCTACACTGCAGAGGTGCTGCTCCCAGACAAGGCCTGCGAGGAGAAGCTGCAGGGCCTCAGGGCAACAAGCCCTCCTCGGGACCAGGAAGACACTGGCCGCCTCTGACCCTGCTCCACCCAACTCCTTCATGCACCCCTGCCCCTCCCCCCCAGACAGGGCGGTGCTGAACGTGGCTACAGAGATCTCCAACCCCCATCTCCATCTGAGCCTCCCCATGGGACCCCTTAGACACAGTCCAGCACTTTCATTCCCTGGACCTCGAGAACAGGGCCGAGGGTGACAGCGTACATCCATTAGGAAAGGACCCTGCCCTTGCTCTTGTCCTCTTGAAGACACCCACCCACCCAGGATTCAGCCATGCCGGGTATCCCAACTGGGATCCAGTACAGGAGAGCCATATTCTGTTCGCCACAGGGAGCACAGCTGAGGGATGGTTTCTCTCCAGCTGGAGGTCAGCAAGGCCGGAAGGGCCAGCTGGAAGCAGCTGGGGAGCCGGGGAAGGAGGAGCGAAGTCCCAGCTCCAGCAGAGCAGCAAGCCCTTTCTAAATCGGGCTGCCTTTGAAAGGAACGGCAAAAGTGGAGAGGCAGGGTGTGGCAGGGGAATCATCAGGGGAAAAGCCACACTCGGCTTTACGAGGCTGAGCGGGTTGTTGAATCTAATGACGAGACACACGCATGCACACATGTCCTCGTGCACCTCCCCTGCCCCCAGCCCACACACACATGCTAGGATCCTGCTAATACTCAACTTTGACTGTTTCCTTTTTCTTCAGGCAGTTGCCCCTGCCAAGCCTTCTTCAAATTCCCCATGTAGCCCAGGCTGGCATTGCAGTCTGCCTTCTTCAGTGACCCGAGTCCTGGGTTTGCAGATGTGCACCACTAGAATTGGCCAACTTTAGTTCTTTCTGGCCTGAGTGGAGCTCAGAACCAAAGCTAAGCTGCGGGGAGATACTGGTACTGGGCGCAGGGTGAATTATTCTGGAGGTTCATCCTGGCTTCTAGCATGCTTCTTGGAGAGCCTTCCAGCTTTCCATACATCTGCATGTCTCTAAGGAGAGAGTTGGAAGGCAGCTGCCAATATCCCTTCCCTGCGTGACCCAGGAGCTGGCCAGTGACAGTGTCTGCATTAATATCTCAAAGGCTGGCCCTCCTGGCATCCGCAGTTACCCAGCCAGCCTACCATTTCTCTGTTGGATGGACTGAAACTAACCGAGCAGATGCTACCAAGCTCGAACCAATGCACCTTTGTGGATTGGCTCAGAGAAGCCGTTACCTGGAGCCTAGGAGCCTGGGCTTTGCTGCACTGCTCTCTCCTGGACTTATGGCTGGGACAGAAGACCTGTGTCCCACGCAGGGTAACCCAGACACTGGCTCAGGATCACTGATGTTGCCTTCTTTGTCCTCCTGTGCTGCTGGGCAAAATGTCCCTAGAAGTGGAATAGTAAGATGTTCCTGGAAAGGGGGCCCTTGTTTCAAAGTGCTGTCATCCTCAAAGCCTTGGCAGACGCCACTGTCTAGGCACCTTGCAAGCAAGAAGCCGTGCCCCGGCCCCTTTCCAGGTTCCAGATGCCATCATTTGATTTTCTCTGCGTGCTAGATGTCTTCATTATCGAAGACATTTTAATGGAAAAAAGTGATAAGTCTTGAAGATGAGGGAGGAGGCTCTTCAGGGCAGCCCCTAGCCACTGTATCTGGACCACTTACAGCTAAGGCTTAGAGTCTTGGGCAGGAATTGCTCATGGCACTGCCTCTTGGCAATTCCTACCTAAAATCAGCCTAAGCAGATTGGCAAGAGGGAAAAAATTGTACGGTTTTGCTGGATCCCAAGAGCCTGGGACTGTCAGGCAAGAGTCAGAAGGCATTTCCAAGTCCAGGGCTGCTCCTGCACTCTGAGCCCCTCTTGTCTCCCTCCATCTTCTTGCTGGCAGACCAAAAGAGTTGTCGCTGTGGTTAGGACTGTCTTGAGTTCGTTCATCTTACTTCATGTCATGAGTACTCAAAACGATTCAATGTGGCCTTAAAATAAAAGGCTCCTGGACTTTAACCCTGACCCTTGCCCTTCTAACCACCCAAAGCCAATTTTCCCCTTTAGTAAAGCCTCACTAGTATTTCCTTGCCGGTAACAGAGACAGATATGCCCCAGGCCCAAGAACAGCTGATGCTTCCATCACAGAGAACAGGCATACATTGTTGCTGGGGACAGAGGGGTAGGCACCAGGCACCAAGGAGCAAGCTGTGGATACCAGCAGCTCTCGATCCCAAAGCTGGCACAACATGCCTCATGGTTAAGCAATGATCACAGAGGTCACCTGAGGAGATGATGCAGAACCTGCCTGGCAAGTGGACAGGGCATTGAGAGCTCAGGAAGTCATGTGTCCTCAGCAAACCCTCACTCTTGCAGGCACGTCCAACTCTCTGACATTGCAACACAATGCTGTCATCGACAAAGTTCATAACTGAGAACCATGAACCATGCCAACCGAGTTACAAAACAATCTAAAAACCCACAGAAAACACCCACATAATACTTGATGCAATTTTATGGGTTCTGTGATTGGCCAGGTTCATAGAGACCCTGGGCTTCATGCAGCCTGTAGAGTCAGGTGGGACACCCCTTACAGAGTGTGAGTTTTTATTTTTTCTTTTTGTAGTTCTGGAGCTAGAAGTCACATTCTTGCACATGCTAGACAAGCGTCCTGCTTGCGAGCTGCATCTCCAACCAAAAGACTGATGATTACGAGAATAGTGTGTGTGTTCCTTTACGTCTCCACTCATCGTATCTTTAGCAGTTGTTGAGCATCTGCCCAGCACCAGGCCTCCCAGGCCCTGGGGACAGTGAGGCTGCTCAGCTGATCTAACTCCACCAACAGGAAGCTCGCCCACACTGAGAGAGGCAGAGTGACCTCGATGATCAGAAATCAAGTGTGCATGGTGTCTTATGGTGGCAGGAACCAAATTTGTGGGGCACGCCCAGAAAAGAGTGAGTTTTGGAAGAACTTGGGGTGGGATGTTCGATAAGGACAGGCCTCCAGGGTGAAGAATGGGATATGGTGGCCATAAGGTGTTTGGGGCCAGAGGAGAGTCAGGCGAGTTTAATAGATGTCAATAAGGCCGGGCGGTAGTGTCGCACACCTTTAATCCCAGCACTCGGGAGGCAGAGGCAGGCAGATCTCTGTGAGTTCGAGACCAGCCTGGTCTACAAGAGCTAGTTCCAGGACAGGCTCCAAAGCTGCAGAGAAACCCTGTCTTGAAAAAAAAAAAAAATAGATGTCAATAAAACATGTCAATAAATCATGTTTGACGTAAATGGCTGTAAGAGTGTGTGGTTTGCTGGGGGTGGGGTGGCATTTTTGGCAGGGAGTTGTAGATCCAAGCTCTTCAAATAAGATGCTGGAAAGCCTGAGGCCTCCTCTGTCTCAGGGATGGAGGCAAGGCCAACTCTTCCCAGAACACCTCCCAGAGAAAGTCCTCGTAGCCTTTGGAAGAAGGTGCATAGGGCGTTTATAGGGGTGTTTTTATGGCAGTTGGAAAGACTCCCCTGCTCTCCCACCCCAGCCGAGTTCGCAAAGTCAAGAGGGACACAACAATCCCTGGTGTTCAGAGCAGGTTTTCAGCTATGTTCTAGGGCCCAGCCCTCCACAGTTCACACAGCTCCTTGTCTGCCACCCTGAAGCAGATAGAGATGAAGTCCCCTTGCTAAGACTTGAATAAAGCCTGGCTCTAATGGCAAACTGGATCAGGTACCCAGGTCAGTCTCCCACTGTGTGCTCAGTGCCTTCTTGAGAGGAGAGGGCAGACTTGACCTGTCCTTTATGAAGGAGGGCTGTGTGGGATAGGGCTTCAGTGTGGGCCAGAGGAAAGCATGGAGTTCCAGGAGCTAGAAAAAGCCCAACTCACGACCAACTTACCGTGTGTCCAGACCAGTCTGCGTTAGGAAGTTTTCTGTACAGTTACAGGGGAGGAGATCCAGAGTTGGGGCAGGAAGTAACTTGTCCTGAGATACAGCATAAGAGGAGAAAGCATAGCTGGGTGGTAGTGCACACCTTCAATTCCAGCACTTGGGAGGCAGGAGCAGGTAGATCTTTTGAGTTTGAGGCCAACCTGGTCTACAGAGCGAGTCCCAGGACAGACAGGAATACACAGAGAAATTATGTGTTAAAAAGATAAAGGAGAGAGAGCAAGATGTGAACTTGGGGAGCTGGACAGGGATACAGCTTGGTGGTAGAGCATAAGCGTAGCACGTGCAAGGGCCTAGGTTCAATCCCCTAGACCACTGAAACAACCACAAAACCCCATGGGCTTGAGTACAGCTGGCCTGTGTAAGTGGGAGCAAGTAGGCTTGGTGGCCTTGAGACCTCTATCTTCCTCCAGCAGGGAGCAGTGTTGGGCCAGACATACCTTGGCTCACCAGGGACTCAACAGAATCCATTTGCCTCCTGAAGGACCACTTTATCTCACAGGAGGTCCAGGAGGCCAGGCCCACCAGCCCCACCTTCTTGAGGTTGCTCCAAGTGGCAGAAAGAGGCCGTCTGATCCAGATCCCACCTTGGTAACTTTTTCTGACTGGACCATGTCTTCCTCCCATAGGCCCTGCCCCGTCATCTATACCTCCAGCTTAGATGACTTAAGGTCATTGCTACCTTCCCACCCAGACTCCAAAGCCATAAATGTCCCTGAAATGACAGCTGGCTCACACTTCTCCGTGTAAGACCTTCCCTGACTCCTCCCGGGTCCCTGTGTGCTCACACGTCTTCTGAAACCCTCTATGGCCTGACACAACCCTTCTTCCTGCCTCGGCTTCACCTGATAACCTGCATCTCCCAAGTCCTGGTTATCCTGCTTGCTTGAGCTCTGCCCTCAGCCCAGGACTCTCTCTCCCAGCACAGTTCTGGGGAGCCCCCAGGCCTCAGGAATCCTCCACCTTCACCCAACAGAGTTCAGGTCTCTTTTCCATACGGTAAAGCAGCATGACAGCACCATCGTCGGCCTCAACCCTCGCTTCTACTCATCCTACAGCTAGCCCAGGCTGCATGCCCTGTCTGGCCATAGACGAGAGTCACACATTTACTGAGTCCTGCCCCACCTAGTGGCCATCTCCCACTAGGGTCTCAGAGACAGTGACAATACTCAGACTGAAAGTAGGGACATCTGACTCCATAGCTTTCCCTTGCCGTGATAAAATGTCTGAAACAATTGACTTATAAAGAGAAACCTTTTCCCTTGGTCCACAGTTCTGGAGGTGCCATTCTAAAATCAGGTGCCCCGTTGCTGCTTTGGACTCCTGCTGAGGAAAATGCAAGTTCATTAGTATATCCAGACCTGTCTTGGGCTTAGCTCTATTTGAGGTGCCTGGTGGCTGGTCCGTTAACACACTGTTTACCTGGGAAGCCTGAGGATTGTGTTGGATCAGTAGGACACATGTTCAAAAGCTTCACAGACCTGTAACCCCAACATGGAGAAGACAGGCAGGTCCTTGGGGCTGGCCAGCCAGCTAGCCTAGCCTAATCGGTGAGCTACAGGCTGGCGAGAGACTCTGCGTCCATAAAACAAGGTGGGTGGCCACTGAAAACAGCACACATGCAGTCCTGACACATGTCACTTGTTTAGTGGACAGAGAGTTTCCGTTGTTGATAAAAAAAACCGCATGACAATTGGAATGTAGGCAACTGAGGGACAGAGCCGACACAGGACAGACACACCGACACAGGACAGACAAACCGAGACCGCTTCTCAGAATGAAGATTTGTTTGCCCCAGAGGGACAAAGACAGGAGATAGGACATAAGAGAGGGGGTGAAAGGGGGCAAGGTGGGGGCAGGGAGAAAGAATATTTGCCCCAGAGGGACAAAGAACTGCCTCTGGATAGAGAGGAGACAGACGTGGCCCAAAGGCAAAGGGCAGGTTATAAAGAGAAAGGGGAAACCCGTGTTAGAATGAGCTGGTTTGCTTTGGTTGGGCATGTTAACTAGAGTAACCAAAAGGGGCTTTTGATTGCTGGACACAATACTTTGATACTAGACCTTGGTGGTCAGCTTTAGGAGGAGGAAATGGCCAAATAAGGCATTAGACCTTGGTGCTTAGCTTTAGAAATGTAATCTGTTTAGCAAGGAAAAGGGAATGGGGAGAGCAAGACTTCTCAGAGTAGTATTTGCCAGGCTTGGGCCTACTAGAGCCCTTCAGTGATGGCTCTGAATTAGACACTAAAAGTTATTGAATTGGAGCCAGACATGGTGGCACACGTCGCACTCAGGAGGCAGAAACAGGTGGTTTTCTGAGTTCCAGGCCAGTTGTCTACAAAGCAAGTTCCAGGACAGCCAATGCTACACAGAGAAACCCTGTCTCGAAAAAACAAACAGAAAATATTGAACTGGTAAAAATTATGCAAGGTACATTTTTATAGCAGTTAAAAGAAATAGACCCAAAGTTTATGTATAAAGTTGGGCATGGCGCCATCATCTGGGAGGTGGAAAGGAGGGTCATAAATTCAAGGTCATCATCAGCCACGTGGCAAGTTTGAGGCCAGTCTGGTCTACAGGAGACTTTTTCTCAAAAATTAATGAATTAGTTAATCAGTTATTTAATTAATTAAAATTTGTAAAGTTTTTTTTCCCCAAAAAAGGAAAGTTGAGGACAATTGTATTTGAGTTTGAAAGAAGGGATTAGTTCAGCAGCCTAAAGCTCACACCGCTCTTACAGAAGATTCTGGTCCAATTCTCAGCAGCCATGCAGAGCTGGTCACAACTGACTACTGTAACTCCAGCTCTTGGAGATCTGACTCCCTCTTCTGGCCAAAAAAAAAAATTCCTTTATTTTTAAATTAAATTAAGAAAAAGTCTTTTTAAAAAAGAAAAGAAATAGAACTGAAAACAAATAAACAACAACAAAATCAGGACAGCTAAGCTACAAATCTTGCAGCTGACTAGAGGAGGAAGACAGAGAAAAGAAGAAAAGGCCGGAGTGGAGGTCACCTACATGGGAAGAGTAGCCACGAGACAAGGGTTGGGAGCTTCAGAGAAAGCAATGAAGCCCCAAGTACCAAGAAAAGCATAACTGGCCTTCAGTCCACATCCAGAAGAAGGGTACAGAGAGTGTATTTTTAAAATTTTGTTTTGATTTTTCTCAGTACTGAGGCTAGAACTCAGGGCCCAGAGTGCTCGAGGCATGTGTCTCTCCAGCCTGTCTTTGAAAAATAAAGTCACCATTCCTTCACACAGAACACGAAAAGGCTCTAACGTGGTTAGAGAAACACAAGTCGAGGCTACAATCTTGAAGAGTCCCTTGGATGGCCAGAATAGGAATGTATCTAGAAACAGAAAATAACAAACATTGGAAAGGATGAGAAGGTAGAACCTCATCCATCTGGAAACAGAAAGTTCTGTGTTTGCCTTGCAGGGCAGCCTGCATTCAGCCCAAGGAGTCCTTTCTTGTGCATTCAGCTCAACCGATTGACAAGCATATGCCCCCATAAAATTTGCACAAAAACATGTCCCTAGCAGTATTGTTCACAATCAGGAAGTAGAAGGCGCCCAAGTGCTCTGTCCACCAACAGACAGACAGAAGAAGCTCCAGAGCCTGTCCCATGGAAGACAGTGTTCATCCTTAAGAAGTAACAGCGCAAGCCAGGCATAGCTGCACATGCCTTTAATCCCAGCACTTTGGAGGCAGAATCAGGTGGATCTCTGTAAATTCAAGGCCAGCCTGGTCTACAAACAATTCCAGGACAGCTAGGGCTACACAGAGAGATCTTATCTTTTAAAAAAAAAAAAGGTAGAGATACCTGATTCTGACCGCTGGCTTCCACACACACATGCACCAGGTGGGTGCCGAGCACTTGCACACATGTGTACACACACACAAAATAGTATTGGTGAGACAGGGACGGATTTTATTATCCAGTGTTAGCATGCTGGAAACTGGATGACTACCAGCCCATCTTCCAGGAGCTAACAAGAGCTTGAGGCTGTACAAGGCAATAACAAACTCAGAGGTGGGGAAGAAAAATGCATGTTACCTGGGCAGGGCACAAACCCGTAATCCCGGCACTTGGAAGGTCTGGAAAGGAGGATCAGAAGTTCAAAGTCACCTTTGGCTACATGGAGAACGTGGACTACATGAGATCCTGTCTGGAAAAAAAATTAAGAGCCGGGCGGTGGTGGCGCACGCCTTTAATCCCAGCACTTGGGAGGCAGAGGCAGGCGGATCTCTGTGAGTTCGAGACCAGCCTGGTCTACAGAGCTAGTTCCAGGACAGGCTCCAAAGCCACAGCGAAACTCTGTCTCGAAAAACCAAAAAAAAAAAAAAATTAAGTATGCATTATTAGGCATTCTTGGTTAAACTGTGGTCTGCTTGGTAATTGTTTTGGTTTAAGTCCTGCAAGCTTCTTCTGGATTTAGAAAAATTCATTGCTGGAAGGAGCAGTTGGTTTCCCTGGATATGATTGTTCTTCCTTGATGGGGCAACTTCAGTTTCTAACTCAGCCTGGCACTCTGGATGAGGGGTGGAACCTCTTTACTTAAGGCAATTCAACTTTCTATCATCAGCTTTAAGACAGACTCTCCAAGACTTATTTTGTTATGTGTGCACGTGTGTGCATCTATGTGAGGATCTGTGCACATGAGTGCAGGTGTTCTTGGAGACCAGAGAGGTCAGATTCTCCTGGAGCTGGAGTTACCGGCTCTTACAAACTGCCCAGAATGGATGCTGGGAACCAAACTTAGGTCCCCTGACGTCACCTTCTCTCCTGTCCCTAGGCAGACACTTTAAATAAGCATAGCTGTGGAGAGAGATGAGCCGCAATCCGACCCAACATTTAAGGCAATGAAGAAGACAGTGGTGACATGAAGGCAGAGACCCACGCTTATCCTTCTAGTTATTCGTCAAAGGCCCGAGTGAAACTCCATGCTGTGTAGCCAAAGCCACCGCCGAACCTTTGTTACAGTTAGACTAGACGTTTGCACACAACCCAGTGAGTATGCAAAAAAAAAAATCATCAAGCTGTATATAAAGAATGAAAGATTTCTATTGTGTGTAGATCTTATTTCATTAAACCCTTCTCGCATCTTCCTTAACAAAAGCTCAGTAGTGGAGCTCCCCACCAGCATGCCCTAGGCCCTGGATTGGATCCCCAACACTGGAAAAAATTATAAACAAATAAATAAATCTGCCCCAGGGTTATAAAGCCTGGCAAGTGAACTGCCAGAGGGTGTGACAGACAGCGTGGATGCATGTGCACCCTACTCCCCCCACACACCCCTGTGCCTCCCTTCCTGTGGTCTGAGCTCTCTCCTGCCTGCTTCTTCCTAACATGTCTGTTCACACGGAGGCCTCTGCACTCCCTGCAGACTCTCTTAGCTGGTTCCAGCATGATCTACTTTAGGGAAGGTGGGCAGGAATGGATGGACACTGGCTGAGAGCAGTCCTTTCCCATCGCCTAGAAACCTAGAAGGTTCTTGGGTGAGGCAAGGCAGTTCTGTCAACTCCCCCACCTGTGTTTACTCATGCGTGTTGTTGTGGTTGCCTTGGTCCCCTAGATCCTTGGCAAATGCATTGTTCAATGCAGCCTGGGGTGTTTACCTGGGGAGGGTAGTTCTGGGCATGTGCAGGTGGGCTCCTTCCCCAGGTCCTTTGTTTCAAAGGAAGGGAACGTTAAACTTCAGGTGGGTCCACATTCTCGGCAGCCCAGGGTGTGTGCGGAGGTGGGGACTCAACATGCATCCAGCTGTTTACCGAGCTCTCGGATGTCCCCAAGCCCAGTGTTAAGGCTTGCAGTGGGGTAAAAGATGAGGGGTAGGGGTGGAGCTTGTCACCTCGGTCTCTGTGAGGGCCTATGAGCATGGCTCCTGTGGGCCGTGTTCTCCTGTGTCCTCGACCCAGTCCTCTACCAGTGTGAAACTCCCGGAGCTGAGGCTGTGGGACAGCCAAGTCCCTGGGTGAGCTCCATGCCATGCCTTGATTTGCCCATCTATAGAATATACTAAACAATGGTGCCCACCCCTTCTAGGGGGTTGTTTATGTCTAGTAGAGATACTGTGCTCAGAATTCATCGTGGTGTGTGGCACGACCTTACTAAATGTGATCATGCTAGCTATAAGCCACACGGGGGAATTAAAGTTCAAATAAATGCCAGGCCCAATGGTACAGACCTGTGATCTCAGCTGCTTGGGACACTGAGCAGGAAGATCACAAGTTCAAAGTTTGGCTGAGCTACAGAGTGAATACAAAGCCATCCTGAACAATTTAGTGAGACCCTGTCTCAAAATAAAAAGTTAAAAGAGGCCCCGGGCACAGTGTAGTTCAGTGGTAAGACACCTGCATAGCCTAGTTTAAGGCCTGAGCTCACTCTCCAACACCAGAGAGAAATAAAGGGGATTGGGGGAAAAATCAGTTAAAATCACAGCTCTAGCAGCCGGTGGTGCAGACACTGGCAATCAGTCAGCACCCAGCCAGCATGGGCCCTGCCTTCAGGTTTATAAACTGGCGGCAGCAGTGCACCCCTGTGGTCCCGGTACTTGGGAGGTCAACCAGAAGGTTCTGGAGTCTGAAGCCAGCCTGGGTTCCACTGGGAACCACAGTCTCACAACAGCGATCGCAGAAAGCCCAGACTTCGTTATTCTGCTGTTTCCCACAGGAGTGATTGCTAAACGTGCTAATTAGGACAGACAGTGCCCGCCATCGTAGGAAGTTCTGCTGACGGCTCGTGGACAGTAAACTGCTCGGCAATGTACGGCCCAGTCAGAAGGACCCAGAGTTCCTATGAAGACCCAAGCTCCTCTCTTCCTGCCCCTCTTGCCCAGCCTCGGGGTCCCGGGTTGCCTCCCATTAGAGGGATTAGGGAGAGAATGGGGGTCCCGGGTCACCTCCCATCAGAGGGATTAGGGAGAGAAGGGAGACTGGTGGGAACCTGACGGGATTAGGAGCTAATGACAGAGCAGCTGTGGAACCCAATCTCCACAGGCCGCCGCCTGAGGGAAGTGGGTGGTTGGAATGTGAAGTGGGGGTGGGGTGGGGGTGGGGAGTTACCTAACTGCTCCAGAGTGACACACCAGGTGTTCCAGACAGAGGGAAATGGCCAAAGGTGACTCCTTCTCCTGTGGACCCAACTGTATCGGGGCCACAAGTCAGGCAAGGTGCCAGAAGACAGCATCTAGAGTGTCCCACATCCACCTCCTTAAAGAACCCCGAGATAGCTCAGAAAAGAGGCCCCAAAATTGTACATCTAGGATGCTCTAGTTTAGGGATAGTGGGCCTGGGACAGTGGCTTGGTCTAACCTAGCTGTGTTAGCTAAGGCTAGCCCAGGATCATCTCTAGCTATGCACAGTCTCTTGAGACAGCTTTGCTTGCTTGGTGTTTGGTTTGCTGTGTAGCCCAGGCTGTCCTTGAATTTACAACCCCCACACCCCCTCTCAGCCTCCTGAGTGCTGAGACGATAGGTATATGCTGGGTTAAAGGTTTACCTAGAGACAGTAACTGACAGGATGGCCTTTTCCTTATCAGGGCTCCAGAGAAGGGGAAGGGGGCAATCCCCTAGCAATGCATAGAAACCCAGGCAGTCAGTGCTTTCATCTGTGTTAGGGGGCAGAGCTGGTCCTCTGTCAGAGACGAGGGGCCCCAGGAAACACTGGGCAGAGCTGGTCCTCTGTCAGAGATGAGGGGCCCAGGAAACACTGGGCAGAGCTGGTCCTCTGTCAGAGACGAGGGGCCCAGGAAACACTGGGCAGAGCTGGTCCTCTGTCAGAGACGAGGGGCCCAGGAAACACTGGGCTGAAAGGTGTTACAATGAAATCTAGAGCAGGGCTGGCCTCAGGCCCGTGTGGTGGTAGAATGCAGAAAGGGACAGAAAGCAAAGGACACAGGAAACTTCTGGGCTTCCCTGCGCACTGACTGTGGATGGCCCACCAGCTTCTTCACTCCAGGTAGATACTTCTTCCTGGAAGATATGAAAATCTCCCCCAAAACATCCTTGCCCCCAAGGCCATGCTCCTGACCCATCGGAACCCTCAGTACTAATGGGAGCTGTGCATAACCAGAGGCCCCACACATGGGGTTCTGGGTAGACACAGGGGGAGGGTGCCTGGCCTTTCCCTGTGGTCAAGTCTATAAGACCAGTTCCTCGCAACAGAATTTGAAAGACATCAGAAAAGTAGCATCGGCCCTATGAAAAAGACCAGCCTTGAGCATAGACCTTTGAGTCCTGTCTGCTGTCTTCAGCAGCCTGTCTTCTTCTCTTCTTTTTGCAGTACCGGGAATCGAACCCAAGGCTGTAGGCACACTAGGCAAGCTCTATCCAGTACTGCATCCCATCCCACAGACTGTCTGTCTCTTGACTGTGAGTGTTCGCTGCAGCTGAGGGGTGTGAGCATCTCCTTCAAACTCTGAACACCATGCAGGGCGCTCAGTAGGCTGCAGGGCCTCAGACTCCCCCCTGCAGGAGCCAGTGGAGGCTTTTGGGAGCTCCTTCCTTAGGAGCATGAGGAGACTAAGGCTTAGGGAAAGGCTGTACCTCTGAGAAGTGGGGCTCATCCTCCACGGGACTGCCCCTTCTCCAGGACAGTGGTCACTGGAGGCCAGAGAGCGCGGAGGGGGCTCACAGAGAAGGCCAGATCCTTACTTCACAGTTACCTCATCTGGCAGAGGACCTCTGGGCCTGCTGTTTGCTCCACACCTGTCCCAGAGCCAAGCACGGGACCTCACTTAATCCCAGTTATGTAATGTCCAATCTAAAGAATTGGCCTGGAGGAGGCGCCTGAGCCACACCCAGAAGTGGGGGCAAAAGGCTCCAGCTGGGTCTGGACAGACAGAGGAGGCTGGGCCTCTGCCTGCAGTGGTCACTGCTCCTCAGTCTCAGCCAGCACCATGAGTGGCCGAGTTGGAGACCTAAGCCCCAAACAGGCAGAGACCCTGGCCAAGGTAAGAAGAGACGCCCCCCGACCCCCCATAGGACCTCAGAGGGAAGTGGCCGAGAGTGAGGCAGAAAGCATCCCTGGACCCTGCCTCCATCTGTTGACGCGTGTCCTTGACATTGTCTCTTTGCCGTCACCTCTTAAGGGGTCACATCTTACACAGTTCTGTGACATCAGTCCTGACAGAGCAGGTATAACATGTGGGTGACATTACAGAAGTAAACTTGAGCTTGCCCAAGAGCCCGACCCCGGAGCTCTGCCTGGCAGTCCCCCCCCCCCCCGGCCCCGGGTGGGAGCTGAGCATGCAGCTGTTGTCCTCTGGTGGATTCTCCTTTCCTGGGACTAAAAGGAAAGCCAGTCCGTAGGCTCCAGATCCGAGAGACAGACAGAGCGTTGGTGTGCCCACGGCTGAAGGGAAGAGGACGCTTGATCACGAACCTTTCCTTCCTTCAAATCCATGTCTTTGTAATTCTCTCCTCTTCCCGTCCTTTTACAAAGGACATGGATTTGAAGGACAGGAAAGGCTTCCGCCCCTGCCCGCCCTCTATCTATTCCTCTTCCCTCTCCCCCCATTTCTCTGTCCTGTTCACCACCCATCTCTCCTTTTCTCCACTTGCCTACCTATATATAGATCCATTGATCTATTGATCCTTCACTTTTTCTTTCCACCCACCCATTCGCTCGTCCCTCCATTCTGCCTTTGTCCGCGCACTCACCCACCTACGCCACTGTCAGGCTGAGGGAGAGAGCCAAGGAGAGGTGATTACCGAATCTGGAGTGGAGAGGCCAAGGCTCGGTGTGAGAAACTCACCAACAGGCATCTTTCTTTCCAGTTCCGAGAAAACGTCCAGGATGTGCTGCCTGCCCTGCCCAACCCTGATGATTACTTTCTTCTTCGTTGGCTCCGAGGTGAGGGGAGAGGTGGGGATACTGAAGATGAGGGGGCAGCAAGAGGGCCTGGGTCCCCACAGCTTCATCACAATCCGTGGCTCTCAGGATCTGACCACACCATCCTGTTTCGCATGCTCAGGTCTAGGAGAGCAGAGGGAGAGGCAGGTTCCTATCAAATTCCTAGGGTCCCCCATTGCTTTGACTTGTTAGGGGCAAAGCAGCGCAGCCCTGTCCCATCTTCACCTTCCCCCATCTTTCCTCAGCTCGGAGCTTTGACTTGCAGAAATCAGAGGCCATGCTTCGCAAGGTAAAGCATCAGCCCCAGAATTTGAAGATGGTATTTATATGGGGGGCAGGGAAAGCATCAGCCCCAGAATTTGGAGATGGTATTTATATGGGGGCAGGGAAAGCATCAGCCCCAGAATTTGGAGATGGTATTTATATGGGGGCAGGGAAAGCATCAGCCCCAGAATTTGGAGATGGTATTTATATGGGGGCAGCGTGGGGGAAATCAATGCCTCATACCCCTACATCCATGCCCTTTTCAGGGAGCTGGGAGCCTCATGGGCCCTAACCATCCCTTTTGTTTTCAGTACATGGAGTTCCGGAAGACCATGGACATCGATCACATCCTTGATTGGCAGCCCCCAGAGGTGAGCCCCACCCCCAAACACTCAAGCAGCTTCTGGCCACTGGAGACCATTTGGGAGGTCAGCAAGCAGAGATGCCCTTGGAAGCCATTAACCCCACAGGGCCTTTTCTATAAGAGTAATGAAAATCCCTGCATCAAGAGTTCCATCATTGGCTGGGCATGATGAGAGATTCCCAGCACTTGCGAGGCAGAGGCAGGTGGATTTCTCGGTTTGAGGTCAACCTAGTCTACAGAGTGAGTTCCAGGACAGCCTGAGTCACACAGAGAAACTCACTCTGTTATGAAAAACCAAAATGATGATGATAATAATGATAATAATAAGTCCCAGTATGAGTTCATTTAATCACCTGAACACTATGAGACAGGTGTTATCATCCCTTGCATCCAGCAAAAATCCAGCAACTTGCCCAAAGTCCCACAGTCCCATGGTGAGGCTGGGGTTTGAACTTAGCCCTGCTTGGCCTCTCAAACTTGTACCTGAGACACTGTGGCCAGTCAGTCCCTCTGTGTTTCTACCCACTCCAGAGTTTCAAAGCATCCTGTCCAGGTGAGAAAGCAACAATCCATCAAGGGACTGGTAAGAGTGGTACCCACAATGGGGTCACAGTAACATGGTCTCAGAGGTGTAGACAGTATGCCATGTCTGCCAGAATTTATCAGAAAGCAAGAATCTGAGCCATCTTATGCAAGAGGAGGTGGGATGGAGCTCAGAAAGGTGGCATCGCTTGCTCAAGGACATGGAACAGAGAAACATCAGTGTCTGTGTTTGAACCATATCTGCTGACCTTCAGAACTGACATCCTCTATCACTAAACAAGACACGGATGGCACTGCAGGCAGGACCAATGAGCCCAGAAGCCTGAAGTCAGGCTGGGCTGGTACTGGGGGTCCCAGAGAGGTGTATATGCCAAGTGTCATGTATCTTTCCACGTCCAGGTGATCCAGAAGTATATGCCTGGCGGCCTGTGTGGCTATGACCGTGATGGCTGCCCCGTTTGGTACGACATCATTGGGCCACTGGACCCCAAAGGGTTGCTTTTCTCAGTCACCAAGCAGGACCTTTTGAAGACCAAGATGAGGGACTGTGAGCGCATCCTGCACGAGTGTGACCTGCAGACAGAGCGGGTGAGGTTCTGACTGGATAGGATGGGTGACTGGAAGCAGGAGAGACGACCAGGGTTGGTGGTCCCGAGAACACGCCAGTGTTCTCTACTATCCTGGTCAGAGGACTCTCATCTCAGGTCAGAAAGCTCCACTGCTTATCAGCTGTGTGCCTCACCCTTGGCAGGACAGTCTGCAAAGAGTAAGGGATGATAACAGAGAGGATGTTCTCCAGCTTATGATGGGGTCCGTCTTAATAAACCTAATAAAAACTCTAAGTTTAAAATAACACTAGTTGGAGATAAAGCTAAAACTTCTGACCCACTCAGCATCATAGCGTAGACTAACTAGCCTGCCTCAGGTGTGTGCAGAGTGTTTTCATTAGAATACAGATGGACCCCAGAAGACAACACCATCCTGAATATTGCTAGATCAGAAAAAAATCAAAACTCACCAATCAGACTAAGGAGTTGACTGAATGTGTTCTTCACACCATCATAAAGTTTTTAAAAAGTATTAAGTCAAGCTATTGTCAGTGAAAGGATGGGTGGAAGCACGGATGGGTGGATGGATAGGTAGGTGGGTGGATGGGTGGGTAGGTGATAGATGGATGGGTGGGCGAATGGATGAATGGGTGGATAGATGGGTGGGTGGGTGGATGGATGGGTGGGTGGGGGATGGATGGATGGGTGGGTGGGTGGGTGGATAGGTGGGTGGATGAGTGGGGAAATGTGTTCATTCTTTTCCACTTGCTACTTTGAGGACAGAGTGGAGGTTTGGAAGCACCCTGAGGGTCATATACTTGGGTCTCCAGTTCCCAAGCCTACACTTTGACCCTGGCTCTGTCCCTTGCTCATCCTCACAGCTGGGAAGGAAGATTGAGACCATTGTGATGATATTCGACTGTGAGGGTCTGGGACTGAAGCACTTCTGGAAACCTCTGGTGGAAGTATACCAGGAGGTGAGGAAGCCCAGTGGTGGATGTGCACTCGCGCGCGGGCACACACACACACACACACACACACACACTTGGGTGACACGCTTGGCCTGCTTTGACCTTGCAGTTTACCTAGAACACAAATTAATAAAAGGTGATTTCTTTCCTAGGCCCCACCCACCAAGGAAACCTTAGTAGGACTCCTAGAAAGTCTGCAGAGTAGATCTTAGGAGAGCACAGGGCCTGCTTCCACAGACAGTCCCAGACCTGTCAGTCCCTTGGCAGGTCACACACACCCAGCTCTACCCTAGGCCCCCACTATGCTTCAGGCTCCTCACATCCAGAACGGGGGCAGTGAGTCCAGGAGACTCGGAGAGTCTGTAAAGCATGTGCACGATGCCAGGCGACACTGAACATCTGACGTGTGTCCTCACACGGTTCTCTTCTGCTGTTTAAACGATGGCGTGGTTCCCGTGAGCATTTGGCTCTTAGTCTGAGTGAAAAGGTTCCCTTGAGAGGCCAATGGAGGCGATACCGAAAAGGAAACCCTCCAGGCAGGAGATGGCAAAGGGGGAAAGGGGAGAAGGTGTGGGCTCTGAGAGGGTTTTCTTGGTTCCACAGTTCTTTGGCCTCCTTGAAGAGAACTACCCAGAGACCCTGAAGTTCATGCTCATTGTGAAGGGTGAGTGAGAAGTGACTGCCCCTCCTTGGGCCTCCACAGTTTTGCCATTCACTCTTGGGGCTCAGTGCCTTCCCCTGGGGCTGTTGTGGGAAGGTTTGCTTGCTGTCTGCATGCTGACCGCTTGACTCTGCACAGAGGAAGGCTCAGGCAATGGTAGCAGCTAGCTTCACTAGCTCCTCTTCCCCTCTCCCACCCATGATCCTCTCTCCCTCCTCAGACTGTCTCTGGCCCTATAGGCCCAGGCTGGCCTTGAACTCACTCCATAGCTCACACAGACCTTACACTTGCAGTCTTCCTGCCTCAGCCTTCATAATGTATGAGATTACAAGTCTGCCCCACCAGGTCTATTCTCCTATTCATTCTGGTTTTCTTTTTTCTTTTTCTTTCTTTCTTTTTTTTTTTTTTTGAGGAGGAGGGGTAATTTTGTTTGTTTGTTTGTTGAGACAGGATCTAACTTGTAGCTCTGGCTGTCCTGAAACTCACTCTGTAGACCAGGTTGACCTCGAACTTACAGAGATCCACCTGCCTCTGCCTCCTGTGTGCTGACTAAAGACAAGTGCCATCACCGCCCAGCTCACTGTTTTTCTGAGCAAGTTATCTACCCTATGAAGGGCTCTAAGCCTATGCCTGTGGTGTATGTCCCAGGCCTGGTACCATTCTGGGTGCTCACTAGCCATTTAAGTGGCTGTTCCTCGGGTAGGTACAGGTAGGTAGAAGGATGGTTTGTTTGTAACTGTTGGTGGAGGCTGCTTGTTTGTTCCCAGCCACCCAGACCTGAAATAATCACACAGAAACTGTATAATTAAAACATTGCTTGGCCAATAGCTTAAGCGTATTTTTAGCTAGCTCTTATATCTTAAATTAACCCATTTCTATTATTTTATATTTTATCACGAGGATTGTGGTTTACCAGTAAGGTTCTGGCTGGCAGCTCATATCTTTCTCCTCTGGTGGCTACATGGCATCTCTCTGACACTGCCTACTCTCTCTATACATCTCTGAATTTTCTGCCTGACTTTACTCTGTTAATCCATTGGCTGAAAGTAGCTTCTTTACTAACCAATGGTAATAAAACATTTTAATAGCATACAGAGAGGGAATCCCACATCAGGTAACTCATTGTTTGGTTAGTTGTCCAGTTGATTTACTAGTTGGTTGGCTGACTAACCAAATAACTAGTGATGGATTGGAGAGTTGACTGGGCTGGCTGATTGGTTGACTGACTTTGAGCTTAGCTGATTGATTGTATGGCTATCATTTTGGTGACTGGTTGCTTGGGTGGATGCCTGGCATGTTGGTTGATGGCTGGCTAGGTTGTTCTTCAGCTGAATTTGCATTGTCAGCTGGTTATTGGGATCACTGGCTCTTTGTGTGAATGGTTGGTAGCTGGAGTGAGCCGTTAATCAGCTGTCCAGCTGGTTGGTCAGCGGACCAGCCAATTGATTTTCTGTTTGGTTGACTTGATGAGTTTGACTTATGTGAGTTGGTAGATTATTTATTTGTTAGCAGGCTGGTTAGCTTATTGGTTGGGTGATGAGGAGGCTGGTGACTGGTTTATTTGTGGGGCAGGTAGGCAATGGATGGATGGATGGTTAGTTGGCTATTTCTTGGGTGATTGGGTCAGAGTCTGGGCTGGAAGGGGTCCTTTACGATTCTATATCACTGGCCGTGTTCATTGAGGAAAAGTTGCCCCATGGCTTGATTTCTCCTGTTCTTCTTCTTGTATCTTTCCAGCTACCAAACTGTTCCCTGTGGGCTACAACCTCATGAAGCCATTCCTGAGTGAGGACACACGGAGGAAAATTGTGGTGTTGGGAAGTAAGTTGTTCCAGGGCCCCTATCCCTGTGCCTCACACATAAGCTTTAGAGTGACGGTGGTCCATCATCCCTGCCAGCACTCAACATGTGCCTGCAGTCACAAGCTCCTTCTTCCCTGTGGTGAGATGGGGCTCATAACATAGAGCTAAGTCATTTCCTAGGCCCTATACCCTGCCTTCACCCTCGGGTGAGTGCCTCCTGCACCTATAAGTTTCTGCTCTGTTGCTTCTCAACCTTGGCTCTACGTGCCCTGGCTTCCCTTCTGCACCTGCACATCCAGCCAGTGCTTCTAATGACAGCTCAGACTGAGGAGGAAAAGCAGGAGGCATAGCCAGGACTCAGAGAAGGAAGTCTGACACAGAGGTCTGGACAGGTGCAGACAGATGCATCATTCGGTGGATTCTGGGTAGCCGCAGGAGCTGTGCTGCAGGATGATACTGCTTTTTGTTGTTTTGTTTTGTTCTTTGAGGCAGGGTTTTGTGTAGCTCATGCTGACTTCAGACTCAGTAAGTAACCAAAGAGAACCTTGAACTCCTGATCCCTCTTCTTCCAGTAGATACAAGAGTGCACCATCCTACCCAGAAATTCACAACTGAATAGTGACTAAAGAAATATTGTCAAGGGGCTGGAGAGATGGCTCAGCGGTTAAGAGCATTGCCTGCTCTTCCAGAGGTCCTGAGTTCAATTCCCAGCAACCACATGGTGGCTCACAACCATCTGTGATAAGGTCTGGTGCCCTCTTCAGGCATGCACGGAGACAGAATATTGTATACATAATAAATAAATATTTTTTAAAAAAGAAATATTGTCAAGTGGGAAAAAATGGAAGTAGATCAGAAAGCCACACATACGGTGAATAGAGAAGACCTACTCAGTGACTGTACCTTGAAGCATGATGGAATAAGTTCTAGCCTCAGAATTCATGGTACAAAGAAAAACCTGGTGTGTTAGCACACACTTGGTAATCCCAGCACTGAGGATGTGGAGTCAGAAAGATCCCTAGGGCTCACTGGCTGGAAGCCTAGCCTGATTGGTGATCCTAGGCCAATGAGAGACTTGTCTCAAAAAATAAAAAAAAAAATCAAAATAGACAGGCCCTGAAGAATGTTGCCATAGGTTTCCCTCTGACCTCCACGAAGGTGCACATACGTGCCTGTCCATGTTCACACACATGTGCACCTACACACAAGCCATATGGACAATATAATTTGTTTTTCTAAGTTGTACTGGACTGGAATGATGGTTCAGCTGCCCCCAAGTTGATGACCTGAGGGCCAGCCATCCCAGAATCCACACAGCAGAAGGAGAATTCTCTTACATCCTTGTGTATGCTGTGATATGTGACTCCTCCACACACAAAATAAATAAATATAATTTAAAAAATAATAAAACAAGTATATGCAAAACAAAGAGAAATTTTTAGAAGGAAATACCAACAGAATAGATCATGCTTGTAAAGGTATTGTTTGTATGCCGGGTGATGGTGGCACCTGCCTTTAATCCTAGCACTTGGGAGGCAGAGGTAGGCAGATCTTTGTGAGTCTGAGGCCAGCCTGGTCTACAAGAGCTAGTTCCAGGACAGGCTCCAAAGTTACAGAGAAACCATGTCACAAAAAAACAAAATAAGGTATTGTTTGTATTTTCCTGTTTTCTCAGTTTTATGTTTTCTCATATTACTATAAATAAGAAAAATAATTACTTTTTATTTATTTTTGTTTTGTTTTTTGAGACAAAGTGGCCTCAAATTCACCATTCTCCTGCCTCAGTCTCATGGATACTGAGACCACCATTGTATGCCATTGTTCTGACAAGAGTTGCTTTTAAAAGTGGCAGAGGTGGGTTGTGAGTGTAGCTCGGCCACAGAGTACTTGCCCAGCATATGTGAGGCCCTGGAAACATCCATTGCATGATGAAATAAGTAGACAGACAGAAAGACAGACAGAGAGATAGGATAGGGTAAATGGGGGGGGGGGGAACCACCACCACCAACAAACCCTAACTCTATAACACAAATCAGTGAGCCTGAGCTTGGAGGAAAACCATCTCCCAAGCAGAATGTTCAGATCATCTGATTATGTGAGCTGAGGATCTAGACGTGGGGGTGGGAGTCTTATGTTCTTCAATATTCCTTTTTTCCCAATACCCCAACTCCTACCTCCACCTGGTTTCACTATGAAGGAGAGCTTGACGGATGACAAGATAGCCTGGTTGTGGGGAGGCACCAAATCCTGGTGCGACGTGAACCCAAGTCTATGCCCTCTATTCCCCTGGGTGCCCTACAAGGCTCAGTACACTTAGCCCAGCATTCCAGGGGTTTCCTATTTCCCACTGGAGAGAAGGAATATTCCACAGCCACAATGGGTCAAGGAGACCTGGCAGTTATCCCTGGCAGCAAGCTCAGGGTATGTTGGCGGATGTGGGGGACTGTTTGGTTCTTCCACATGTGATAACTACGATTCATCTCCCTCCACCTAGACAGCTGGAAAGAAGGCCTGCTGAAACTCATCAGTCCTGAGGAGCTGCCTGCTCATTTTGGGGGAACTCTGACTGACCCAGATGGGAACCCCAAATGTTTGACCAAGGTACACAGAGCCTGAGGACAGGAAGGGGTTGGAGGAACAGAGATGGGTTACTTCCCCGTCCACCTATTCATTCCACAAACGAATACAGACCGACCCTAGGGTATAGAGACCAGGTATTCAGCTAGTGGGTGTGTGGGTATGCGGGGGGGGGGGGCGATCCAACTTATTAGGACTCATGAGAGCTACTGAGAAGATACGCAGAAAAAGGTGAAATGGAGTTTTGATTTGGGAATAAGCTGGAAGAAGAAGCTTCCAGCGGAAGTGCTGGCCCAGCCTAGAGAGCCAGGAAAGGCTTTGGGGAAGGGGAGCAGAAATCTTCCCAGTGATGATAAGAAGTATCTCTGGTACAAGAAATGACCCCAGAGGGGCTGAAAAGATGGCTCAGAGGTTAAGAACGCTGACTGCTTGCTCTTCCAGAGGTCCCAAGTTCAATTCCCAGAAACCACGTAGTGGCTCACAACCATCTACAATGAGATCTGGTACCCTCTTCTGGCCTGCAGACATACATGGAGACAGAACACTGTGTACATAATAAATAAAATTTTAAAAAAAGAAAGAAAGAAATGACTCCAGAATCTATTCTAGATCAACTATGGTGGGGAGATCCCCAAGTCCATGTATGTGCGGGACCAGGTGAAGACTCAGTACGAGCACTCGGTGCAGATTAGCCGTGGCTCCTCACACCAGGTGGAATATGAGATCCTGTTTCCAGGCTGTGTCCTCAGGTAGGGACAGATCGTCCGTCGCTCATCCCCTGGCTGGGTTCTGACCCCTCAGTGACCCATCACACTGAGCAGCGACCTGACCTCTCACAGGTGGCAGTTCTCATCTGATGGTGCAGACATCGGCTTCGGAGTTTTCCTCAAGACCAAGATGGGGGAGAGGCAGAAGGCTGGGGAGATGACTGAGGTGCTAACCAGCCAGCGCTACAATGCTCACATGGTACCTGAGGATGGGAGCCTCACCTGCTCAGAGGCTGGCGTCTGTAAGTCCACCCCAGTCGTGCACGGGCTCTGAAAATAGGAGCTACCTTCCACATGGCTTAAAGGATGAACATGGGCAGTGGTCCCCTTCCCCACAAACATATCAGGGCATACATTCCAGGTCAGAGCCTTCATTCATTCCCAAGCCATATTCACGGACACCTCATGTGCACCAAGGGTCAGAGACACATCCCTGAGGGATGGGGAGTGCTTGGGCCACAGGAAACAAGCAAAGGATAATAGGGCATGGTTTCCTTTGCCCATTTGAGGCCATGAGAAGTAAGCCAACTTATGCACAGCCTCAAAACAGGATGCCATGTTTCCTCAGCCTCAGTGTGGGTGCACAAGTGCCAAATTCTGCCCAATCTGGGAAGGATCATTTGCTGGGTCACCCAGGGCCTGAGGATTAAGACCATCACCTCGGGCTATGCCCGGCCCCCACTTTGTCCAGGAGGGCTGGAAAGCTTCTGTTGCTCTCATGTCTCTTCATGTTTGTGTGCAGTTGTGAAGACAATGGGATGTAATTAACACCCATTGTTCTCACTGTTGAGGCAACTAAAGCCCATTGTGGATGAATGCCAGGAGGAGTGACCGTCAGCTTACAGGCTCTGCCCAGGATGCTGGGTCCCATGGGGAAATAAAAGGAGCGGTGGGAGGTGGGAAGTCGTACCAGCTTTGCAGGCACAGCCAGTGGGAACTAATCTTCCATTTGTCTCCTAGATGTCCTGCGCTTTGACAATACCTATAGCTTTGTGCATGCCAAGAAAGTCAGCTTCACGGTGGAAGTGCTTCTCCCAGATGAGGGCATGCAGAAATACGATGAGGAGCTCACCCCTATCTAGACGGATGTCCTGCTTCTCAGAGACCCCGAACCTCAGTTTTCTCTCTACTCTTCCTTTCATTTCTACAATTGATCATTAGTCCGGCTGACTGTGTGATACCAGTGAGCAGAGAAAGAGAGTGTCACAGAGGCCCAGGAATAGGGAAATGTCTCTGCTTGGCTTCATCTAGCCTAAGATAGTTGTGCTTGACTCCCTCCCTGTGAGCTGTAAGCAACTCGAGCTGAAGATTATCTGAACCCTTTCCACTTCCACTCGCTATATAGTAGGCTCTTAGTGTATTCCCGTAGGTTAAACAGAGGACCAGCAGGCAGAGACCAGTGGCTCACGGGAATCATAAGTAGGAGACACAACAGCAGATTTCAGCACCCCGGACAGATCCACACTTGGCAACGACCCAGGCCGTGCAACCTGACAGAGGTTTCCTTTTGGGAGTTTCAGACACAAAAGCTCCTCACCTCTGGCAGGAGGCGCATACTCCTGACTTTGCCTGACCCACGGGCACGGGCCCCACCCATTATTCCCATAAACACCTCCTTCCTTTTGACCTCACAGCACATATTTTCAGCAATTAAAATAATTTTCCCCAAAGCAAAAGAAGTCACGACCAATTCTCTCTGCTGCTGGGCAAAGCAATAATGACAGCTGTTGTTTGATGAGGAGTGTCACCGTCCCAAGTGCTTTACAAGTTTAGCACATGCCATCTTCACACCACCCCAATACCCTTATTAAAGTCACTTTATGAATGAGGAAACTGGGCTCAGAGAGGCTGACCTAGCCACTTCATGTCATATAGCCTTAAGCGGCAGATCTAGAACCTGAGTATTTGTTTATTTAGTCAGAAGGTATTGCTCTAAACTGCCCCCATGATGCCCCATCAAAAGACTCTGCTCTGACAAGGAGAAAAGAAATGGTTTGATTGCCCCGCACCCTTCAGTAGAGTGTACTGGGTAACCCCACCCCTCCAGTACCTTTTTGTAGATGGAAGAGGTAACCACCCTGATTGGACAGCCCGAGTAATCAAGAGCCACATTGCTTAAGCAGATTGTTCAAAGGGTCTCACAGAGGGCTGGAAGGGTCTTGCACTCCTGGGCCTGGTGTTCTGTCCTCTGCTAGCTCTGTGTCTGTAGAAATGACCACATGATGTTCACCACAGCCCCGGGGAGCTGGGACAAGGCTTCCAGTTTCTTTCTCAGCTTCTTGTCCTGTGCATGGTACATAGACACCGGCTTGCATGCCCATCTCCTGGTGCAATGCTTGCCAAGAGATGACTAGTTCATAGAATGAGCATGGGCCAGAACCCAAGGGCCCTGCTGATGCCATAAGATGCACTGTGAGTGGCAGATGAATGTGAAACCTGACTTGCCAAGCTAATGATATTCTGTGGAGGGGAGTAGAGCCATGCACACACTTAAGGGCACAGGCTCTCTTATGCCCATCTTATAGATGGGAACTGTCTTAGTGGGCTGGAGAGATGGCTCAGAGGTTAAGAGCATTGCCTGCTCTTCCAAAGGTCCTGAGTTCAATTCCCAGCAACCACATGGTGGCTCACAACCATCTGTAATGGGGTCTGGTGCCCTCCTCTGGCCTGCAGGCATACACACAGACAGAATATTGTGTACATAATAATTATTTTTTAAAAAAGAATTGTCTTAGGGTTTCTATTGCTGGAATGAAACACTATGACCAAAAGCAACCTGGGAAGGAAAGCATTTATTTCACTCCCAGTTCCACTTACCAGTTCATCATCAAAAACAGTGAGGGCAGGAACTCACAGAAGGCAGGAACCTGGAGGCAGAAGCTGATGCAGAGGCCATGGAGGGGTGCTGCTTACTGACTTGCTCCCTATGGCTTGTTCAGTCCACCTTCTTACAGAATCTGGGACCACCTGGCCAGGGAGGGCACCACCCACCATGAGCTGGGTCTTCTCCCATTGATCACTAATTGAGAAAATGCCTTACAGCCCCATCTTATGGTGGTTTTTCCTCAACTGAGGCTCCCTCCTCTCAGATGACTCTAGCTTGTGTCATGTTGACATAACACTAGCCAGGACAGGAGCTGGGCTTCCAACAGCACTGGCCCTGTTTTCTTCAGCCTGAGGATGGTGGAATTGGACCAGAGCCAAGGTGTCCACTTTGCTTTATGACCTCCAGGTTCCTGGGTGAATTTCCAAATGGGCTAAGACTGCCCCTCCTTCTTGAGTAGGCATGGGAGGGGAAAGTACCCAGAATCACAAAAGATGGAGGGAAAGGTGAAGAAGAGAAAGCAGGCAGACTCTGAAAGAATAAAAGGGTGATATTGGATGGTACTTAAAATGTATTCCTTATCTAACATTAAAGTCTAACTGAGCATCCCATATCTTTTCAAACATAGTGACTGTTCCGTGGTCATTTCACACGCAACCACCAAGTGCTTACATCGCATTCGCTCCTCGTTCTCCCACTCCAACTCCTCCCAGAATCCCCCCGGTACAATGTTCCCAACTTCATCTCCATCTGTGTTTCTAACGCACTGAGTCCAGTTAGTGCCACCCAACAACGTTCATGGCTATTGGGCTCCAGCCACTGTAGCATGGGCAACTGCCATGGGTCACTGTTGAAGAAGATAAACTCTTTCTTCCAGAGGTTGTCAGCTACCCATAGCTCTTCAGCTCAGGGAGGGCCTCATGAGCCCCTGCCCTTTTCATCCTGGAGTACTGTCTGATTTGGTTGTGCGCTGGCGACCACAGCTGCCGTGAGCTGATGAGCGCGTTGGCCCTGTCATAGCCAGAAAATGTCATGTCACAGCAATCTTCCCCAGCCTCTGGCTCTCACAAACGTCCTGTGTCCTGCAGTGTAGGGACTAAGAACTCCCTGTCACTTCCTCTCCGCACGTCGATCAGTCATGACTCTGTATAACCACCATGCACCGTGTAAAGAAGTTTCTTGGAAGAGGGTGAGAGTTGCATATGGGTAAAAGGTTAAGTGTTTAAAAGGTATTGTGACACTATATTCCTTTAGCAAAATGATAACAGTAGGTCCTATGACCTCTCCAGCCATGGATTGGTGACCAGGTTACAGTACTAGACATGAGTTGTCTCCTACAGAATACACCTTAATTCCAATGAGAACGCTATTGGTTACCCCAATAAGGTCCAGGCCATTATTGCGCCAGGGGGCGCATCTCTCCAGGCTGGTCATTATTGTAGTTTACAGGGTGCACATCTGGGCCGGGTTCCTGATGACTTTTCTCCCCCAGCAGCCTGCACAGCACTCCTGGCACTGTGAGATCTAGTCATGGGGAGGATGTTCTCAGGTCAGCACCAGCTTGATTTCCCACGTCCCGTGAGCAAAGTGTGTGGTGTCCTCAGCAGGTGGAGTTTTACCTATTCTAGTAAGGCCTGGGTAACCAAGAGTGATGACAACAGTCTTATTGTTTGGGGGGGGGTGTGGACCCCTCACCAACACTGTGAAAAAGGGGTCCCACACCTGTCACTGGCTTTTTGTTCAATTATCTACGGCTTCTGGGAGGCCATAGATTCTGTGTAAAGCAATATTTGTTGTTGTTTTGGTTTTTTGAGACAGGGTTTCTCTGTATAGCTTTAGAGCCTGTCCTGAAACTCACTCTGTAGACCAGGCTGGCCTTGAACTCTCAGAGATCCACCTGCCTCTGCCTCCCTAGTGCTGGGTTAAAGGTATGCGCCACCACCGCACAGCCCTGTGTAAGGTAATGTTAATGAAACTTTTAAATACATGCATTTTTTTTTAGGAAATTTGTAAAAACAGTGGTTTTCATATAGCTTTTCCTTTTTTTTTCCTTTTCATATTCTTTTTCAAACATCCCTCTTCCTACATCATCCTATATTTTATTCGGCAAGCCTGTAATGAAGAACAAGGGAGAGAAGTGTGAGGGGAGGCTGAAGAGATGGCTCAGAGCTCAAGGGCGCTTATTGATTTCCCAGAAAAGCAGAGCTTGGCTCCCAGCTCACGAACACCTGTTACTTCAGCTCTAGGGGATCCAGCGCCCTCTTCTGGCCACTACCGGCAGTGCACCTATGTGCTCACCAACGTATTTTTAAAAGAAGTGAGAAGGATTAAAAGAATTGAGGAGAGAGGATGAAAGAAAAAAGGAATAAGTTCACCCAAAGAATACAGTGCACCTGAGACATAAAAATCAGGAAGTCTGAAGCCAGTCTGGGCTGCAAAATAAGCCCCAGGCCATCCTGGTCTACATGGCAATCCTATCGAGACCCTTACCATATGAAGGGCTGGGTCTCTGGGGCCACTAGGAAAAATGGAGCCACTGAGAAATTTGAGAAATGAGAACTCAATGACCAGTTTGACAAGTCAACAAGGGCATATTGAGGCATGCTGCCCCCTGGTGGAGATTTTTAGTGTTCCCTAAAACTAGCCAGGGCTTGCTTGGAGACCCAACTGCCAGGGTGTTCTAGGACAAAGCCATAAGGCCTGGGGGCTGCCTAGCCATACCTACTTACTGTAGCCTCCTGCCAACAGTCTCCCCTGAAGATGCCTGGACTCCACCCTAGGCCCTGCTAGCCTGCTTTGGGGTGGACCTTACCCTCTTCCTGTCATATCAGTTCCTTTGGAAGGGTACCTTGTTGGTCATATCCCATGGGAGCCTCGGGAGCCCAATGGACTACCCTGAATCAAACAAGAGTCCTGCCGTGAGAAGAACTTAAGAGTCTTGCAGAGAGCCCTGGTTGGTGGAGGCAGAGGCAGGCGGATCTCTGTAAATTTGAGGCTGCCTTGGTCTACAGAGCAAGTTCCAGGACAGCCAAGGCTACACAGAGAAATCCTGTCTCCTGGGATAAAAGAGCAGCTTGTTTGCTAGGTAACTCCCCAACCCATCTTTGGAAGCAAACACTTCAATGAAGAAGGGAGGAGCTGAGGCAGACCTTAGCTCCCTTCATTGGCTCTGCCTGAAGCCACAAATCAGGTGCCACCAAGCCCTGGCCTGGGCCCTCACAGCCTAGTCCTGCCAGGGAGGAAACCTGATCATGGAGCAGCAAACCTGCATCCACGTCTGTCCCATGACCACCAATAAGGCCGAAGAGGGGCTCTGGAAGCCAAGGCAGGCTAACTATAAGTTTTATTTTTCTCCTTCTCCTTCTTCTTTTTTGCTTTGTAGACCAGGCTAGCCTCAGATCCATCTGTCTCTGGCTCCTGAGTGCCAGGATTAAAGGCTTGAGCCACCATGCCTGGTTCAAGCTTTTAAACCCAAGAGTTTGGAAGCCATCTCTGCAGCGTTGGACAATCCTCAAGCCCAGCCACGCCACATCCTTCTCTATCAAACCTGGATGCCATTCCAGGTGACTCTGAGATTGCCACCAGTTGTACCAATCTGGAGAACCTGAAGTTAGCAGGGTTCTAGAGGTCGGTTTCTTTGCTGTTTTTGTTTTGTTTGAGACAGGACCTCGTTATGTGGCCCTGGCTAGCCAGGACTCTGTGTAGCCCAGGTTGGCTTTGAACTCAGAGATCCACCTATCTCAGCCCTCCTCAGTGCTCAGATAAAGGTGTGGGCCTGGCTATAGGTGTCTTTCTTATGAGCCTTTCTCAATCTGTCCTTTCATTCCCCTATTGCTTCAGCGTGTGAAGCCTTTACCCTTGACTTTATTGCACATGATTACACAATGTTAAGGCCAAGCTTTCAGAAGCAATTATCTCAGATTTGAACACTGGTGGATCTCAGGACAACCTGCAGTGCACCCATGATTTCAAAAGCTTTTCCTCTCTGAGCCATCCCCTTCAGCCCCTGCTGAGATAATTTCTATCTACCGTCTTGTCCATGGTTTTCCTTTCTATGCAGCAATTACCTGTAGTCAGTTGCTGTCCAAATACTAAGTGGAAAACTCCAGAAACAATCAGTTTGCAAGTCTGGAAAAGCTCTTACTCTAGTGTGTGGTTATAATTGTTAAAGCTTATTATTGTCCTTGTGGTCTGTTGTTCAGGACTCTCCTAAGAGCCAAACTGCCCCCATGAGTTCGGTGGTGGCTGCTTACAAAAGATCACAACTGGACTCGGTGTTGACATTTAACTTTTTTCATAGGGCAGTGTCCAGCCACTCCTCTCAGCCAGGAGCGCACAGGTCTGTTCTAGGGAAGGGCTAGAAGTAAGCAGGTCAGGCAGGACTAGGGAGGGGACCTCATACAGCCATGCGGAAGCCATCATCGTCGTGGGTGCGGGCCTTGTGTGGCAGCTTTAGGGGCAGCTGTGCTCCTGTTTGTGGCTCCTCACACATGCTTTGTAAGTCAGCCTAAGGCTCTGCGGGGTGAACCTCGGTGGAAACAAACTTTGGTTCTTACTGGGGTTTTATGAGGTGAGTAGATGCTGCCTGGTGCCCCCCCCACACACACATCCTTCCTGTTCCTAATTTATGATCACGGATGTGCATGTGCCGGATGAGACACAGCAGAGCCGGGCTGATGGCATCTGTGGTTTGGGGCGTCCTTCAAAGGAACTGCTCTGGCAGTCACCTAGGTAATGTGACGTTGTTCCTGGTTGTGTTCAAGGGCTTCACTTGGGTGGCCTTAAAGAGGACACAATGGGAGCATCTTTGCATGGACTTGAGCAATAGAGTCTCTCTATCCTAAAGAAGCCAGTGGTTAAACACTGACCAGCGACACACTGCTCTGGCCCTCCCACTAGCCCAGGAGGAGGGTAGATGGCATGACTCTCCTTTCCAGGTCTAAATTCTAAGGACCAGAGAAGGCCTGTGACAGGGACCTTACAGCATAAACAGTTAAGATGCAGGCATGCTCTTCCATCCATTTTCCTTACATCTTATTGTCATTTTTATAGCTAAATAAAAGTCTATTATGTAATACATTTTATTATTCATTCATCTGCCCGTAGGCTGTTCCATTTCCTAGCTAGTGTGAACCGGGTAGCAATGAGCATGGATGTGCAAGTCGTGTCTGAGGATAGAGTTCTTTGGGCACCCGCCCAGGAGTGGTCATGAAGTCATTTTATTTCTCATTTTCTGAGGAGCCTCCGTACTGACTTCCATAATGGCTACACCAGTTTGCATCTCACCAGCAGCAAATAAGGTTTCCTCTTCCTCCACATTGTCTCCAAGACTTTCCAACACTTCTTCTAAGGTCTAGAATTCAGTCCAGACTCCCTGCCATGGCTCTGGAGACCCCACCCCAACCCCATCAACGACACCATACCACCTTTCCACATGAAACACCCTCTCATTTCTCCCCACCTAAACCTTCATTTCAGACCCTTCCTTTCTCCCTCCCTTCCTTTTTGGTTCGTTGGATCTGATATTCCTCTTGAACAGGCTTGGGAACATCCCTCCCTTGTTCTCCCCACACCCCTTCCGGTAGAGCCAGGAAACCAGCCCACTTCTCCTTCGGTGCTGTTGGTGTGGTTGCATCCCTACTTTTCCCAATGAAGAAAAGAAAATACCATTGTTTAAGGGTTTATTGGGCTAGCACTTGGTGTATGATTGTCTTGCCTCCCAACCAGACCCCGACAGCTCCTGCAGCGGGGATGGGCTGGCCAGAGACTCTATCCTGAGTGTCCCAAAGGCTGCACCTCTGTGCTCTTCCCTAAGTCACTCAGCCACATTACCACAAAGTGACCTAGAGCATCTGGACAGCCTGGTCCTCAGCTGTCCATAACCTTAGGAGTATCCCATGTCTTCTCTGGGCTTTAGTGGCCTTCTCTTCCATGGGAGGGTCTAACTTTTCCATCAGAAGATAGGTCTAGAAGCTGAGAGGTACTTCTGTGGTTAGGAACACTGGCTGCTCTTGCAAAGAAACCAGGTTCAGTTTTCAGCACCCACATAGTGGCTCACAATCGTCCCTAATTCCAGTTTCAGGTGGTCCAGTGACCTCTTTAAACCTCCAAGGGTGGTGCACAAACACACATACATGCAGCTAAAACACTTATACTCATAAAATAAATACTTAAAAAATATTTCAGAACACATGCCCAGCCAGCGTCCACTCCCACTCAGTACAACCACAGGGTCAGGTCCCACCTCTGGGACTCACTGCAGCTAACACTCCTCAAGGCTTTTGTCTCTAAGCATCCGTTACTTTGAACCCACTTGGATGCCAGTGTCGTGGACACCAAACAGCCAAGTGTCCACATTCTCTGATGTGAGCGGGCCAGTCATGGGCAGGGCACAGGCAGGATCAGGAGGAGCTGGGCTTCCCCACCGATGGGTACAGTTTACGCAGGCTGGAATCCAGGAGGAAGTCTACTGACCTGCAAGAAGAGAAGACATGGTAAGCAGGTAGCTAAGAGTGAGGAAACACACTGGACTTTAGGGAAAGAGTCCTAGATACAGGGTACCAACAGCAACCAGGTTGGGCTCCATTTTACCATTCTCCTCCCCTTGGGCTACTTAGGAGAGTCAAACCTAACCCCCTGAGAATAATAACCATCTTCCTGTTCTTTCTACAGTTGGGGAAACTGAGGCAAGGTGGATAAAGCACTCACTGTGAGACTCAGGGTCAGTTATGCTCCACCCCCCCCCCCAGACCTCTGCTCATACTATATCTTGGTCTATTTGGATTGATACATACATCTAGTTCTTTTTTTAAAATGTATTTCTGGAGGCTGGAGAGATTGTTCAGAGGTTAAGAGCACTGGCTGCTCTTTCAGAGGTCCTGAGTTCAATTCCCAGCACCCACATGGTCAAAGTATCTGCTACATCCTATGACAAGGGTACAGATGCCCTCTCTACTTCCTCTGCCCTGCCTCTGATGCTGTGGTTCTGCGCCCACAGCTCTCAAAGCCTAACTCTACCTGCAGGCGGAAGACACATACCTGTCAATGGGGTGGACGATGACGGGGATGGCCAGCAGCCCGAGTGTGGTGGTGGTCCATTTGCGGACAGTCAGGGGCCAGCGGGTCATAGAGCCCAGGACATAGAGAGAGGCAGCACATAGACGGTTGATAGTGAAGCCTGGGATGGCCACAGAGGCCAGAGACTGCCACACAAAGGTGTCGACCACAGCCAGGGTCACTCTGGTGCCGCGGCCGGCTTCAGGGCTTGGCACCTGGTAGATACAAAGACATTTAACCCAGCTGGAGCAGAAGCAGGAAACCTATAGGCAGAAGCATGAGGGCAGAGCGGGGAGGAGGAACGAGGGAGGGGGCAGGGCAGAAGGAAGCTGGGAGGGGGACTCTGGGCTACACTCAGGGTCGAGGATGACTTGCCTACATCCAGAAGTACTGACTGCCACTTCCAACCCATGTGGGTTGGTCAGGTGGGGATGAACTAGCCTACAAATAGGGTTAGCTTATGGACCGCAGGATGCTAACGCGGCTAGGACTGTCCCACATGCAAGGCTGCACACTGACCCACACCAGGATGGGGTTGGAAGGGTGAACTAGCACTCACCTCTCCTGCCTTCTTGCCTTTGTCAATGGCATCAGCAAGCACGTAGGAGCTGGACACGCCATAGCTCAGCCACACCACAGCTTTGGGCACCATGGAGCGGAAAGCCTCCCCCACCTCATTAGCATAGCCTGGAGGGAAAAGGCATTTAATTCTCCGGCCCGGAGGCTGTTCCACGAGGGGGCGCTATACAGAGAGCTGCTTCTAATCCTAGTCTGCTAAACTACAATGGGGCAGGTGACCTAAGTCAAGTGACTTTACCTTTTGGTTTCTGGGTTGTGGACTGACGCCAACAATGAAGTTCATAGCTCATTGTTGATCAGAGAGCCCCAGCTGTGGTTCTTGCACCAATGACAGACGGGTGGGTTCCACTGACAATTAACAAGTGTCAAGGCCTCTCAGGCTAGTCAACTCTTAAAATCAGCACCCAACAATGCCTCGTGTTCAGCCCTTTTTGCAAAAGAGGAAACTGAGGCTCAGGAAGCACCAAGGGATGGCAGGCTGTAGGATCCAGATCCTCTGACCCCATGGCTAGTGCTTCACACCGCAGACGGCAAACCACGCATTGGCTTGTGCCTCCAGCAGAGACCCGCGGAGAGAGTGCTGTGTGACCTTGGACAAGTCCCTGGTCCTGTCCTGAGCCCAATCTCCTGCCCAACCTTTTCCTTCAGACTCCAGATCCGCATCCCATGACTACTGTTTCCCAGAGTGATGGGGTCGCTGAGTCTCTCACTCCCACGCTCACCCAGGTAGCGCACCCACGTGTCCCGGTAGAGGTCGCGCTCGGCTCCTTGCCGTTGCTGCTCCGACATGATTTTCCCAGCACGGTGCGAATCACTGCAAGTTAGAGCCTCACCACTACCTCCTTTCCCAGTAGCACTGGGCTAACACCAGGAAAGAACCCGCCAGAAGTCCGAGGCTGAAGGACAGGTCGGGCTATCGCCACTGCAGGGAGTGTCTGAAAATTGCCTTGTACACCCAAGCCCCTCTCCTAGGCTTGGATTTTGCAGATAGTCGTGTTTTCTCCGAACAGCTACTGCAAAACTCTCTCAGGCATGATTAGTTTTTGTAGCTAAACAGATCAGGGTTCCATTCGGAGCATGGTGTCTTCTTAGCTGTGTGACTTGTAGCAAAGGTGTATTTCTCTGAGCCTCAGTTCCTGTGCAAATGGGAGGCATGCCAGCATTCACACTGCCTAGCCAGTCACGAGGACTAATTAAAACAGTCCTCGGGTATTGTTCAGTCGCTTGGTTTGCCTCCTTAAGCTCTTGCACTAGCCTTGGGTCCTGTTTTACAGAGGGTTATTAGAGGCACAGAGAGAAAGGTCTCTCTCCTGACTCACACAACTGAAAGGTGAAGAAATGGATTTGAATCTAGACTAGGTGTTTTCAGATCCCGTGCTCTAAAAGTGGATTCGGTAAACGAGGCGGGGAGAGTTGATGGTCAGTGCTCTGGAGAGGTGGGAGCCGAGAACCCCAGTCCCTCCTCTGCAGCATCTAACTGGATCTTCCTGGGGGCCAGATATCACATGAATGAGCAAACTAATGAGGCCAGGAGCCAAGGCTTCAGCATACTAAACTCCAGGGAAATGAGCAGAATAAAAAGGAGGAGGGAGTTGGGGGATTAGTTATTATGAGCCCTTTCCCTGCAGGGGAAAAGCACTCTGCGACATCAGAGGCAACAGTGTGGCCCCTGGAGACAAATCCTGCTGTGTCACCTTGTAGATGTTAGCCACCTCCTGTCCAAATCCCAAGTGTGGGCGGGGATTGCTCAGTAGTTAATAGCGCCTCCAGCCCTTCCAGAGACTAACTCATGATTCCCAGAACCTACATAGGTGGCTCCCAGCCACCTGTAACTCCACCTTCAGGGGATCTGACACTTCTGGCCTCCAGAGGCATCCACACACGCGTGCTAAACGCTCATACAGACACACACACATACACATAAATACAAATTATCTTAAATATTTTCAAAAGTCAGGCATGGTGGCGAATGCTTTTAATCCCAAAATTTAGGAGGCAAAACAGGCGGCATTACATGAGTTTGAAGCCAGACTGTCTACATAGGGAGTTCCAGGCCTGGCCTGGGACACGTATTTAAAAAAAAAAAAAATCCTTGCAACAATTCCAGGTAGTTAAAGAGCAGGGTTTCTGTACTGCTCTTGTAGCCTTTTTTTTTTTAACCCGTAACTAACGATCTGAAAGGTTGATACCGACTCCCCGTGGAAGACACCGTTTTCAGCCTGTGTCCTCATAGGATCTTGAGTGTCAGTGGGGACAGGGCCCGGTGCCGGCACGGGTGGGAAAGGTAGATCTGTCTGCAGGCCCTGAAACACCGGTAGTGCTGGAGTGGAATTAGAAGACGGTCCCTAAAACCACGTGACGCTAATCCGCAGCCTCCCTCCCTTTTAGTACCCGTGGCTCACGCCGCACACGCTCGCCCGCGCCGCTCGGCGCGAACGAACTACCCCGTACGTCCGGAACCACCGAATGGGGCGGGGTTTCCGCCCTCACAGTGAAGGCTGTCGGGAGCATGTTCATGCCATAAACAAAGATGGCGGACGACACTCCGTGGCTGCTGTCTGTCTGTCTGTCTGTCTGTCTGTCTGTCTGTCTGTCTGTCTGTCTGTCTGTCTGTCTGTCTGTCTGTCTCTCTCTCTCTCTCTCTTCTCTCTCTCTCTCTCTCTCTCTCTCTCTCTCTCTCTCTCTCTCTCTCTCGTGTGTTTGGATCTAGTGTAGAGACCGCTAGGAAGCCGGCGGTAGGCAGTGAATTCTACTTCCTTTGATTCTTTGATTTGAAAATTGCTTTATTCATTGGTTAATGTACCTAACAGCATTGTAAACCAAGGCCAGGAAATGTTCCTGAGGTGTGTGACTAGATCCTGGGTAGCCTCGGCCCTCTCTGGTCGCTAGCCCTGCACCTGTACAGAGCTCCCTCTGCTTGGTGAACGAGTACTCAGGCTGGGCCGGGGTCTTATTCCGAGGGGAAAGGGGGTCCCCGCAAGGGCCTGGGGCCGCGTTCCAGAATTCTGGGCAGTCCGTAACCGTAACCTGGCGTTCGCTCGCAAGGTGTGTAGGTTCAAGAGCTGCTACTGCAAGGTCGCCTGTGGCCGCCCCTTTTCCCTGGCTACCAGCGTTTAGAGGCAAGAGGAACCCACCGCTGCCCTGCCGTTACTGCTTCCACAGAGAAGGACCTGCCGAGCCCTCTCCCAGGTCAGTCGGGAGACCGGTTCCCAGGCACTGTGGGAGACTCAGACTGGGAAGGGCTCTCTGTGTGCTGGTCACTCCCACTTCCCGTTTTTGTGTAGGGTTGCTCAAGAGGAGGCTTACTTAGAGGCTTAGGACCCACCCACGGCCTCCTGGGCCCTTTCAGATCTGTCATTCCTGAAAGCAATTACCCTTGTGCTTTTGGAAGGTTTCTCTTTCACTGGACAGCAGTGGCCAGGTACCAAAGTTCCACAGAACTCTGGGTCACTGGCAACCATTAGAACTAAACAAGCAGCCATTGGGGCCCAGGAGTTGGCGAGGTTCTCTAGGGGAGAGAGGCCCCTCTGTTTGCCTTCCAGTGCCGACTTGGGTTACTCCTGAGACTTGGGGAGGGGGCGGGGAGATACTCAAGCCTTTTACAAAAGTTTGGAAGAGGTGGGGATTCCCATCCTGTGCCTAGCAGCCTGCTCCCTTGCAACCATCATTACGATCATGGAGGTTTGTTCCATGTTCGTTTAGGAGCAAATGTCTTCCCAGCAGCTGACTTCCCTGAGTGTGGCACCCCAATCTCTTCACTTCTTTCTAATTTCTTCCCTGCTGCCATCCTGTGTGCCCCTCCTCTCCCTGACTTAGCTGTCACTGGGCAGGTGAAGTTGGCAGGTCTCCAGGGTAGACATAGTTAGAGCCAGTTTCTGGAGACCCCCTTAGCAGTCTGATGACAAGGACCCACCCTAACTATTTGTCCTCTTTGGATTCTGGCCTGGGTCTCCTGTGCAGTCTGAAGTCTTCCTTCCAGCCCAGTTTCTTAGGGCTACTAGGTTGTAGGAAAGTCGCTACTACAAAGAAACAACCAACAGGAAGGCTCTGAGGGGGGCAGGCGAGAGCTGTTATTTGGGCGTGGCTGCCCCCTGCTGGTTCATCTTCTCCTCTGCTGCCTTGTCGGGAAGCAGGACCTCCACAGTGAAGCTGACTTTCTTGGCATGGATGAAGCTGTAGGTGTTGTCAAAGCGCAGGACATCTGAGGGAGCAGAAAAGGAAACGTTCAGGCAGTTCCCGCCAGGAGGCGAAGGGAGGTGAGCAGGGCTGGATTTTACTGACTGAGCAAGGGTGTGCTAGGGGATGGAGGGGAAAGTACTGGACCTTCTGAAACTCAGTCTTACGGGGTTGACACTGTGTTCATAAAGTGGAAGAAAACTGTATGACACAGCACAGGCCTAGAGAGATGGGTAACAGAGAGACTCAGATCTGTAAGAGCTTGGAAGGAAAAGGCCTTTAAGACCAGCAGCCATGGCTTCCTTAGACCAGGCTGACTAATATTAGCAGCCAGAGTTGTGACGATGACGTCTGTGTGGGAAAGCACAGGGTTTGTGGTCTATCTCTGTGGTCACATTTTTCCTCACTGCAGCTCTGAACTCAGCAGTGGTCCTACTTGGCATCAGCGGAAAGGGTTTTATGTCGCATAGTGGGGCAATGGTGGGTTGGGCTTTCCCTCTGCTTTGCCTTCCTGTCCATATTCCTGCCTGATTTGGATCCTGGGAAGCCCAGCCCATTCCATTTCTCTGCAAAATTTATGAACCAGGTGCTTTCCCTCTGGGAAGATTAATGGGGCAAAGGGTGCTCACTGCATGCCTGCCCATAATAATAAAAGTATGGGCTGCTCATCAAAGGGGAGTTGCTTGAGCAATTTGTGTTGTAATCTGTCTTCTGGAACACTGTTCTGATATTAAAAAGAAAGAGCCTAGCTGGCCATGGTGATACACACCTGTAATCGCAACACTTAGGAAGGTAAGGACGTTCAAGACCAGCCTCGGCTATATACTGTTGAGTCCAGAGTGAGCTACATAGACAAAGTGGGGGCGGGGAGAATGGTGGTGGTGTCTAAGATACATACAGAAGCCAAAATAAACTTCAGAACAGTTTGTAACACTTTTGTTAATTTATGTGTAAAAATAATTGGGGGGGGGGTATGTCTACAGTTGGAGGTTCTCTGGTGGTAGCACCCAGGAATGGCACTGTTCTGGAGGCAAGGTTTTCTCACACACTGTCCAGCTTTCTCCAAACATACACTGAATATGGGCATGCTCCTTGCATATGTGACTGTACAGCGCTTGGCAGGCTTGCTATAGAGTCAGGCCTCTAAAGGGATGGGCAGTGTTTGGCAGGCTGGCGGGTGAGGAGGCTGTGGGCTGTGTGTCCTCTAGGAAGGAGCATGGACACAGTTGGCAGGGACGGCGTCTAAGTCCTGGCCACTGAACAGGCTTGCTTTCGCTCTAACTCTGCCTCTTTGCAAGCTTGTCCTATCTCCTTCAGATGCCCCTTCAGGACAGCTAAGCCCGAAAACAGAAGCAGCACCACCCTTCTGCGCTGCTCCTTTCTCACTTTCCCGGCATCTGACTTCTCACCCCGAGATAAACTGCACTGGGCCAGCAGTCCGCACAGCGCCCACTCCTTTTCCCTGACACTTCATGGTGTCAGTCATCTGATTCCCATCTCTACCAGAGGTCCTGCAGATCCCACACTCCCCTCCTCTGGGCAACCAGAGTCCACCGTACTTTGATCTCCTTGGACCAGGATTGAGATGCTTTGCTCGGCAAAAAATCTGCCCTCGAACACAAGGAAGGGCTTTGTAGGAGGCACAGGCATAGGGAAGGGCAGTCTTACAGCTCGTAGGTCTGTGTGGCACAGGGTGACACTGGTCATGTATTCAAAGGCTCATGGAGTCCCTGGAGGCCCTCCAGTCAAGGGCGTCTCAGCATGTGATAGGTGACTGGCCCCTTGGAGCACCTTGAGGTTTCAGGGCCAGTGTCCCAAAGAGAAAGACGCTATTCTTTAGGGAAGTAGGTGCCATCTTGCCTCTCATATATGTAGTAAAATGTATAAATTCTAGCTCTGGTGCTTGGGGTTAGAGCACCTGCCTAGCATGCAGGAAACCCTGGGTTGAATCCTTGGTACTTCATAATAATTATTATATTCAAACTGACTTCCTCGTTTCTATTTTATATTACGGGTGGAGTATATTGATTTTAAAATGATATGCGTAGGTGGATTACATTGTCTGTGAGTAATGGGAACAATAGACATTATTTATGAGAGGGCAGTGTTGGTTCTTAGATTTGGAACCACTTCTCTGGGGCGTCCGTGGACTCCAGAAGGAAATCTGCTCTAGCCTTCTTCCCGCATTTTATGGTGAAGGAGAGACACTTGCTGGGAGCCCTCTGGGAGAGGTGGTGGCAAAGTTAGACATTCTCAGCATCCATGCCTTGCGAGCCTCTTCTCCCAGCACTGCCTGACCCCTTCCTACAGTGTTTCAGACCTTCCTATCCACTGCTCAAAGTCCATTTCACTGTTTTCTTCATTCTTTCCATCCCTAGTTGAGCATTTCACACAGTAGGCTCTCAAAAAGTAATTGGGAGAAGGTGAAACCCACCCAAATGTTGGCCTGTCCTCAGTCCACCTGAGCAAGGGGCAGAGAAGCCCAGGGAAGGTTGTGTTTGCACCATTAGAAGCTGACATACCCAAAGATTTAATTCTCTCTGGGGTGATCATGCTCCACTTTGCAGGGTCACCTGGTCCTCAGAGGCATTGCCCTTGGATCTCTAGATCTCAACAACCCTGCCTCCTAGTGACATCTGACCCTACCTCCCTGCCTTTCCATCTGGAAAGGGGAATTTTATCCTATGGCCTGCCTCTGCTCCTCCAGCAAATAAGCAGATCCCAGGCAGGTAAGGGGAACAGATCCAGGAAGACTGAAGTAAACGAGGGTTTGCAGTTCCCATCCTGCTGTATTAAAGGCTGTTTATCCTTCAGATGAACAGTGTTGGCCTCCTGCTACCCCGTACTTCCTTGATCTGGGACTCTCGTCACAGCAAGGATAAATGTCTTAATTTTCCCTCAGTCTGTGACTAGGAGCCTCTAGTGTCCTCTCTCAGCATCTACACTAGCTACGTGATGGGAAAGAGAACATCTTGTCTATGCCTCAGCCTCCTTCTGAAGAGAAGTCTACCCTGTGAGATAAAGTGCTCTCTCCCTTGTGGATGGCAATGCCTGGGCTGTGCCAATCCTTGTTCTCGGTGCAGCACAGAGTATGCTTGCCCCTGTGACTCGGCTGCTCACTAACAAGAATGATCCTGCTCCTCGGTGTGGTGTATCCCTAGGGAGGGAGCACCAGCACCGCAGGCTGCTGGACGGGAAGGAAGGAGCAGATCTCTGCGGGGCTAGTGCTGCCTCTCAGAGGTGCAGCCTCAGCAGGGATGCTGCCATCTCTGGAGATAGTCCTGCTCTCCTAGTTACCCTAATAATAGTAATAAAGATGGCTGTCCGTGCTGAGTCGCATGCTCTATTTCTGGCATTATGCCCATGGCCTCACGGATCTTATCGCATGGAACCTGGCATCTCTGCAAGTTCCCAGTTGCAGCAATCAGGAGCCACCCTCAGGAAGGCCAAGTCATTTGCCCAAGTCCACACACAGCCAATGGTCAAGTCCAGCTCAGATCGGAGCATAATGCCCTTGCTCCTCGCTTTTCTATCCTTCGTCTCCTGGCTCTGTCAGGAAACTAGAAATTGTCTGGCTTGTGTGCATACATTGGTGCTTTTTCCACTACTCTAGAATACACTGTAAAATATATTTGCAGAAATAGAGGAAAATGAACTCCCTCTGTCAGCCCAATTGCCCTCAAGTTAGTGTGGATTTCCCAGAACTCCTTTCTATTTACACACTCATATACCACACACACTGTATTTCATGTTTACCTGCTTAACATGAATTAACATCTTAACTGTCGATGTGTTCTCTTTAATGACTGCATGTTTTGTTGTGTGGATGGACCTTCTTGTGGCCATGTGCTGTGTCACTCACTGGCTTTACGGGCTGCTAGGAACTTCTTGTAAAGGTTTCTGTAGGCCACATTTCAGAAGTAGGATTCTGGGTCTAAAGGGTTTTAGCCATCACCACATGAGCCCCTGGAAGCCCTTTTGTCCTGTGTATGCTGCCTTCTCACGTCCTGTGTCTACCTGGAGGTGAGTGGTGTTCAGGATGCTTAAGGCTGGCAATTTTTTTTTGGCATGCCATGCCCTGTGAAATCCTTACACCCACACAGTCAGTTCTGCCTCTGACTTCTAAGGGGACAGGCATCCCTAAAAAATGTCTGGCTGATGTCTCAGGCCTAGTTAGCCTTGGAGAAAGCCTGTACAGCCTGAGCTGGCCCCAACTTGCAGTCCTGCCTCAGCCTCCTACATGCTGGGATTACAGGTGTGCTCCACCATGCCCAGCTCCCAAAAGCTGGACTTCTGAAGTCCCGTACTCCCTGGATTTGATGGCAATCACCTCTACTTGGGAATATCAGTGAGAGTCCCGCCCTGCTGTTAACTATCTGACCCCCTTAAGGAAGTCACTGCATCTTTCCAAATCTAGTTTTCCTGCTCTGTGTCATGAGACAGAGTACCCCTTCCTATTCTGACACTGAGATGACCAGCGCACTGAGGAAGAGAGGAAGAGGCGTGTCATAAGCAGAAAGGTATGGGCTTCATGTGTTGCCAAGACCCAGATACTTACAGATGCCTGGCTCACTGCAGGTGAGGGTCCCATCCTCAGGGACCATGTGGGAATTGTATCTCTGGTTGGGCAGCACCTCTGTCATCTCCCCTGCCCGCTGCCGTTCCCCCATCTTGGTCTTCAGGAAAATCCCAAAACCCACGTCTGATCCCTCCGACATAAACTGCCACCTGCAGAGGACATCCACCTGTGTGTGTGTGTGTGTCCATGGCAACTGGGCTTCTTGCACTGCAGCCCACCCACTGGCACTGACAAAGGCTGGGATCCCGGGAAGCAGGCAGTCCTACCTGAGGACACAGCCAGGGAAGAGGATCTCATACTCCACTTGGTGGGAGGAGCCTCGGGAGATCTGCACGCTGTGTTCATACTGCTGCTTAACCTGGTCTCGCACGTAGTACTGCTTGGGGATGTCACCGCCATAGTTGATCTAGAAGCAGAGCACAGGATGAGTCGGGGTGCCCTCTGAGCAAAGACTCCCCCTTGACCTCCAGCTGGTGGCCCATACCTTGGATTTACACTTGGGGTTTCCATCAGGGTCGGTCATAGTACCTCCATACTCCACAGGCAACTGTTCAGGGCTGATATGTTTGAGTAAAACCTCCTTCCAGTTTGCTGGCAGGAGAGGGAAGGACAGAAATGTGTCACTAGGCAGGACTTCGTACCTGGCGGTCAGTCCTGAAGAGGCAGAGAAGGCTGGCCCTGCCTTATAAGGAAGCATTACAGGCTCGCATGGTGCAGCGTCACCCAAGGGACTGCAGGCAGGAGCACCATTAGTGTGAGGCCAGCCTTGGCTCCATAGTGAGACTGTGTCTGGGGGAAAATGGAGTGCTTTGTGAGCACATGATGCGTCCACAGTACTACACGGCGTCAGAAAGAGCCGGGGTTCAGAAACTCTGGGCTGCTGTCATAGTGGGTGGGGACCAAAAGCGGGGTGGGGTGTCATGCAGCAAGACTACGGGTACTTACACAGTTATGCAGTTATTTTCTCCTACACTGACTGAAAGCACCCCACTGGAGAGGGACCCCTCAAATGGGCTTACGTGGCTTTACCCAGTCAACTTCATGTCTCTTCTTGTTGTTTTGGGCTGGTTGACTGCTTTTTTTTTAAATATTTATTTATTATGTATACAATTTTTTTTGTCTGTGTGTATGCCTGAAGGCCAGAAGAGGGCGCCAGACCTCTTTACAGATGGTTGTGAGCCACCATGTGGTTGCTGGGAATTGAACTCAGGACGTTTGGAAGAGCACGCAATGCTTTTAACCACTGAGCCATCTCTCCAGCCCTGGTTGACTGCTTTTGTTGTTGCTTTTCTAACTAAATCCCCTCCCGATTGGAGCAATTAGCTCTCAGGTGTCTGCTGCCAAGAATCATTTCCCCAAGAAATACCAGCCTGGCACAATGTTTAATCCCAGAAGCCACGCCGACTGTATAGACCATCTATACCAAGCAGCTCCAGGCCAGGGACTAGCCTTGTATCCTCTGCATAGATGACTGGGACACTGACAATCCTGTGTCTGCCAGCCCTCAGGTGTTTAGGACCCCAAAGCATGTGACTCTTGAGAACATGGTGCCTGTGGCCTTGGGGTGACTTCATTGGCACTGCTAAACTCCGTGACCAACCTGGAGTAACTTTGACCCCTCCTCTGTTGGAGATCCTGTTTCTTCCCAGTCTGCCCAAAGCACATTTGGTGGAAAGAATTTGAAGTGTGGGTAGGAGAACAGCCTGAACCTCCTACACAGCTCTGCTGCCAGGGAACCAAACTGCCTCACTCATGCACTTTGGTGGGTGGTAGCAACAGAAAAACCAAAACCCAGAAAAACCTATTGCGCTGATTTTGTTCTTCTCCCAGCTGAGCTGGAGAGCTGGGAGAAAATCAAGAGAGGTCTTCCCGTCCTACACAGAACAGCGTCGGCCACAGCCAAAGCTGGGACTTCACCGCCCCAGTCCTGACGTCCTTTGGTTTGGAATAGGGTCTCACTGTGTAACCCAGGCTGACCTGGAATTCACTGTGTAGTTTCAACCTTCTACCTCCTTAGTCCTGAGGTATCTTAAATGTTTTCTTGTTCTTTTGTGTCTGATGTATGTGTGTGTTGGAACCATAAATGTGGACGCTAAAGAACAGCTTTTGGGGGTTGTTTCTCTCCTTCCACTGTGAGATCAGGCGTCAAACTCAGGTCATCAGCCTTGTATAACAAGCATGTGTTGTACCCATGGAACCAGCCCACGTTGTCGTTTTTGAGACAGGGTCTCACTAGTAACCTGGGTTGGCCTTGAACTTAGAATGTAGCCCAGACAGACCTGGACCTGGAGATCCTCAACCTCCAAGGTGCTGGGAAACTAGACATTGACCGCCTTTCCAGCCCAAAGTTGCCACTCTCGCTTTGTCTTAGCCCAAAGGTAAAGAAGCAAACCAAGAGGCTGGAGAGATGGCTCAAAGGTTAAGAGCACTGGCTGTTCTTCCAGAGGTCCTGAGTTCAGTTCCCAGCAACCACATGGGGGCTCACAACCATCTGTAATGAGATCTGATGCCTTCTTCTGGCCTTTTCACGGTCCCCAGTGGGCTCCTCTTACTCTGCCTGCACTAGGACTTGGATGTCCCCCAGGCTCACTGCAGACTCCTGGATCCTCAGCATCAGTAGATTTTGCACAGTCACCTCTATTCGTGATTTAACCTCCTCTCTGCGGCCAGTCCATCTCTGCTGTTTTGCTTCCTAGGCAAGTTGTAAGTCCCGCCTTTCCTCCTTGTCCCTGATATTGCTTCCTAGGTTTACACCATCTCTTGCATGAGCAACAGCATGGCATGCAAACTGGCCTCTGGCTTTCGTGGACTTTTGCTGGTAGGTATGAGTCCATTGAAAATATGACCATGGTAACTCTGTGGCACTCTGCCTCATTCCATGACTGCTGCCTGCACCATCCTAAGGGAGGTCTTTACTCGGTGCTCCTCTTTCTGCTCTGTTCCATGTGGCCACCTTGCTCATGTTGCTGTGTGTAGCTTAGGTCGACATGGCTCTCACCTCCACTCTGGTGGGATGAGAGTTGCTGCTAGCTGTGACTACCCTGTGGTTTCCCCTTGTCCTATGTATCACACCGACAAGCATGTTTGTGTCCCCCTTCCCTGAGAGCTAGCCAAGGGACTGTCTTTCTTCTTCTTTTTTTTTTTTTTTGTTTTTTTGTTTTTCGAGACAGGGTTTCTCTGTGGTTTTGGAGCCTGTCCTGGAACTAGCTCTTGTAGACTAGGCTGGTCTCGAACTCACAGAGATCCTCCTGCCTCTGCCTCCCGAGTGCTGGGATTAAAGGCGTGCGCCACCACCGCCCGGCTCCAAGGGACTGTCTTAATCCTGGCAGCCTGGCACCTAGTCCTGAAAAGGTGTTTGTGGGAGTGGAGCCACTCACTCCTGCCTGCCCCCAGATGATCTCCTCGCACCCTCCTGATGCTCTTTCTAGTGTCTTCTGGTTCATACCATAGCCTTCCCTCTGCAGTTGTCTCTCCCTATAATACTGTAAGCCCCTTCAGGATAAGCCCTGGAATTCCGTTCATCTTTGAACTTGCATGGTGAGCCCAGTGCTTGCTTCTAGAGTGTGTGAGGAAACACAAGAAGCCACAGATCTGTTTCCACTTGCCCCTATGTCCCAACTACTCCCAAAGTAGAAGATAGGTCTTTGCCCTGGAGGCTGTGACCAGACGTTGTTTGGACCACACACACCAACGTGTAGCATTTGGGCCACTTACCCCCCAGGACCATAATCTTCTTACGAGTGTCCTCACTTAGGAAAGGCTTGATGAGGTTATAAGCCACAGGAAACAGCTTGGGGGCTGGAAGAGAGGCAAGACCACGTGAAGCAGAGACAACGGTAACTCAGATGCTGCCAGCGTCATCGGCCACCCATCTCCACTCATGGGGCAGCTAAGTGTGAGGATCAGCCAGGCATGTCTGAAGCTGGCTTCCAAGCTGTACAAGGATTGTAGCCAACCAGTCTCCTCCTACGGCATCACCAGCCTGAATCCTAAGGGGCTAGGTGGCTCACATGCTCTGGGAGCCGTAAAGCATCTGTACAGGCTAAGGTCAAGGGCTGCCGTTCACTCCGTCTGCCCCCAAGCAATGGTTCCAGCCTCTTGTTCATATTTGGCCCCATCACCAGAAATTCCCAACTTACCTTTAACGACAAACAGATGCTTCAGTGTTTCGGGATAATTTTCTTCAAACATGGAGAGAAACTGTGGAAGCAGAAGTGGCCCTCGTTTCAGCAGCTCAGGCCTCCAGGCCACTGTGCCCTTCAACCTGTGAGTCCTGGCCCCGCTCCCTGCCTCTTACCTCTCCATAGGCCTCCACTGCAGGCTTCCAGAGGTGCTTGAGGCCGAGCCCCTCACAGTCATAAATCATGGTGATGGTCTCTATCTTCTTCCCTAGCTACTGGGAACAGACAGACAGCAGAAGGAAGTCGCTGAATTCAGGGCCAATACTCACTGGGTACAAACAGCAGCAGCAGAGATGCAGATGTCATCCAGGGTGGAACTATGACCTAGACAAACTATTCTCCGCTAGCAAAGGACTAGGGTGGATCAAGGTCATATCCAAGGTCCCTACTGTCCAGCAGGTTCTCCTGATGGCCTCTGTCCTCCCGTCAGTTACTGTGTGCTCCCTGGGCAGCACCTCTCCCTCAGGCTTAGACACTCCATTCTACCTAAGCTCTAAGGAAGCAGCAGGTTGAACCACGTTTGTGTCCCCAGCCTCTCAGGTTCTGTACTGGGTGGACTTTTTGTGAACCTCAGCAAAGAACAGCACTGAGAGGTCTCCCTGCTTTAACCCATCTGCAGCTGCTGGGGGAGGAGGGGTTAGCCACAGCTCCAGCTTGCTCCTCAGTCCTTCCTTTCTTTTTTTAAAAAAAAATATGTTTATATTTGTCTGTCTGTCTGTCTCTCCATCCCTCCCTCCCTTCCCCCCACTGTGTGTGTGTGTGTGTGTGTGTGTGTACATGCCACAGTGGGGGTGTGTAGCTCTGAGGATAACTTGTGGGAATTGCTTCTCCTCTTCTGCCATGTAGGTTCTCAGGTTTGCTAGCAAGTCATTTGCCTGCTGAGTCATCTCTCCAGTGCCTCAGTCTTTTTCTTAGCAGGGAATTGTCACCCTGATGCTTTGAAAATAAACTTGGAGGAGCAGGGATCCTGGATTTGTCTACATGAGGACCACCCAGGCACACACACACCCCATAGCTGCCCAAGGGTAGTTTAGTCCAAGACAGGATCTCAGTGGTTCCCACGGAAACAAGAAAAGTGTAACAATGTAGTGAGGTGGTTTTCTGAGGTTTTTTGTTGTTGTTTTGTCTTGTTTTTGGGGGGGTATTGTGCTAAGAATTAAACCTTGGCCCTTGCCTGTGCTAGGTGAGCTGCCTGTCCCTTAGCAACAACTCCAACTGTGGTAATTTATAGTTTTTTGTTTTCTGTTGTTTGTTTTTAGGTCCCACTGCATAGCCCAGGCTAGCTTCAAATTCAAGACCCCCCTGCCTCAGACTTGTTTGTTTTTTCAAGACAGGGTTTCTTCATAACTTTGTAGCCTGTCCTGGGACTTGCTCTGTAGACCAGGCTGGCCTCGAACACACAGAGATCCACCTGTCTCTGCCTCCCGAGTGCTGGGATTAAAGGCATGTGCCACCACCACTCAGCTATCTACTTCAGGCTTGTGAATCATGGGATTACAGGTGTATACCACTCACCTCCCTGCTGTATTGGGGTGGAGCCCTGGATGTGGGGGGTGAGCACTGTACCAGCTGGGCTCTAACTCTCACACTAGTGACGTTTATTAAACCGTCTTCAGTAAAGGACGGCAGTTTAGTCTCGGATCTCCCCTACATACACCATTCCTACAGTTTGGGGGAGTCACCATGGCAACAATAGAAGGTTATTTTAAGTTTTTACTTAGCAAAATGAAAGTGTGACAAGATGGGGGCATAGTTTAGTGGTGGAGAACTTGCCTAACGTGCACAAGACCTTGGGTTCAATCTTCAGTCAAAGGGATGGAGGGAGGGAAGAAAGGGAAGAGAAGAGAACAGATGGATTGGTAGCATGTTCATCTAAAACCCTGAGATTTCAGGTCTGTGAAACCCAAACTCTGAGACAGGTGCTTCCATCCCTATGTGACATTCCTGCTTCCCCTTGACTGTCTTCGCCATGATCAAATCACTCAATGGCAGGCAGACCATACCTTTGTGGTCTGGTGGGCACACTCCTGCAGAAGCAGCTCACAGTCCCTCATCTTGGTCCTGAGCAGGTCCTGCTTGGAGGCGGAGAATAGCAGACCCTTGGCATCCAGGGGACCAATGATGTCATACCAGACTGGGCAGCCATCCAGGTCATAGCCACACCTGCCGCCTGACAGATACTGCTGGATCACCTGGCCAAAGACATACAAAAGCATCTCATAGACAGGCCCGGGACATCCATCCCTTCTGCTGGTTCACAAGTATCTCCCTTCATACCCTCCCCCGGGTGTCAAGAAATACCTGTTTTGGAACTATAGTGTCTCCCTTTGAGGTTCCAGGTCCAGTAGACCAGGGTACAGACTGGGAGTCTAATAAGCATCCTCACACAGGGGTGGAGTGGGATAATTGGTCCTCACCTCGGGTGGCTGCCAGCTGATGATGTTGTCGATGTCCTTTTGCTTCCGGAATTCCACATGCTGCAAATATACAAAGATTTAGGAAACACAAGGCAGAAAAAGAATAGGTGTGTGGTGGTGGTGGGGTCTTGAATAGGTGACCAGCATAGATGACCCCTAGAAGGAACTGGACAAGGGTGGAAAGGGAGGCCCCAGTTTCTTCAGATATATCAGCAAGAACATCATTTTGGGCTAGTTATGAAGTAGGGAAGTCCAATGTTTCCAGGGAAGGAAGTGCACTTTGTCCCTCAGGAATAAAGCAACAATTGTTGGCTAATAACTATGTCATACAAACCAAAACCTATACTAGGGGTGGGTGATGGGTAGGGAGGAGAAGTCCAGGCACAATGCGACTGGCGGGAGGAACTGTGGCGGCGGCAGAGACTCACCTTGCGGAGCATGGCCTCTGACTTCTGCAGGTCAAAGCTTCGGGCTGTAACAAAAGCATGACCAGGGTTGGGAATCCGACCGCACGTCTACGGACCTGTTCCCAGGCTGGGGCCCAATCCCCTTGTGGGTTCCCCCAGCCACCTGTCAGCTTTGTAAAACCCCACAGCCCTGAGCTGGTGGGGTAGACAGGCCAAGTTCAAGGCAGTTGGGAATGGGCAGCGTTGCCATGCTGGGGTCAGAGTATCCTGGCAGATAATCAGGTGAAGGGTCTTATCTCAGAGAAAATGAACCCTGGAATCTTTTATCAATCGGCCATCCCCCACAAGGACAAAAGTTATCTCTTCCACAGTATAACATCCAGCCCTGAGAAATTGACCCACAGTTCAAAGATGAACATAGCTGTCCGGGGAGCTGCGGCTGAGCTGCCAAACATCGTGGAGAGGTAGAAGTCAGTGTGCCTCTAGCCAATCCTGACATTTCCCTGAAAGACTCACACATTCCTTAAAGGAGCACAGTGGGGTCTTAGCTTACGTGGACCCACCCCAACAAGTTGTCCTGCTGAGATCTGAACCCAAGATTTCCCTGTCCCCTGAGGCCACCTGCAGAAGAGCAGAGCTGCCAGCCTCACTAATTCGCTGTGAGCTGCAGTCTACTCCAGGGGCATCCCAAGAACAGAGTTCCTTCCCCCATCGTGCAACAGTCCTCCCAAACCATGAACTCCGGCTGCCCTCCTGGGCCTTCCTTCCCGCTGTGCTGCCCGTCCTCAGAGCCATTTCTCACACGCAGCTCCACAATCTCCTAATCACTTCCCTTTGGATATTGTCCCCCTGGCCGCGTTCCCCACCCCCCAGGCGAACCTCACAAGCTGAGCCCAGGTGTTGTTTGCCCCTTCTCCGATATACCTTAAGAATTCTCTTTGCAATGGTCACACCTTTAGTTCAGGTGGAGCTTAGAGTCAATTGAAACCCCAAATCCCTCACACCTGTGCTCCTCACACCTGCGCACCGGCTAAGCCGCCAATCCCTCTGCCAATCCCTCCGTGGAGAGAGAGACAGGCCCTCCACTGGTATCCCTCTCGCATTTCCTCGGGAGTCTACTCCATTCCAGAGAGTCTGATGGGTGTGGCCTCTGACCTACGAACTATCTCTCCTGGCTATACATCCTCCACTGATTTAATTGACATCTAGATCTACTGATAGCCCTGGAACCGAACACACAGGCTGCCCTTTGGGCTGTCAGCTGTCCTTCAGCACTGTGCTCTGGGAGCAGGGGACCATACACCCTGAGTCTGCATTCGTGAAGTCCCGTCCTCCATCAGAGTCAGGGCAGTGTGTCTAAAGGTCTGATCAAGCCTGGGTGTGGTTCCTTGGTAGGTCGAGACATGAGGGTCTCGAGTTTGAAGTCGGCCTGAGCCGCATTGGAAATTTATGCTAACCTGGGCTACATATTGAAACACTATCTTAAGAAAGAAAAAAAGATCAGTAAGATGGTTCAGTGGGTGGGCTGGAGAGATGGCTCAGTGGTTAAGAGCACTGGCTGCTCTGTTCCAGAGGTCCTGAGTTCAGTTCCCACATGGTGGCTCACAACTATCTGTATGGGATCTAATGCCCTCTTCTGGCCTGCAGGCAAATGTGCAGACAGAGTATTCATACCTAAAAAAAATACATAAATAAGATTTTAAAAAGAGAGAAGATAGTTCAGTGGGTAGCGGGGCTTAATGTGCACGCCCGGCAACCTGACAACTTGAGCTTGCTCCCCAGAGGCCAGGCAAAGGTGGGTAAATCCACAGTTCTCTCACCGCCATGTGCACACTGTGGCGTGCACTCCTCACGCCCAATCTCTCACCCGCTATCCCTCTCCCTCTCCTACTACACATTTCAAAAAAACTTCTTAAAAACAAGAGAAAGGGGGCTGGAGAGATGGCTCAGAGGTTAAGAGCGTTGCCTGCTCTTCCAAAGGTCCTGAGTTCAATTCCCAGCAACCACACGGTGGCTCACAACCATCTGTAATGAAGTCTTCTGGCTTGCAGGCATACATACAAACAGAATATTGTATACATAATAATTAATAAAATATTTTTAAAAAAAACAAGAGAAAGGATTGGCCAGGCCACTGCCACTGTGCATGCCAGATCCTTCCTGGCCACTCTGGCAAGCTGGGCTTAGGAATTTCCTCACTGCCACCCTTCCTGTGCCTCCAGCAGCCCCGGGCAGCTTTTAGAGGAATGTAACGTGGGTCTGCATCTCAGCTCTCCTATCTTGTGTGTTTCTAGATACTGCATATGCCTGACCAGACCACTTGAGAAGCTTGAACTGACTATCCTTTGTAACAGAGGAGCTAGACCGTGAAAATGAGAGTTTCTCAGAGAAAGGACACTCCCCTCAAGAGAGGCGAGCCCTTATCTTGGTGGAGAACAGGGATCCAGGAGTAGTATACTGAGTGCCCTTATCCAGGAGAACCTCTCCAGTTAACCCTACCTGCCAAGGTCCAACATTCAGGATCTTCCCCACCATGTCTGTTGAGTCAGGTCTTTCTAGGCTCCTGCTGCCCTGCTCAGAAGCAGCTGGAAGCCTGGCATGGGACACTGCACAATAACCTGGTCCGGGAGCAGGCAGCCTGGGCTCTGGTTTGCCTGCACCCTAGCCCTGTAAGCTGCAGACTCATTCAGTCACACTCTCCCTCTCCCAGGCTTCCTCCCACCTCTATTCTGTCTTGCTCACTGGCCTTCCTTTCTGGGGGACCGGGATCTCACTTCCAGCTGACTGCTGGGGAGAGCCAGAGAGAAGTGAACCCCAAGCTCATACCACATTCTACTGCAAAAGACTCCTTTAGAATCAAAGGGATGAGGGGGAGAAAGAGTGCTTTTTTTTTAAGGCAACAAAAACCCCAATTCAAATTCGTAATAGGGTCTGAGTAGGCAGAGCTCCTGCCCAGAAAATGTGAGGCACAAACGAGCTACCGGGAAACTTCCTCTGCTCAGAAGCAGAATTTGAAACCAGAAATGCAACTGGGTGGTAGAATGCTTGCCTGGCATGCCCCAGACCTGGGTTCGCTACTTAGCAGCCCCAAAACAATTACGAAGCAATGCTTGTCCTCAGGAGCCGTTCCCTGGGAAGGAGGCTGTGGCTTACTGGAAAAGGTGCTGGCTGGGAATCCAGGGCCCTGGACTCTACTCTGAGCACGCTTTCCATTTCCTTGCACCTTTAAGTCCCTTGCCCGGTCTGAGCCTGAGTTTTCTCATCTGGAGAGTGAGAATCACCATCCTGCAAGGGAGGAGCTGGTGCCAGATGCGGGTCCTGATTAAACTATCGAGCCTTAGACAAGTGGTTTATCCCATCCCAGGACTCCGATAGCAAAAGCTTAGTGTCTGGGAGACCAGCTGCCAAAACCTCACACTGGCCTGTGCCTAAATAAAAGAGAGCTGCAGAGTTGTTCAATGGCTTCTCTCGCTTCCTTCTAGCAGAATCTCCATAGCTGGATCATCTTGCAACTGGCCCTTTAAGGAGGCTACTATCTTCCCACTCCTCCACCCACCTGCCTTTAGCTGCAGCCTTTCAGCAAATGCTAGGCCAAAATTTCCTCCAGCATAGACAGACTTCATTGCCACCCCCACGCCACCCCTCCACTCTCTCTAGGTAAACTGGGAGAGGGGCCAGATCACATCGGGGAGTGGGGTAAGGGTGAGCAGGTGATAAGTCCAGGGGCCCGTGAGCCCCACATGGCTCTCCTGGGTACACCTGTCCTCGGGTGCTGCTAGCAGGTCTTCAAGAAGATGCCAGCTTTATTAAAGTTCTGGAAAGCAAAAAGGGCATCTTTTTTATCTATCGCAGGTCTTCCTGGGCTGGGAGATGTGTGAGTACGCAGACACAAGGCAGGTCTGACCGACGTCTGCAACAGAATTCCCCGGTACAACCAGAGCTCTGCTAGTCAAACGCAGCGGAACTCTCTGTTTTCTGTCTAGTAGTAAAGTTTCTATGAAGAAAAGCGAAAGTGTGTCAGAAGAGCCCAGAAGGGTGGCACATGCCTCGGATGGCAGATAAGAAGAGGGAAGAGCACAGACAGGTACAAGGCATGGAGGCTGAGGCTGATCCCGACACTAGCAGCAACATGTTCATGTCACTCCACAGACATTGCCGTGCCTTATCTTGCAAAAAAGCTGGGCACCATGTCTAATCCATTTCTCAGAAGAGGAGCCTAGAGATGTGTGACCTTGGCCCAGGTGACACAGCCAAGCTGGCACATGACTGAAGCTAGAACTCAAGATGGGGAGGGAGCACCCTCCTCAGTCCCCATACACAGTGTCCTTCATTCAAGATGACAGCACCAGGACCCTGGTTCTAATCTCAGCTCTGCCTCCAACTTCCCACTGAGTGGGGCCTTCTGGGCATTGATTTTCCTTCATGTCTGCAGAGCAGATTTGCAGGGTGGATGAAAAGGATGCTAACCGTCTATACCCAGAGGTATGGGTCTTCTTGCTGACTGCAGCTCACCCAGCAAGTCCCTTCACCTCTCTGGGCTTCTGTGTCTGTATCCTGTAGAAGGGTTGGGGTTGGGGTGGATGGCGTCAGCCAACCTTTTGTCTCAGCTTGCCAGGGTTTCCAGAGGATATCATTCCATTGCCCAGAACACGCCCCGGCCCCTGCCCCTGCCCCTGCCCCAGCCTCCCACGCCCACCTCCCCTCACCTCGGAGCCATCGAAGGAGAAAATAGTCATCTGGGTTGGGCAGGGTGGGCAGCACGTCCTGGACATTTTCACGAAACTATAGGGAGAGACAACTGGATGAGTGGGAGCTCCCCAACCTCACTCTTCCCAAAGGGACCCTCCATTGGGGGCCTTTGCCAGAGCCCTCCTTTACATACTGTTGTAGCCTCTGGCTGAGTGAGGTTGTGGGCAGTGTTGCTAGGAGTGTCGGGCTGGAGAGGAGGGCCCCGAAAGGGACTAGGACACTGCCCTGCCTCACTTCTGAGGAAGAGGGTGTACTCCCAGCGAACAGTCATCAACACCGTTAGCAGACACTCTGGTCAAGCCACAGGGAGTACTGTCTGTGTGCCCAGCACCTGTCCTGTGCACAGCCATTATCTGGGTTCTGTGTCTCCCATCTCTCCCAGAGCTGCAAGAGGTGTCGCTGTCACATTTTACAGATGAAGAGATGAAAGCAAGAGGCTCAGGCAACACCCCCAACAGCTGGGATACGGATCTGAGTCCAGATCCCAGGCTCTTCCCTCTGCAGTCTGCCCGCCCCCTGGGTAATGGGAGCAGAGGGAAGGAAGCGGGTAGTCTCAAATGCCTTCATTCAAAACCGGGGGCCGAGCTGAGCTCCAAAGACTACAAAAGAGAGGAGGGAAGGAGAGAGGTGACAGCCCAGATGGAGGGGGCAGCTCCAGCAGGTAGCCACCAAGTGGGGTAAACAGTGACTCCAAGGGGAGGCCACATCTAACCCCAACCTCTCATCTGCTCTAGGGGAGAGTAGGCTCCCCGCTGCTCTCCCTAAGCCTCCTGCTCCAGCAGTGACCTTTACCTGGTCACTGACCTATAGGACACCCCCAGAGGGGACCAATGAGGAATGGCCACCTCTGCCCTTTGCCTTAGGTCAGACCCTCCCATCCCCCCAAAGCAGCTCCCAGCATTAGGACAATGGTCATCTAAACTGCAAGGGGAGGCCACCCTCACCGAGAACCTTACCTAGCAGCCCCTGGTTTAATCACCACCAAACCCACGTCCGCCAGACTTCCTCTGCAGGTCAACAGTAAACTTGGCATGGGGAAAAAAGCCACCCCCAGCAACCACATCTGCTGCTACACTCTAGCACAAGAAACTGCCTGGCTGTGGAGCGAACGCTGGGGCTGTACCCCACCAATTCCGATCCAGTGCAACTGGTCTTTCCGGCGGCAGGGCCAGCCCCTGAACTTGAACGGAATAGATAGGTGCCTCTCTGCCCATGTGCCAAGGCAAAGCCTGGATCTATCCTTTCTTTCTGAGTGGCACCACTAAGTTCCTTGCCAGCCAAGGGTCTGGGTTGCCAGAGGGAGGAGGGCTCTTCTCTCGGAAAGGAACTCAACCCAGTTAGTCCCAGAATCTTAAGACTTCACACAGAGGTGCCCCGCGGCCACCCTCTTCTGACTTCATCAAAGAACACACAGGTGAGTGCTTGGCCCAAGGTCACACAGTGACTTGATGCCTCGCAAGGGCTCTGGGGAGTTTGCCACGGAGCTGTCCAGGACCCTTCCATGTGCCGCTGTCTCCGTAAGAGGAAAACCTCCCGGAAATGGGAGGAAACCTGGGGCCCTGCCTCTGTCCCACGGCCCTGCTGCCAGTCCCTGCCAGCCCCGAGGATGAATGTTGCCTTTGTGCCCTCAGCCGCTTCTGAGGGCTTCCAAGCAACCACTTCTTCCCAGGGGGCACCGCCAGGGCTGCTCGTGCTGGAGACCGCGATGACCAAACTTCCCGAGGTCCTCACACTGAGCGAGAAGCGGTCCGCTAGGCACTAGCCAAGCGGGGGCGACTCGCCGCCTCTCCCTCAGTCGCCTGCTCGCGGGGACCTTCCCTAGCAGCGGCTTCCAGCTGGAGGGCGAAGGCCACAAATGGGACAAGATCAGGCTCACCTTGGCCAATGCCTCCTCCTGTTTGGGGCTCAGGTCACCTACTCTGCCGCTCATCGTGGCTCAGCCTCGGGGTGAGGCGCCTGCGGCAGCTGATGGAGCTCCGAGTCGTTTGCCGCCGCCGCCGCCGCCGCCGCCGCCGCCGGAGTAAAGTCCCAGCCTTTGGCCGAGGCCCTGGGGCTTGCGACCAAGATCCGCCTCTTAAAGGAGCCCGAGAGGCGGGGCGAGATGCGCAGAGGCCCTGGAGGCGAGCCAGACACCTGAGCTACTTGGGCGGTAGCTCATCTTAATCAAAAGGAGGCTAAAAAGAGCTGGCTAACGACATCTTCCAAGGAGTGACTCCACAGGGCTGGGCTGGGCTACTCTTACCCCGAAATGTTGACAGCTCTCCTTGTGCCCACTGGGAAAGGATGCCCCTGACTGTCTTTCAGTTTCTAGTAACTGTGGTGTAGACTCTGCCTTCCACTTATGATCACTACTACCTGCTCGGCTTGGGGGTCATTCAGAGGCAACACCCAGGGTTGCCGATGTAACTCAGTTAGTGGTAGAGGGCTTGCCTAGCATGCGCGACCTTGCGTTGCATCTCCAGCACTGCATGGTCATGACGGCATATTTCTACACAGACTGTGATCCCAGCATTCGGGAGGTGGAGGCTGGAGAATTAGAAGTTCAAGGATCACCCTTAGTTACTTACGGAGTTTGAGGCTAGCCTAGAATACAAGCAAACAAACAAACAAACCAGAGTTGGTACCCCCTTTTCTCTACCTGTAGAATAGGCTTGGGAAGAACGTGGTGTCTTGCTGAGGGGCAAGGAAGAACGGCCTCCCTCCTCCCAGGCCCCAGTTCTCTGTGTCTGACCTTCCCTTCACTCTGGGAGCCACTCCTGAAGCCATTACATATAAGCTGGTGTGTGTGGCTTCCTCTCTGGAAATCTGGAGGCTTGGGCTTGAGTGCCCACTGTCCACAACTTTCTCCAAGTCCCTTTGCCCCTCTGCATTGTTTGCCTTCACTACCTGGGGGTGATTTAGGGCCTGTAAGCAGCAGGAGGCTAAAAGGGAATTGATGCATGTAATTCTCAGACTTGACTTCTTGTGACCACTTCCTAGGTGGTCCTACACAGGCGTCCCTTGCTGGCTGCCTGGTCAGAAGTCAGCCATAGGCTAGACAAAGAGGAAACCGTGGAAACCAGGGCCCACAGAGCCCTGCTGTGGCTTCTCTGCTTCCCATCTGGTCAAGGGCCTGTGGGCTCCCCACAAGTGACACATATGACTTGTGGGAAGACTCATGGCAGCTTCATGTCCAGCCTGTACCATCAGACTGTCTCCACCCAGTTACTCCCTCTGCCCTTCACCATAAAGCAATTTCCTCTTTTCAGAGTCCAACAGCCCCTCCTCCTGCCAGAGTCCCCAGCCACTTTGGTCTATTTCCATGCACCTAGCACCTGGACACAAGCCCAGGAACACATTCTTGTCCTACTGCATGTCAGGTAGTAGGCATTGCTCTGGAACCCAGAAATGTTCACGCACCACCCTTTGGTCCCACACCTACTGAAGAGAATACAAAAGCAAGGCAGACGGCCACGGAGAGGAGCTAACAGTAAGAGATCAGAAAGGACAACGTTCTTTGGATGAAGGGACACTAGCAGACTCCATGGAAAGAGTAGAATCTGACTGGCACCTCAAGATGTGGGGACATGGAAGAAGGACCTCTCAACCTATATTGGCACAGTAGCATGAGCTAAGTTCTGGTAGATGCAAAGTGTGGCCACAACCAGAGATGCAGAGGCAGCATGGGGTGGGAGTGGGGGCTTAAAACCCTGGTGTGATCTTGCTTACTAACATCTACCTTCTATACCACATTTTCTTGCTTCAGTTGCCAGAGTCCCCACAAATCCTGCATCCCCTAGTATAGGCTCCCGTAGACAGGGATGGAGTGTGGTGGTATGTATATATACAGCACTCAAAGCCAGGCAGTGGGGGTGAACACTTTTAATCCCAGCACTCGGGAGACAGAGGCAGGTGGATCTCTGTGAGTTCGAGACCAGCCTGGTCTACAAGAGCTAGTTCCAGGACAGGCTTCAAAGCTACAGAGAAATCCTGTCTCAAAACAAAACAAACAACAACAACAACAAAAAATACAGCACTCAGGGCAGAGGCAGGAGGATCACAAATTTAAGGCCAGCCTGGGCTCAAACAAATAACAAAAACTGGAGGGGAAAGGAGGGGGAAGGAGAGAATGTGGTGGGCTTCAAACCAAAGCTCGGTGCTGGTGCTGGCGGTGGTCTGGACGGAAGGGGAAACAAGCGGCACCCCACAGAGTTCATGGGGCCTCACTTAATAGTGGGGGAAGCTGGGGCTCAAAGCGGCCATGACTTGCCCAAAGTCATTAAGAGTACAAGAGATATAGAGTGCCCAGTGACAGATCAAGGAAGCTAAGCTATCAGTTGAGCACACTCCTTCATTCCTTTATGAATTAATTAATGCAGAAGTAACCCTCAGCTACCTCAAATCCAGGTCTCTCTTCACCCAGAGTCAGGGCAGATGGTAAGGCCTGTTCATGGCATAAGAAAGGACTTGGCTGTGCCCCTGGTGTGGGCTGAGGGGCAGCCAGTGCCTGACACCTCTGAGCCTGACCACAGCAGAGTTGCCAGGTAATGCAAGTGTCCCGGCCCTAGTTATGGCTTCTGATTTAGCACAGGACAGAGCTGCCTTCTTCACTGGATGTGAGACCTTTAAGAGTCTCCGGGGGCGGGGGACAGTGTGCTTCTTACTAAAGGAAAGGAGCGCATCCCCTTCTGGTGGTGCAGCCTCTTGCAGTTTATAAGGCAAGGTCCGTGCAGATGACTTCTCTTAGAAGTGCTGGCCAAACGTTCTCTAAAGTGGCCGGTCACCTGATGCGTGGAGGCACCCGCTGGTTCCAGAAGAGTGCTGTCAGTCAAGACACACCTGGCTGTGCCTTCTGCTGCAGGGCCCACTCAGAAAACCACAAGGGACATGCTTATCCCAAGGATGAAGTCCCTAGAGTTGCTCCCCAAGCCCATATCTGTAGATACCCAAGAAAAAGGTCCAAGCAAAAAATTCTCCCTCTTGTCTGTCCCTTTCCAGTTCTCTGGCTGCTCATTGCGTCCACTGAGATTTGCTGTGTTCAGTCCACCAGGAAGCCATTGGCTAATCTGATAATAGAAATCCTAGATAAATAGTCCGGTAAACTCCTCAGAGTTGGCTTCTGAGACTCTCTGTCCTACGCTAGCCTTTCCTCTACTTCCTACCCTTTGCCCCACAATTCTCCCTCCCTGCAAGGTATATTGCTTCCCTCTGCTCAAGAACCATTGCTGGCTCCCTAGTTCCCTCAGAAGTCACCCCAATCCCACTGACTCACTTCAAGGCCTACTCCAGCTCTTCCCAGCATCCCTTGTGGCTTCAAAAGTCCCCCTTTCGGTATATACCCTTTCTCAGTCAGAGATGTCCCCTGCTGTTCCCTCAACACACTTCTACCTCCTGCCTCTGCCCGAGGTCTTCTTTATTTCTTCCAACCAGCTCCTCCTTGGCCCTCGAAGCCCTGACCCAAAGCTGTTTCCAGAAACTTCTCTCTTATCTGCCCGTTGAAATGTGACCTCTGCCAACCAGAAGCCCATTTCTCCAGACCTTAACAAGGACTCTTCTGTATTGTGACTGCCACCTGGACTGTCCTCCAGGGCCAGACAGCCTGGAGGTACGCATTGGCAACAGGGGTGCAGGGCTCTCAGGGCACTGTACTGGGAGCTGAGGAAGTGTGGTGGACTCATAGAGACGCTTGGGAGCCTTAGCCTTGAAAGTTAGGGCGCTGGGGTTTCGACTCTCTGGGCAAGGAAGAGTTCTATCCTGGGAGTCCTGAGTGGCCTCCTTGCTCCGTGTCCCAGAACTAATGTGTTTTAGGGGCTCTCCAGCGGCAGTGTGCACAGCGGTGGGAGTGGGCATGGGGACACCGTGTTCCCTTCATGACTGCTGGCTTGTGCCTCCAGGCCTCTGTGGCTTCCTCATCAAATGGCGAACACAGCCCTCAGAACCAAAGTCCCTCCCCTGGTGCCCTGACCTCAGATCTCCTGATGCCCATAGCAGGCACAGTGGCACAAGGATTGGCGCAGAGATTTGGGAAACACAGTCCGGTCTTTTAAACCCTTCAACAAATATTTGTGGAACACTCTACTTCTACAACGCCAGGGCCATTCTAGGAAGCCCTTGAACTCAGAGGGCAGCCCTATAGCAAGGTCCCCCCTTAACCTGGCCTTGTAGGGTGCGGCTGCCTCAGGTTACCTCTCTTCTCTGAGTGTGCCAGTAGCCTGGAGTGAAAACTAATCTTTTGCCTTTCTCTCTGGTGCCACTGGGATGATTTCAGGTGACATCGTGACTGGCAGATCAGAGAGTGCCTGGGGTGAGAGCCTCTATTATTGCTGCTATGGGTTATCCGTAGTCACAAGAGAAAATGAGAACTCAGGTCCATCCCTCTCCTCCCCTGGGGCCCCACTTCCTCCTTGCTTCCGCAGTCCACCCTGGCTTTGTCAAGAGATACAAATCCTCTCCCAGCCCCACTTCCCACACCTGAACCCCACCCCCGCCGATTAAGTCCTTTGCCTTCCCGGGTATCACTGTCTAATCCCTAAGTCCTTTCTCACCAGTCTCCAGTCCTCTCAGGGAGAGTCAAATCCCTTTAGAATGAAGTGGCCCAGTTTGCTGCCAAGGGAGAGGCTGGGGGGAGGGAACAGGGACCTCTGAACTACCTCAGAGGAGACTGGAGGGTAGGAAGGGTCTCAAGGGCCTTACTTCAGTTCTGGCACTAGGTGGCAAAAGGCCCGAGACCACCCTGTGGGAAGGTGGTCCACCACTTCTGTTCCTACCCCGCATCCAAGATGGAGGCCAGATCACCCTCTATACCAGGGACTCCGGACACAGAATGGTAACCCACCGGAGAACTCTGGAACCAGACCACCGGGTTCTGTCCCCTAACCAAGTGAGCTGTCACCATCCTCAGTGTCCCTCAGCAGCTGGGGTGAAGTTACGTGAGCTAGTTTCTGAAAAGTGTCTAGAACCCAGAGAATGCAGCAGCTTTTGTCTGCTGCACTTCCTGTTTCCTGCCCCAGACATTCCGTAGGCGGCCACCCACACTCCATCTGGGAGCGCCTTTCCTGCGCCTGGCTTGAGACTGAAGTAACCCCTGATCCCCATGCCTGCCTCATTCTGTTTTGTACTCCTTGTGGCGCTTACCTGTGGTCTGAAGTGATGTTACAGTGTATATGGTTGCTTGACTCTCTGTCCTCAAGGGCAGGAGCCACCGTGGGTCAGGGGCACTGCTGTATGCCCAGTGTCTGGACTCCAGGACTGACAAAGAGAAGAGCCGGTCTCTCCTTCCACTGTGTGACAAGTACCGCTGCTACTCTCCAACTGACCTATGTGACCCCGGGTGACTCAGTAACCCGCTCTGGGTATCCAGGTGAGTAGAGGGAGCTGTGTAATGACAGCCAAGGGACAGTTACCGATTCTCCTGTGTTGTTTCGGGTCTCATGTAGGCAAAGTGAAGGGACTTCTAAATTCTAAAATTAACCCCCCCCCCGCCAACTTAACTGTCTCTTGATCTGGTCTTAACTGATCCTATGAGTTGGGAATTTCTTCCCTAGAGGCCCTTTCTGTGTAAGATAGCACATCAAACCATGCATTTCAAGATGGTAACCTTTCCCCTGGGACTGGGATGCCACCTGGTGGCAGTGCGCTGGCAGTGGCCCTGTAGAGCCTGTAACCTGCAAGTGGGTTTGCATTCCTTGCCCTTCCCCCACCAGCACCGGTCCAGGTGGGCCTCACCCACCCCAGCTGCATTTACACAGCCTAGGGAGCTCATGGGGGCTCACTGGCCTCACTGTGCGCCCCATTACTGGTACCCATCCTCCCATCTGCCATTGGAGGACATCTCTTGCCTCACCCTGGATCTTCTTACATCCTTAGGGCTTAAGAAAAGACAGGAGCTTGGGATCCCCTCTGTACAAGTCAGCTCAGGCCAGGACTAGCAAACCTGGTATAAACAGAAGCAAGTCAGTTGGAATCAGATCTTGTGTGGTGGAAAGGCCCAAATCTTTTCATTGAAGATCCATAAGAGCTGGCCAAAGCGGTGATGGCTTGCTTGAAAACACATGATAAAAGAATGGCTGTCCTATTTGTTCCCCATCCTGTCCCAGAAGTCAAGTAAGCTGGGAGCTGCAGGCCTGACTCCTTCAAAGGCATTGAAAGAATTGAGCATCCTGTCTATCCATTCCTGTCTCGCTCCCAGTCCACTCCAAGTGGGGCCAAGGTCCTAGACTCCTTGCAGCCAGTGTCCTAGACTTAGTTGTTCCCTTTCCTGGGCTCGCTCTCCTCTTTCAAGCACCCATACCACACCCACAGCAGCAGAGGGTCTGACCCACATTATAAAGGCATTCTTTTGTTTTGTTTTGAGATAGGGTTTCCTCTGTGTAACAGCTGTAGGGTTACTGTGGAACTCATTTTATAGACCAGGCTGACCTCGAACTCATGTGCCAGCATTACACCCAGCTACAAAGACACTGTGTTCTATCTGCATGTATGCCTGCAGGCCAGATCTCATTACAGATGGTTATGAGCCATCATGTGGTTGCTGGGAATTGAACTCAGAACCTCTGGAAGAACAATCAGTGCTCTTAACCTCTGAGCCATCTCTCCAGCCCTACAATGACACTCTAAATCTTTGCTTCCAGGATAGGCAGGGACACTCAATGGGAAGACAGACCACAGGGTACTTTTAGTACCCACTGTGCTTTCTCAGGGAGCTCTGGCTGCCACTGATGGAAGGCTGGGATGTAGATATTTATTGGGACGAAAAGTATGTCAAGTATGAGCAAGGTTCTACTTCTTTCTGGGTCGTCAGTTTGGGGAAAGAGGAGGGGATGCTCCTATCAGGCCTCAGGGTGGGCCAGAGAGCAAGAAACCAACAGGAACAGTCAGAGCCTGCAGCTTTGTTGATAACAGCAGCCCTGTCACTGGGGCATACAAATGGACTGAAATAGTCACCAAAAGAAAGAAGACTCATGGAAGCTGGGTGGTGGCTCACGCCTGGAGCCCAACTGAGGGAGGATTATCAAGAGTCAAAGCCACCGTGGGTCACACAGTGAGTTCCAGGCCTTATCCTCCCCAGCGACTTTTACCCAGCCTCATAGCTGGTGGAGGAACTCACTTCACAGAAGGGGAGCTCGTAGGGGGCTCCAGCCTGTACTAGAGTGAGATCCTGTCTCAAAGAGCACAAAGATCCCTTAGAGTATATCCTGCAACTTATGATGAGTTATTTCACATATGCATATATTAATGATACATAATGGACTATCTAAGCACTAGTGAGGCTAAGGCAAGAGGATCACAGGTTCAAGTCTAACCCAGCCCACAGTTCCAATAGTAGTAGTAGTAATAGTAACAACAATTATAACAATAATAATAAATGATATAACGAGAATTCATGTGGTTTAAAAGCAGAGCATGGTTCAGCGGTAAAGTGTTTCCTGGCATGCATTAGGCCCTCAGCTGGATCCCAGCAGCACTATGTCCCACTCTGGTGACCGAATGCCGTGCCTCTCCCTGATTTTCTCCATAGCTTTACCATAAGTGACCACATCCCCATAAAGTACAGGTCAGTTGGTGTGGCGGATTGGTTTCTTTGTCACTGACGTGAAAGTCACACTACATAAGACTAGCCTGTTTAAAATGGGAAGTTCGATGACCTGTAGTAGTTCTTAATGTTGTCCAGTCATACCTGTTTCCAGGTCCAAAAGGTTCATTATCCATTTAGCAGTCATTTCTCATCCCCCAGCCACCAGTTAACTTTCTGTATCTATGGTGTTCGCTTTTCTGAGTATTTCACGTAAGTGGAATCACGTAGGCGTGATGTTTATATATGGCTTCTTGCGCCGTGCTTTCAAGGTTCACCTTTTTGTTTGTTTGTTTTTGCTTTTCAGGACAGGGTTTCAGGTCCTCTGACCTCCTACGTTTCCATGTGTTCTGGCTATTAGGGAGCCCTTGTGATTCTGCCGTCCTGGGACTGAGCTCTTCCCCCCACTGAAGATCCTTGCAGCTGTGCTGGGACTGCACTGCTTCTTTCAGTTGCTTTGGGCAGCACCTGTGCTTTGGCAATGCCGACTCTGCTAATCCACCGATGCCAACGCCTTTCTGGTTTTGCATTTTAAGGTCTTGCTGTGCATTTCTGTAACATTTCGTAGTTTTCAGTGCGTGGGTCTTTTACCTCCGTGTTTGTATTTATTCAAAGGTGTTTCATTATTTTGTATGCTGTTAGTATAAGTGAGGTTATTGACTTAATTTCTTCTTTTCGATTGTTCCTAGCTGGTATATAAAAAGACACTGCAGACCGACCTTTGTGAGTTGATCCTAGACACCCCAATGAGCTTATTGTTGGGTTTGTTCTTTTTTGCTTTTGTTTTTGGAGACAGGGTTTTCCTGTGTAGTAGCCCTGGCTGTCCTGGAACTAGCTCTGTAGACCAGGCTGGCCTCACACTCAGATCCGCCCACCTTTGCCTCCTGAGTGCTAGGATTAAAGGCGCCCTCTGCCACTACCACCATCCAGCTGGGTTGTTCTTAAGTTGCTTTTTGCACTCAGCATCCTGTAAGATTCATTCATGCTGCAAAACATTTATCTCTACCGGGCGGTGGTGGCGCACGCCTTTAATCCCAGCACTCGGGAGGCAGAGGCAGGTGGATCTCTGTGAGTTCGAGGCCAGCCTGGTCTACAAGAGCTAGTTCCAGGACAGGAACCAAAAACTACGGAGAAACCCTGTCTCAAAAAATCCAAAAAAAAAAAAAACATTTATTTCTGTTGTATGACTGTCTACAGATGAAGAATCCATTATTTATCTCTTGTCCTAGTGCTAGAGCTGAGGGATTCCCAGTCTTTCACAAGCAGCCTTGTTTTGTACATCACAGAGGGGTGATTCTCAGATGAGACTGCACATAAGGATGATCTCTCTGGGAAACCTTTACAACTCACAGAAACAAAGCTACCTCCAGAGATGCTGGTACTTTTAAAGTATGCGTTAAGGACCGAGGATTTTGGGAGTGGGTAAGTGATTTGAGAACAGGTCTCGCTATGTTCTCAAGGCTGACTCCAACTCCTGAGCCCAACCAATCCCTCTGCCACAGTCTCCTAAGTATCTGGAATTATCTGCCACAGCATCCTGCTTTAATTGTTTGTTTTCCAATGAGGAGTATCTCACTTTGTGCCTCAGGCTAGCCTTGAACCCACAATCTGCCTGCTTCTGTCTCCTAAAAGCATGGGTTTGTGCCACCATCTTGGACTTTTTTCTCTGTGCACTGGTGTTTTGCCTGGGTGTATGTCTGTGTGTGGGTGTCAGATCCCCTGGAGCCGGAGCTTCAGACAGCTGTGAGCTGCCCTGTGGGTGCTGGGAATTGAACCTGGGTACTCTAGAAGTAGACTGTGCTGCTAACCACTGAGCCATCTCTCCAGCCCCCATCCATTGAAAAGTTTCTGCACAGTCGGGTGGTGGTGGCATGCTTTAATCCTAGCACTGGGGAGGCAGAGGTAGGAGGATCTCAGTGAGTTTGAGGCCAGCTTGGTCTACAAAGCGAATTCCAGGATAGCTAGGGCTGTTACACAGAGAAACCCTGTCTCGAAAAACTAAAACAAACAAAAATAAGTTTCTGCACCCCATAAGCCACTCCGCCGACTCAGCAATCCAAATCAGACCAAATCAAACCAAATTAGAAAAGGCCCAGGTTTGATGTGTAAAATGTTCCTGGGTGATTTTCCAGCCTCCCAGAGAGGAGACCTAAAAATCAGGTGTCTGTTCTCTGGGGCTCAGTTTAAATACCCTATGGATGTGGTCTTGATTATCTCTGGGGGAGGAGCCGTGTTTGATAGACTTTCTGAGATGAGGCAGGGTTTGGGGAGAGATGAAGGAGGGGGGTTGAGGCGGAGCTTCCCCCAGAACATTCCAGACTCTTTGGGTATGAGGATGCCAGGGGCTGGGGTGGAGCTTCCACCAGAACTTCCACCATCTTGGGCTTTGTTAGAATTCTTTTTTTTTTTTTTTTTTTTTTTTTTTTTTTTTTTTTGGTTTTTCGAGACAGGGTTTCTCTGTGGTTTTGGAGCCTGTCCTGGAACTAGCTCTTGTAGACCAGGCTGGTCTCGAACTCACAGAGATCCGCCTGCCTCTGCCTCCCGAGTGCTGGGATTAAAGGCGTGCGCCACCACCGCCCGGCTGTTAGACTTCTTTTTAAGACTTTTAAATAACACCAATATTCTGTCTGTCTGGAGAATCAGTACTCTAGACTATATACTTGGGACTAGAACACCTAAAATGTTGACTTCCATCTCTGTTTGAGGAATGGGTTTCTAGTGTGACTGAACCTGACCAGCACAGCAAAGCTGCACGCCCCAGCGATGTGGAAATTCCACAGCCCTAGCAGCACCTGACGGGGTCAGACTCCAGCTAATCTCTCACGGGACTTAACAGTTTCATTTTCCATCTCAATAATTACTTTTGCTGGGACGATGCCTTTTATCCCAGCTCTCTAGAGGCAGACGCAGGCAGATCTCTGAGTCTGAGGCCAGCCTGGAACTCTACCAATGAGTTCTCCTCAGCAAACTCTTCACATTTATTGAGCGTTCTTGTTCCCGCCTCTGTCTACTCCCTACTGGTATCTTTTTATGAGTGCATTACATAATCTGGGTTGAGTCATTTAGTTACAAATATCTTCTTTCAGTTTGGAGCTTAGGTTTATATCATTTTATTATTTACGTGCATGCTCATGGAAGGATTCTCTTGTCTGTGTGCAGGCACACGAGAGTGTTGGGGAAACATACGTGCATATGTGTGTGTGGAGGCCATAGGTTGACGCTGATGTCTTCCCAGATGTAGCTCCACTTAGACACTGAGGCAGCTCTTTCACTTGAATCGCAGCTAGCTAGCTCCAGGGCTTCTCTGACTTTGTTCTGCAGGAGCCGGGATTGCGGGCAAGCCCCAGTTGGCCACCTGATGTGTGCATGAGTGTCGTATCCCCCCCCCCCCCCCCCGTGGCCTAGGCTGCTGAGCAGCCTCCTCAGCCCTTCGCACACTCTAGTTTGGTATTTTCATTTTGTCATGGATACATTGTCTATTTAATTTAAATATAATTTATTTATTAATAATAGTAGCCAGTTAGGGTTACTATTGTGATAAACACCATGACCAAATGCAGCTTGGGAAGGAGACGGTCTATTTGGCTTACACTTCCACATCATAGTGCATTGTTGAAGGAAGACAGGGCAGGAACCTGGAGGCAGGAGCTCATGCAGAGGCCATGGAGGAGTTCTACTTACTGGCTTACTCCCCGTGGCTTGCTCAGCCTGCTTTCTTATAGAACTCAGGACCAGCAGCCCTGGAACAGCACTGCTTCTCCATAAATCACTAATTAAGAAAAAGAAAATACCCCATCGGCTTGCCTGCGGCCCGATCTGGTAGAAGCATTTCCTTAAATGAAGTTCCCTCCTCTGATATGGCTCCAGCATGTGCCAGCACAGTCCAGCACACTCTTACATTTACTTTGTGTCTAAGGGGAGCACATGTGCCATGGCACAGGTGTGGAAATGTGTGTGAAAATATGGGTGTGGGTGTGAGAGTGCCAAGACACGGGCGGAGGTCAAAGGACATTGCAGGAATTGGTTCTCTCCATCTGTCCGGTGAGTCCCAGGGATCAAATCCAGGCCATCAGGTCAGCAGGCTTTACCAGCTGAGCCATCTCACCAACACAATTTTATATTTAAGAAGTTTATTTTAGCAGGGCGGTGGTGGCACATGCATTTAATCCCAGCACTCTAGAGGCAGAAGCAGGCAGATCTCTGTGAGTTCAAGGCCAGCCTGGTCTGCAGAGTGAGTTTCAGGACAGCCAGGGCTACATAGAGAGACCCTGTGTTGAAAAACCAAAATTTAGAAAAAAATAAAAGAACTTTTTTCACTTTTATTTTATGCCCATGATTGTTTGCATGCAAAGTGGTGTACCATGTTCATGCAGTGCCTACAAAGGCCAGTAGAGGGCAGCAGATGCTCTAGGACTGGAGTCACAGGACTTTGTGAGTTGGCAGTCCCTGGGGGCGCTGCCTATCAAACCCAGATCCTCTGGAAGAGCAGCCAGTGCTCTGAACCACTGAGTCATCTCTCCAGTTGCTGTCCCCACCATTGTACATGTTTTGAAACAGGGTCTCACTGTGTAACCTGTGTTGACCTCAAATGCCGGAAGCAAAGACCTGTATTTTGAGATCTGTATTTTGTTTACAGCCATCTTAAGCTTACAAGATAAGTAAAATGTTCACCTCTATCCCCTCTGCAGGGTAAATTCCGGGCCTAGGAAATCAACCTGGTATCTCCTAGTGAGACCTTCAGAGACCTTCAGGACCCAAGCTTTAGAAGCAATTAGCACCTCCTTTGTTAGTTAATATCTCTTTCTCTCAGCCAGAGACCTTCCGGACCTGAATTCCAGCAGACCTGACACCCTCCCCTCTCCCTTGCCCTTTGCTGTGTAACAGCTTGTAAGGAATAGTAAAATTCGGACTTGATCAGAAAGCCTGTTTTGCTGTTGTTTTCTCTTGTCTCTTGTCCCTTCCACTCTTCTTCCTCCTCCAGGTTTATCAGGGACCCCCATTCGTAACCCGCTGGCCAGATACTCAAACTCATGATCTTCTTTCCTGCCTCACCCTCTCATTGCAGGCATGCCCATGACAATAAAGTTTCTGTCACAAAAAAAAAAAACCAACAAAATCAAAATAAAACAAAACTCTCTTATGAACTTGAAATAATCAAAATTTTGTTTATTTAAAATATTAAAGTTTTACTTTTCATGTTTAAACCTTTAATTTACATGAATTGGTTTTCTGTGCATTAGGGGTCTAATTTCACTTTTTTTGTTTTTGTTTTTTGAGACAGGGTTTCTCTGTGTAGTCCTGGCTGTCCTGGAACTCTCTCTGTAAACTAGGCTGGCCTTGAACTCTGCCTCTGGAGTGCTGGGATTAAAGGCAGGTGCCACCACTGCACAGTCAATTTCACCTCTTTTCCCAGTGTTTACCTGACTTCGCAGCAGTTTGTCAAAGAGCATCTCCTCCCACCTCCCCAAAGGCAACACGTCCTTTGACAAACCAGATTTATGTATGTGCTGGCCGGTTTTATGTCAATTCCCTGTTGCAGACTTTCTCTATACATCTGTCTTTGTTAGAAATAGTTTGGTCATCACATTCTGGTAGCTAATCAGGCTTCTGTTTTCCGTAGGTTTGAATATTTTATTAGAAAATGGGGGGGGGTTGCAGCTCATCTGCTCTTTGCCCTTTTATCAGGGTACAATTTGTAAAAGGCTCAGGTTTCAGATTGAGCCCGTTCCCAGCAACCACAACCCTCTGTAAAGGACAAATTGTAGTACAAAAATGGAACCTTTACAATCCAGCAAGCATTGGAGATTATGTTAAATGTGGAGTACTGCGGGTCAAGCCCATGTTACAGATGAGGACAGCCCAGTTCTCAGTGCCATTATGGCTCTGTGTGGTTGGTGGTTACTTCAGCCTAGCCCTTCTCCCTGCTCCTTTAAGACCATGCCCTCGATCTCTCCATCTGCTTTCCATTGCTGATTCTCTATCGCCTGCTATTTGATTCTATGAAGAAACACAGACTTGGAGAAGGATGTGACATAGCCTTGGTCACACCGTGGGTCCATCGTCAAGGCCCCTGCACCTTCCTCGTTCCTGCCTTTCTCCAGTCCCGCGACTATCCAGACTCTGACTCCACTGACAACCTGGCAAGCTCTCCTGAGCCTTCTGTTGTCAGGGATTGGGCCGCAGCTCAGCATCCATCGCCGCCTGCACTAGGGGGCGCTAGGGACCACTAAGGGGCGCGCGGAGCTGCCAACCACTCAGCTTACCCTCCCGGTGCCCCGCTCCCTCCGGCTGCGGCTCCGCCCCTACCGGCGCCCCGCCCCGTCCGGCGCGGCCTCGCTTTCTCCGTTTTCCAGGCGCCCAGGACCCCCCAGCCCACGGACTCGCTAGCTATTCGCTCCGACCATGGGCCCTGCCGATCGACCCGCGCTGAGATCGCCACTGTCGCCGCCACCTCCTCCATCGCTGCCGTCGCCGCTGCTACTGCTGCTGCCCCTGCTCCCTCTGTGGTTGGGCCTGGCGGGGCCCGGGGCCGCGGCGGACGGCAGCGAGCCGGCGGCCCGGGCGGGACGGGGCGGAGCCCGCGCCGTGCGAGTAGACGTGAAGCTGCCGCGGCAAGACGCCCTGGTTTTGGAGGGCGTCAGGATAGGTCCTGAAGCCGGTCCCGAGCCGCTGCTGGGCGGTCGCTTGCTGCTGGTGAGCGCAACCCTGCCAAAACACGCCGTGACCCTCGCGTAGACCCTGCTCCCCAGTATCTGTCTTCCTTCTGAAGCAAGCCCTAAACAGCCCAGAGCCGTTCTCCGGCATTCAGGGTTTCACAGACCTGAGATCCACATACCCCTTCCAAATTCATTTCCACACCCCGACCTTGCATCCTCTGTGGGAGACCCCAGCTGCTTCTTCTACACCCTTTGCTTCCCCTTTCTCATGGCTCCTCACACAGATGGATGTCGTGGATGCTGAACAAGAGATACCTGTAGACAGCTGGATTGCAGTGGCATATGTGGGCAAAGAGCAGGCTGCCCAGTTCCACCAGGACAATCAAGGCAGTGGCCGGAAGGCATATCCCAAGGCCTTGGTCCAGCAGGTGCAAAGGGTTTTTGGAGGGAAGTGGAGAAAGGGAATACTTTCAGAACATCTTCTAGAGCCAGGCTTATGAGGAGCCTTCCAGAGAAGGCCTGGCCTTGGGTCAGTAGACCCCAGTGTGATGGGGAGGTGGGAGGGGGTGGAAGATTTCCTTGGGAAAGAGCACCTGTTCTCAGAATATGTGACGGGAGTCAGCGAGGGTGGGGAAGCTTGCTTTGCCAGGATTAGGGCAAATGATGAGGCTTGCTGGATCCTACAGTAGTGGAAGTTTCACACACACACTTGGAAATGTGCAAATTTCTTAAAGTCAAGGATATTTCTTATGTAACTATGGTATCTGAAGTTGGGAAAGTTAACATCGCTAAAATATTGTAATCTCTGCCTCATAATTAAATATTGCCTCAGTCCACAACCACCACGTGTTACCTTTGGCTGTCATAGCTCTTCCGGTTTAGCTTTTGCTTACCTTGAGGGAGCTCAGCCTAGTCTCTCCAGTGGTCAGGCTCCTGAGAACCGGGGCCACTGGGAAGGCAGGTGTGGCGGCCTCTCACCTTCTTGCTTCCTTTACAGATGCGCCGTGCCCTCTTCCTGGGAGCCTCGGCCCTGCTTCTCCTCATCCTAAACCATAGTGTGGTCCGAGAGGTAAACCGGAGTGGACTGTGAGGGTGAGCAGGTGAGGGGAACGGGGACCGCAGCCTGCTGACCTCCCCTGTCCCCTGCAGTTGGACATCTCCCAGCTTCTGCTCAGGCCAGTAATTGTCCTCCATTACTCTGCCAATGTCACCAAGCTGCTGGAGGCACTTCTGCAGTGAGTTGGGTTTGTTTGGGGTGGTTTGCTGCCTGAGTGCCGTGGGTCTCTGACTCTCCTCCAGTGGGCCCTTACCTGACCCATTAGCCTGTAAACTACTGTCTGGTTCAGAACCGGGGAGACAGGGAGGAGGAGGCATGGCCTGGGAAAGGAGTTGCCCTATGGGCAGAGAGGGACTAGCCCAGCATGAGGAAGCTGCAAGCCTGGTTGTCAGGCTATTCCTTGGCCTGGCTGGGTGAGAACCTGGGAAAACAGCCAGGAAAGGCCTGAGGGCCAAACCAGAAGGCCTACGGCAACAATACCCTGGGCATCCACTGCAGAGCCAGGTAGATTCATCTCCTTCTGTCTGCCCTCCCACCCCACCCCATCCCATGATTCTTCCTCCCAGGAGGACCCAGGCTACTGCTGAGATCACCAGTAGAGAGTCCCTGTCCGCCAACATCGAGTGGAAGCTGACATTGTGGACTACCTGTGGCCTCTCCAAGGACAGCTATGGCGGCTGGCAGGACCTGGTGTGCCTGGGAGGTGGTCAGGCCCAGGAGCAGGTAGGTAGCTGCTGCTGTCGTGTACCCCCCCCCCCCAGCAGCCTTCACAGATCTCTCACTCTTCCCGTTTATTTTTCCACTGGGGAAAGCACCCAGGCCACGTACACGCTAAGCAAGTGTTCTGCTGCAGAGTTCACCCCCGCTGCTTCTTTATTTCTAGTCTTCTCTCTACATTCTGGCTTCCTTATGTTATTTACCAGCTCCTATACGTACCCTCACTTCCTGTCAGAACCTTGGCCCTGATTGGCCTTTGGTGTTCATTCCCCTCTTTTCTGTCCACGTGAGTCCTTGCCTAATGGCACTTTCGCAGCTCAGCCCACCTCACTGCTTTGGACTGTCTGTCCCCTCCATTGCTCTGCTCGTAGTCTCGCTCCGTCTGCTCAGTCATAGCTGGGCTTGGCCAGGCTTTCTCAGCATTTTTAGATCCAACCCAGTATGTTGGAGAGAGTGGCTTAGTGTCCACGTTTCCCAGTGTTTAGCTTCCAGGGGTTCAATCCACAACATTTCTTGAACCCCAGTCTGTATAAGTTGGGGAGAGGAAGATGTACTCTCTCTTAGTGTATGATAAGGGCCACACTGAGCAGTTTGAAGCCAGACAGGTTAAAACCCTGGCTCCTGAACCTTAGCTGAGCAACCACAGGCCAGTGTTTTCCTGTTCCTCACATTCTCCCTTCCCCTGGGGTGGACTACACAGAGCTCTGGGAAAGGGCCCAGGTGGCCTGGAGGTGAGAATGTGCAGTGTTTAGGACAGGCTGGCAGGGACAGAAGACAGATTTCAACAGTTGCGAACATACTGCCAGCCAAGTTGGGGTGGACGTGGCAGATGAGATGTCCAAATGATAGCTGGGCAGGCATCTCAAGTAGCTGTTCTGATGGACATGGATGCCAAGCCCGGCCCCAGGTCCAGCTGCCACCCTGAGCCAGGAATGAAAAGCTGTCCTGAAGAGCAGCACCCTGCTGTCCTAGTGGAGGGGCCCTGCCCTGCTCTCCCTACCTGGGGCTTCCAGCCTGGCTGCCTCAGTGCAGTTTCAGAGCGGCTCTGGCTGGGGAGCAGAAAGATACAGTCATTGTGTAGGACAACAGTGAACCCTTCCGGGTCATAGCCAGAGCACCTGGGCCCAACCGAGGGTGTTAGGAAGAGCAATCACAGGGAAGCACTGACTGTTAGGACATCCCGCCCTGTAATCCGTGACGAAGACCAAGAGCTACTGAGAAAGCCGGGAGTTTTGAAGTGTCTTTATTGGTCACAGCACATTTAATCTGCGTGAGCCTGTGCACCTGTGTGCGGGTGCCCACGTGGCTTGCACAGAGACTGAGGCTAGCTACAGTGTGACGTGTCGGACTTCCTTCTCCACCAGTGAAAGGGCCTGGAGGACTACCCAGGGCAGCAGCAAGGAAGCCCATGGTTAATGGGTGTTAGGAGGGCGGGGCGGGGCGAACAGTCACCCTGAGGGGCGGGGGAGCTCCTGGGGCAATAGGCCAAAGTTGTTAAAAGGACAAGGGCAAGTAAAAGCAATTTTCAAGATAGGGGAAATGTGTCAGGACATGAACAAGGCAAGGGACAAGGGAGAAGACAGTGAAGGAGGCATGGTGTTGTTGGATTGCCGCTGAAGTCCGTGGGTCTGGGGGTGGGGCCTGTGTGCTGGCAATTGAGAAAGAAACGATCACAGCATAGAGGCGCACCTGTTCCTGCTGCTTCTGCAGTTTCAGGGGTGAACATCAGCTTAGATGAAGTCAAGTGGGGACGGTAGGGACAGACCAGGAGGAAATCTACGCCGGCAACAGAATAGCAAGGCACTAAGGACAGATGTGGCTCTCCATGCATCTGGGGCAGATCCTGAGGAGCGCATAGGTAGGTGAGATGGAGCCTGAAGAGACAGAGGCCCTCAGTGCATGTCCCCTGCTTTGTCACCAGTGTTCCTGGGGGTGGCTATTCCTGGGGGAAATGTGTAGAGCAGCCCAGAGGCCCTGACATCCTTCTCCCTCCCCAGAAGCCCCTGCAGCAGCTATGGAATGCCATCTTGCTTGTGGCCATGCTCTTGTGCACAGGCCTTGTGGTTCAGGCCCAGCGGCAGGCATCAAGACAAAACCAGCAGGATCCTGGAGGCCAGGTGGGAGCCAGATTGTAGAAGCCCTCATGCCCACAGCACCTTGGGCCTGCAAGACTGTGGCCATCCTTTTCCCACAGGGGGATTTGTTCAAACGCCGTGTGGTTCGGAGACTAGCATCCCTCAAGACCCGGCGCTGCCGGCTGAGCAGAGCAGCACACAGCCTTCCAGAGCCTGGCACTGAGACTTGTGCTGTGTGTCTAGACAACTTCTGTAACAAGCAGGTTAGTGCCTAGGCAAGTCAGCCACCAGTTGACCTGTGGCATCCCTGATCCTGCTCCCAAGACCCTCAACCCTGCAACCAGGACCTTCTTCCAGTCCTCATCATGGCTACTAAGAGCATACCCGGGGAAGACCCAGGAGTGCTCAATGCATAGCCCAGGTGAAGGGCACAGGTCTGGCCCTCATCTAGAGCCTGTGCTCCTCCCCCACCCTGTAGTGGCTCCGGGTACTGCCCTGCAAGCATGAGTTCCACCGAGACTGTGTGGACCCCTGGCTGATGCTACAGCAGACCTGCCCACTGTGCAAGTTCAATGTCCTGGGTGAGCATCAGGGGCAGGGGGGACTCCTGGGCTAACCCCCAAGCCCCATCTGATCCTTCTCTCTCTGTTCTTCCTTCTACCCTTCAGGGAACCACTACTCAGATGACTAACTGCCCAAGTGAAGAATCTGCACTTTGGGATGGACTCTTCCCAACCTCCGCTACAGGATAGTGGGTTGGACAGACCAGCTAGCCCTGTGGGCAAAGTCAAGGCCTCACCGTACCCATGATGGGTAGGAGGGACTCACAGCCCTGGGCTGAAGACACAGAGCCAGGACCCAACAGGCAAGGAGAAATATTAAAGCCCTTCTCTGCAACCCTGGGATATTTGTGTCTGCCCTCATAGGCAGCTCCGAGGACTCTAGGGAAAGAAAACATGGCCACTACATCTGTCTCCAGCTTCTGGGGCTTCTGTGATTGAATTTTATGCTATTTATTGGGGGATAGATTGAGGGAAAAGATTTGTGGCCATGGGACCCACTGGCATGGCCCCATCTTTGAGGCTATTGCCTAGTCAAATCAAAGGTGTAACGTTCAAATGAGCCTCCTCCACTACCTGCTGCCTGTGCAGCCAGATGACTCCAGTCTGGCGGATCAGAGGCCTTAGAAACCATCTAGTGCTCTATTTCTTGATTGAGCTAAATGTCACTGACCAGGATACTTGAAGCCACAGAATATATGTGGTGCATCTGCCAAGGGCGTCATTTAAAAAAACATTTGGGTAGGGAAGTTTTAATAGTAAAATAAACATGGAATATATTTTAACATAAGACATAAAATCTGTGCAGATGTTTTAAAATGTTAAGCAATAGATGGGTATGTGGTGGCATATGCAATAATCCCAGAAACCTAAAGGTAGAGGCAGGAGGATTAAGAGTTCAAGGCCAGTGGTGTACCACTTTAGTCCCAGTACTGGGGAGGCAGAGGCAGGCAGATGAATCTCTGTGAGTTCAAGGCCAGCCTGGTCTACAGAGTGAGTTCCAAGACAACAAAGGATACACAGAGAAACCCTGTCTCAAAATATTAAATAAATAAAATAAAAACAAAAATAAATAAGTAAATAAATAAATTAGAAACAAAACAAAACAAAAAGTTCAAGGCCGAACTGGGCTACTAAGAAAACCAGAGGATCATGAGTTCAAAATCAACCTCGGCTATACAGTGAGTTTGATATCAGCCTGGGCTCCTGCCAAAAACAACCAAACAAAATAGCAGTCACCAGTCACCTTGGCTTCTCTTGCTTGGAGCAGGGAGAACTCTTACAGTCCTCAAAGCTTCGCACCCTTCTGCTGCATGAACACGCCTTGTGTAATCTTTAGGACCCTGACTCTAAGAAGTTTATGTTACGTGACCTCACGTGAGACCTTCAGGCGAGAGCACTGGTAGAGCACTTACTCACCTGAAATGCACAAGGCCCTGAATCCAGTTCCCAACACTAACAGGAACAAGAAAATGAGAAAAGCTTCTGGTCAGCATGTGTCCAAGGAAAGCAGGAGCAAGTCAGAGACAGAGGGGAATCCGTGTGGGAGACACATTCTCTGCTGTGCACGCTCTCTCAACAGGGTCTAGATGTACCCTTTGCTGTCCTGAAGCTTGCTTGCTATGTAGACCAGGCTGGCCTCAAACTCAGAGATCTGCCTGCCTCTGCCTCCTGAGTGCTGGGATTACAGGCGAGCACCACCACTTGGCTCTGCTGCCTTCTTTAAGATGGGTGGTGCAAATAAGAGGCCAGGCAAGAGCAGCATGGCTATGGGGACCTCAGCTCCACAGCCTAAGCCTAAGGATCAAGCTCTGCCCCAGCCAGAGCTTGTAAGGACTCTTCCGCAGAGCCATCTAAAGGAGACACAAACAACCTGGACTTCTGGACGTTTTGCTTGTTTCTTGTTGTTCTCTTGTCTATCCGTCTGTCTGTCTGTCTGAGTCAGGTCCTCCCTATATAGCATTAACTAGCCTCAAACTCTCAGTCCTCCTGTTTGGGAAGGGTCTGGCTTACCAACTGGTAGAAGTGGGAGCTAAGAAATGGATGTTGAGTCAGCGGAGGCCTGGAACGCCCAGCAGTAATGGCCTCTCCCCAGTACAGTGGCTCAGAGCATCCAGTCTCCTCCAGATACCCTGGGCTGTTAGAGAGTCAAGAGACCTGACAATGCCAGCTTACTGCGCATGCGGCTCCTATTGACCCTTCACTGCAAACTAAGGCAGTCGACCTGACGGCCTCCCCACCACATAATAAATAATGCCACCCAGAAGACTTGGAGAGTGACCTGAGAAGTCCTGTGACTTGAGGCAGGCTGATGGCCCGCTCTAGAGAAATGACCACTGTGTCATAGGATGGTTGGTCCAGCTTTGCTCAGGCTTGTGTCATCCTGAGCTCATCAAACCATGGTTGGCTAAGGTGTCCAAAGGCCTGGTCTTCCCTTCGGTGGCTTTGTGAGGCTCTGACCTCTAGAACTTAAGAGGGACCTCTCAGTTGTCCCTAAAGGCAGTGAGCTCCTTGGTGAGCTGCAGAGCCAAGGTGGAAGGTGACAGCACTGCTGTTCCCTGCCTCCCTTGGTGGGCCAGAGGCAAAGTCCTGGTGTCTGGTTCCTTGTTCCAGATGTGCCCTCACATCCCGAGCCCTACCCTGAGTGCTGCTCAGTGACCCAGGGTTACCCCTCTGCATACTCTCCCCACAGTGCCTGTCAGGATGGAGACAAAAAGTTCACACTCAATGGCAGGCCTCTATGGGCCAGTGACCTGCCTGGTGGGATCACAGAGGCCTTTGTCCAACAAGGAGGGAAGGTCTGTTCCCCCAGCTCAGCCACGCTGAGGCCAAGATCACTGTGGGCAGATGGCTGGGGCTTTTATTCCATGGGGGTTGCTAGCCGCCTGCCCTCCAGCCCTACCCCTGCTTCAGGTTAGGTGGGTCGTTCCTGGGGCTGGTATGTAGAGCCAGCCTGACCTCGGTTCGGTGAGAGTTTCCTCCTGAGCCTGGCCAGGGCTCGGATGGGGTTCTGGGTGCAGGTGGCTGAGTGGGTTCTGTCCTCCAAAGAGGACTTGCTGGGCCAGTTGCAGGGCTGCCTCGAGGGGGATGCTCGGGACCCTCCTGGGTGGGTCCTGCCTGTGCTGCTGGTCCTGCTGCCAGGAGACTGCCATCTGCCCATGGGCCTGAGGGAGGACCGGAACACAATTCTCTGATCAAGGGGACCCCACCGCTTATCTGCCCCACCTCAAGGAAAGCCTACTCACCCTGGAGATGTATTCTGTGCTTGGGCTGGGGGTACCTCTCCCTGGGTGTCCTTGTAGGGAGGGGACCAGAGCTGGCCCTGTGGGATCATCTGTAAAGAAGGTCAAGCTTAGAAGGGCCCAGGAGTCCCTCCCTGCACTAGTGTCCAAAGATGGATGCGGAGGCAGAATCCCCAACCAAACCCTCAAGTTCCCTTCACTAAGAGATGGGGTTTGCAAAACCATCCAAGGGCCTCCTCAGCTGCAAACCCTTGGGCAGGCAATGCATACTGACTGTTGAAGTAAAGGAGGGAGGGGCTGTAGTGGGATGTGAGCTGGAAGGCTACATCTTCCACAGCCTCATACCTTTTGACATACGGAAGAAGTTTTTCAAATGTGGCCTAAAGCCACGTGCCACGAGGTAGGCAGTCTTGAGTCCTGCCTGGTAAGGACCCCTTCCTGTAGTGATATTTCATTTGCATTTTAATAAATAAAGCTGCCTGAAGATTAGAGAGTAAAACAGCCCCACTGGTCAGCCTGACACACACCTTTAATCTCATTCTGAGATTCCTGGAAGCAGGATTGCCATTTCATCTTGAGGTAGAGGTAAGAGCCAGTAGCTGACTGTTTGGCTTTTCTGACCTTCAGGTTGAACTCCAATTATCTGGAGTCCCTGGGTTTTTATTAATCGTGCTATACCTTCCAAATACCCAACCCCCCTCAAAGGCTCACTTTGAGGCTTCCCTGTTGGGCCACTTCTCGGATTTTGGTCAGCATTGATTGGAGTCGCCTGTTCTCTTCCTGTAGGATCTGGATACGGATACCATTGGCTTGCAGTTGCCTCTCCATGTCATGGGTGACATTGCCGGAGTCTGCAAAGACATATTTGGGGCCTTACATCACTGGACCTGCCTCTTGTGTCCAGTTGCACAGGGCAGAGGGTGGGGAGGGGTAGCACCCAGGCATCCCGTCACATAGTCCTTCAGAGGCTTTTGTTCCCTTCCTGTTGCCTGTGAAAGGTGATGTTACATTTTAGAATTGAGAGCAGGGTGAGTTCTACAACTTGGAGGTTTGGATCTTGTTCAGGACTGCTTGTCATTGACCTGTCAGAGGCACTATAGGCTGTGCGAAGGTCCACTGGGATTTGAGTCCCAGGAAGTCATCATATATGTTCTTCCTTAACTGTGTGTGGTAGATGAATGACAGCTTCCAGTCCTATACACCTGAGCAGTTGCTGTCCATGCTAGAGCCCAGTTTCCTGGTTTATGAGAAGGTTGTTGGACTGGAGAGAAGGCTCAGTGAAGAGTGCTAGCTATTTTTCCAGAGGACCGGGGTTCAATCCCCAGCACCCACATAGTAGCTCACATCCACCTAATTCCAGTTCAGAGGATCTACCCTGTCTTCCGGCCTTCAGGCACCAGTACATTGATATATATATATATATATATATATAGTCAAAACAGCCATACAGAAAAAATTTAAAAAAAAAAACCCAAACATTTGTAGGGCTAGTGAGATGGCTCAGCAGGTAAGGAAAGATTGAAACCAAGCCTGACCACCTGAGTGTGGTCCCTGAACCCCTAGACCCATATGGCAAAATAAGAGAACCAACTTGTACATCTGTCTTCTGACCACACTTGTGCCACGGCAGGTACACACACACACACACACACACACTAAAGGTGCAAAAAAAGTTTTTAACAAGAAAGTCCAGGGCTGGAGAGATGGCTTAGAGGTTAAGAGCATTGCCTGCTCTTCCAAAGGTCCTGAGTTCAATTCCCATCAACCACATGGTGGCTCACAACCATCTATAATGAGGTCTGGTGCCCTCTTCTGGCCTGCAGGCATACAGACAGAATATTGTATACATATTAAATAAATAAATATTTAAAAAAAAGAAAGTCCAGGTGAGCCCATGAGGCAGTTGTGGGCAGCAAGGGTTTGACGTGTGGTGCTCAGGAGTGATGACCCACCCATCCCAGGGCCTGAGAAGTCTAGGAGAGCTGGTGGGAGAGCAGAGATTGCCTGGCAGGATCCTGTACCAGTGTAGATGCCCTATGCTCCTAACCATGGGGTCCAAGACACTGAACAGCTGGGGATATGTCCTAGCAAGATGATCCTATGCTGTATGACACCAGGAAAGGCAACCTGGGGAAGCTGAGCCAGGACAGGCATGTGCTGTGGAGGACATGTGCTAAGGGAAGACATGCCTCAGTTCCACTAGGGCAGCTGTTCTCAGCCTGTGGGTTGTGACTCCTCTGGAAGCCAAATGACCCTTTCACAGGAGCTGCATAGAGATCTCCTTCATACCAGATATTCACGTTATAATTCATTACAGTAGGATTGCAGTTATGAAGTAGCATTATATGGCTGGGGTCAGCACAGCATGAGGAACTGTATTAAAGGGTCACAGCATCAGGAAGGCTAAGAACACTGCACTAGGGTGAGACGTACAGTCACTTTGCCGTTGTCTCCACAGAGGAGTGAACAACACGGGACACCTGTGGATCATGGTGTCTCTAGAACCACAGCTCACCTCCTGCCCCCAGTCTCCTCTTGCTGAGGGTGAGAACAGTACCCGATCACATCCAGGCAAGCCTATGCCCAACCAGGCCCCACCCTGCCCTCAGCAGTACCCTAGGCCCCTACTTTGGATCTGGGCCTCCGTGGGCTGGTGCAGGTCTGGGAAGGCCACCAGCAGTCGCTCCCGCTTCTTTAGTTCCTCTAGCTCCCGTTGCAGCTCCGAGATGGTCAGCTGCAGGTCTGTAGTTACCTGCTCCAGCTCCTGTTTCTCCCGCTGCAGGCTCTGCAGTAGTTCCTGGGGCAAAGAAGAGCTTAGCCCTGGCTCAAAGCTCTCTTGGGGACACACAGGTCCAGGGATACACAACAGGTTAGAGGCTCCTCGGAAAAGAGAGCTGCCCTCTCTCTCTCACCCTACCCCACTGCACCTGCTGAGCCTGTAGCTGGCACTGTCCCTGTTCCCTGTCGCTCTGGAGGCTCTGCACCTGCTCCTCCAACTCAGCTCGCTGGGCCTCAGCCTCATCCAGACTTCCCCGCAGCTCTTCCCGCTCCTGGTCCAGACTGTCCAGCTGCTGGAGCAGAGTCCTCTGCTTGGCCTGCAGGGACTGAATGGAAATGAATAGGCAGGGCAGATAAAAGGACCCTAGGGCCCAACTAGCCATCTGGGACTAAGGAAGCTGCAGTGCGGTGTCTGTGACCCTCTGTGCTATGTTTGGATGCAGAGATCAGCGCACAGATGCTCAACTGCAGAAGGAAGGCAGCAGGCAGATGCACATTTGATCGGGACAACACCAAGACCCACTGTTGAGAAAGCAGTTGGATGACCCCTTCTTTCCACTCATTCAAAAAGGATTCTGGGAAACAAGTTTTGTTTCTTTTCATCAAGTCTCCAGTGTCATATTTTCCTGTGTCACTGAATATCACTCCCTCCCACCAAACAAACAAACAAATGAACAAAACAGCTGGGCAGTGATGGCGCACACCTTTAATTCCAGCACTTGGGAGGCAGAGGCAGGCGGATCTCTGAGTTTGAGGGCAGCCTGGTCTACAAAGTGAGTTCCAGGACAGCCAGGGCTACCCAGAGAAACCCTGTCTTGAACCCCTCCACCAAAACAAAAGAAACCCAAATATCCTGGCACACACTGAATATAAAGAGAGAGACCTGGCTCTACCTCTCGGTAGTTGTATGCCCTGGGGAAACTTGTTTAACCTCACTACGCTTCAGTTTCTCCATTCATAAAATAGGGAACAACAGAGTATCCACCTCCTCCCATTGTGGCAGGGAAAAGGGATAAGAAGGCTGCAGAGCCTGAAGCCCTCACCTCCTGATGACGGACCATGCTGTCGACTCGGGCCTTCTCTTTGTCCAGCTCTGTGCTGGCCCAGCGGATCTGCTGCCCAGCCCCATCTAGCCGCCCTGCCAGCAGCTGCACTTGCTCCTCCAGCTGCTGCACTTGCTTCTCAGCTGCTGCCCTCCGCTCACCTTCCTCCTCCAGCTGCTGGGTCTTTGCCACTGCAGGATTGAGAGAGCAGGTACACAGGGGGCAGGGGAAGGGAGCTCTGGGTGAGTCTCTGACTGGGACTAAGCAGAGGTCACAGATCACAGTACGGGGCTCTGGACCACATGAGGCGGGTCTGGACTACAGAAGGCACTTTCTGCCCCCTGAAATTGAGACTCCAGCCTGAACCATCACCATCAGCCTAGAGTCAGAACCATTCTCCTGTGGTTCCCACTCTCCGCCCTAGAAGCTTTGGATGGAAACAGAGGTACACGTCCAGTTATACAAAGAGTTGGAGATGTGGATGGGGTCACACAAAGGGGATTCTTACCCATGGCCTGCATGGACTTCTGCTGCTGCTTCAGGTCTCCCTCCAGATTGGTCACCTTTGCCTTTAGGTCACACGTTTCTGTGGCAGCCAAGAGAAAGGCCTTTCAGTGAATCACTTGGGCCTGTGGCCTTTAAGCCCAGTGAACCCTGTAGAGTAGAGGCAACCATCCAGTGTGCAAGGGCTGCTTGAGTTGCCAAGGTGGGGCTGGGGTAATCCTAGGAGGCCTTGGGCCCTGGCATGCTCCATTGGCTGCTGGATTACCTGTGCCTCTCTGGACCCAGTGATCGGCGTGGAGGCAGTGGAGAGGCTCAGAAAGCAGTGACTTCTTGCCCTAAGCCCTCAGTTGGTAACAGTGGACAGCAGTACCTTGTGTCTGTCCAAGAGCTTTTGCCAAAGCCAAGAGGCTGCTCTGTTGAGGCAGAGGTGCTGGGGATAGGGGGAGCTCCCTGCAGGTACTTTTAGTGACCATTATTGAGTGAATGTTAGATGAACATCCCAGCCCTCTCCCCTTCTGAGGCGACAAGCCTGAGGCTCAGGTGCTACGCAAGCCTCCAGGTATCCCCTGCTCACAGGGTGGCCAATGGATGTCTACACCCTTCTTGCCGCCTTTCTTTCCTAGGTCTCTTCCATGCATTCTACTGGGATTCGCCCTGCTCTCTGATGGGGAGGAGGGATGGTTGTCCTAAGGTTATGGCAGTATCTGGCCTCTGGGGAGTAACCTGCGATTAGCTGTTGCCTGTCATGCTGGCACTCGGCCAGGCTCCGCTCAGCCTCCTCTGTCTGCCGCTGCCATTCTCCTCTCTCCTGCTGCAGAGCCTGCTCCAGTTTGCCCACTTGCTTCCGTAGCCCGTCCTTCTGGCCCTCAGCCTCTTCCAGCTGGGCCCTGAGGGGCCCGATAAGTTGGGTGAGGGCTCCCACATGCTTATTGAGACGAGTCAGGTCTTTACTCTGTTCTGCTGCCCAGTGGCCCATGGTGGCAGCTGGCAGTGGTTTGCGCCCCATGCTGTCCTGCACCAGCTTCTGGAACTGGCCCAAGGACGAAGGCAAGTTCTGGCTCTGACACAGGCTGATGACCACCTTGCCCACCTCCCACAAGCTGCCCTGGACACTGGTACAAGCATCACAGGGCACCAAGGCTGTCTCGATGGTCTGGGAGTGGACGCTCTTGGTTTTCTCGGTGGTCCCAGCTGGGCCCCGCAAGGAGACTCTGACAGGGATGCTCTGCAGCCCTTGGCAGATCAAGGGCAAGCCTGGCACTGGGGAAGGAGGCTTGATGAACTTGGCAGTCATGCATTCGGGGCTCCTGGCTGGTTCACCCTTAGCTGTGGGCTTGCCGATGGGAATCTCCCCTTGGTTTGCTCTTTTCTGGGGTCAGGAAAAGAAAGGGAAGGCAGGTGAGAGAGATGGACATGGGAGGTAACCAGTCCCCTGGAGATGTTCATGACAGCCTTGCCCTGTGATCAGACCTTCAGATGTTAAGTGACACCCACACAAATCACAGAGAACCTTCTCCCTTTTCTCTCTGACTCAACCCAGCCCTGGCCTCTTTTCTGCTCTCCCTGCTCTAATCCCAGGCTTTGCGTGGTTAAATATGCATGGAACTGGGAGGGTAATGGTGGCAGTTACAGCCAATTCTTTTTTTAAAAATGATTTATTTGTTATGTTTACAGTATTCTGTCTGCATATATTCCTGCAGGCCAGAAGAAGGCATCAGATCTCATTACAGATGGTTGTGAGCCACCATGTGGTTGCTGGGCATTGAACCCAGGTCCTCTGGAAGAGCTGCCAGTGCTCTTAACCTCTGAGCCACCTCTCCAGACTTCCCGGGCTCTTGCTTGCTCTCATGCCACTGTAACCACTCTGTTTTAGACTCCTCTCCCTTCCTCACAGGGCGACTGTGAGGATTAAAGGATAACCTGTTAGAAAACCTGCTGTGTAGATGAACAAACTGAGGTTCAGTGTGTAAACAGCAAAGCCAGGGAGCCAGACTTGACCCCAAGGTCTGCTTTCTTCATTGCCAAGGCCATGGGACTTGAATGGGGGGCTCTAGAGTTTGAGTGCCCCAGCTGGGCAGTGGAGAGCCAGCAAAGGACCAGCAGGTGCAGTGGCATGGTAAGAAGCTAGAATAGGAACAGTATGTGAGGGAGACCACAGGGGCTGAGATGACCCACCTGGGGCACTGCCTGCTGGTACAGCATGCCCAGCCTCAGCAGGTTGTTCCAGAAGCGCCGCACTGTGAGCCCCACAGACATGCATGGCCCTGCAACTCGGGCAGGAGGCATCATCTGATCCAGACTGAGGTTTTCCAGGTAGCTGGCACAGCTCTGAAGCAGCAGCAGGAGCCTGCGGGCAGAGTTGCTGGGTGGCCTGGGGCCAATGCTGGTCTAATAAAGTCTTCATACAACGGGGGGGGGGGGGGGCTTTAAGCTCTGGGGATTGACTTGGACATCAAGGACCTAGAGAGAGTCCATGTGAGCATCATGCTCAAACCAGGGGCCACCTCCAAGCTGGTGCCCTCTTGTGGCTTCCTAGATGGAAGTACCTTCTGCTTCATGGTTCCCCGCTTGACTAAGGAGCTGAAGAAAGGCAGCCTGGCTCAGAAAGTCCTGGGTAAGTAGTGCCTCACTTTTACAAATGAAACCCCTAAATAGCAAGAACATCCCAAAGTCACAGGGTAAGCGGGGCAGGGCAAGGGCATGTACGCATTTTCATGGTTCCAGTCAGAGTTGCCTCTTCCAGGCTGAGCAACCTCTGTGACAACTGAGATGGGGTGCAGACAGCTAACCTCCAAGTTCAAGTTTAGTCAAGCTAATGCTAGGGAAAGGGAGTGTTGGAAAGTGTGCCTAGGCATGGCCAAGACTTACCTTAAAGATAGAATTGTATGTTTGCAACACACAGCTGGAAGGTAAGTGAACTTAACTTGTTACAGGAGGTAGGGGTAGCAGGAGGCCCCGAGGCCTTGAGGAGGAGGTGGCTACTGCCTTCAGGCCCACCCTCTGGGCCATGTGGATAATAACACTGGGGAACTAGGACCCAGCAGGGAATTTAGCTGATCAGTCTGTGTTCTCAGACAGCCACCTGTGGTGGGGGATGCTGTGATACATGTAGCCTTAGCCATGGTCCCATCATTGACATGTCCTGAGCATCTTAAAATGTCACACTGTTGGCTAGAGGCCACAGCCTTCACTCTAGGGTTCCCAAGCTAAGCTAAGATTCAGTTGTCTCTGGCAGGAGTTACTTTTATACCCAGGAGTCACTTATACACAAAGGAAGCTAGTACTAACTCAGAAGTAAACAATGCTCAGCTGGGGTGTGAGGGTCGGGAGGTATGTCAGCAACAGCTTTACAGGAAAGGGGTGAGTGATCGGGCCCTGGTGGGTAAAGGGGTGTTCTGTCAGAGCAGGAAGGGGTTGGCAGGGCTGGCTTCGCTGCTTGCCCTGGGAAAGGAAGTGCTCTGCACTCACAGCAGTCCAGCCCTGTGGAGGTGCAAGCACTGCTTTCACACTCAGACCTCCTCCAGGCCTCTCAGGAGTACCCTGCCTTCTGGATCCAGGCAGGTCCCTTCTCAGTGTTTCTGATGCCCATTGGTCCCTGCAGTTTTACTGCATGGGCAGTTTTTGAGTGGCTCCCAGGAGGAAATTTTAATGACAGTGTAGAGGTGGTGGGGTGACAGAGGAGCAACTGGCTTTTGCCTAGCAGGGCCAAGGGTGGGAAAAACATCCTCCACCCCGTTTCTGGCCTTGAGAAGCATAGAGGGAACACAGCCCACAAAACGCCAGAAGCTGGGATGAAAATGCTAAGCATAGTGTTCCTGCCACACAGAAACCTGAGGGGATAGCAGTGCCCTGGTATTATGGGGACCAACAGCAGAGGGCAGACTGGGGATAAAGACAGAACTTCCTGAGGTAGACAGGATAGGGCAGCAGAGTACAGCACAGAATAAAAGGTGGTGTTGCAGAAGTCGGGGCTGTGGTTGCATATGCCTTTAATCTCAGCACTCAGGAGGCAGAGGCAAGCAGATCTCTGTGAGTTGGAGACCAGCCTGGTCTACAGCGCTAGTTCCAGGCAGGTAGGGCTGTTACTGTGTCTTGAAACCCTGTCTTGAAAAACAAAACAAAACAAAACAACAGAAAGAAAAAAGAAACAAAGGGTCCTGAGTTGTGGCCCGACCTGTATATTCACTTCACAGTTGACGGGTTGAAAGGGCTCCTGCAGCTGCTACAAAGGGGCAGGTTTTGGCATCTTTAGATGTCCAGATATGATCCAGGCCTCACCTGTCAATGACCAGCTCCAGCAGCACAGCATGGGACAACTGCGTGAACTCAGGGTCACCTGGCACATGGTCATAGTGCTCCAGAAGGGCCACCATGTCAAGGTCACAGGCCACACGGTCAGGGAACTTCCAGGATGGGAAGCGCACAGGCCCAGCTCGGGAGAACACATCCACAATGGTGCCCTGTAGGTCCGTGAGGTCCTTGCGCAGGCTGTCCATGCAGGCCTGGCTGCCTAGCAGGTGTGCCATCCCCACAACTCCTGGGGCTGAGAGAGGAACCAGGGTCAGCCAAAGTGATGTCGCTATTGCAGGAGAACCTTATAACCCCCCTGGCCTGTCTGGGTGTTCCAAATCCAAAATCCACCTCTGATTTTAGGGAGAAATCCTGAGTGACAGGCCTTTTAGACCCTGGCTCTCTGCATGTCTTAGCCAGCCTCATCTAGCCTCACTTCTACCTACCCAGTCCCATGGCGACCCTGCCTTCAGAGAATCTGTGTGCCCCAGGCCCCTTTGCTGTATAGGAATGAGTCTTCTACCTGAAGGGAACAGAGGAAGCCCCGAGTAAGTGGAGTACTGAATGAATGGATGCTCTTGATATGCACAGACTATCAAGGACTCCAGAGTCTCCCTTGCAGCACTAAGCACGGATGTTGACAGTATATTCAGACTATTCCCACCATAGCTTTCTCCCCATGGATGTTTACAGCCTGAGTATTGCCCCCTACTGAGATTGTACCTACCTAGCTAAACTTGTCTCCTATGTCCACTGGTAGACCATAAACCCAGTCTCCCTGTGTATTTATAATGACCTTGCCCCCCTGCCCAGCCCTCTATAGAAACGCGGAGCTTCTGAGATGCTCTGGTCTCTCTATCCCAACCCCAGCTTTGCTTTGTGTCTGTCCTGGCATCACACTGTCGCTGCTACCGGGCAGGTCCAAGTCTGGAGCCATGCTACATGTGACACAGCCCAAACACATCATAGCTTCACGACAGGGAATGCTAGGATCACTGCACCCCTGTGAACATGTGGACCGTGCCCTTTGAGCTCATCACTGTATGACCTGGTCACCAAGCCTGAGACCTGGGCCCGAAAGTGCTGGGAAACTCAGAGGCCCAAGGTGGTGCTGGGGTCTGAGGTGGACTCTGGATTTCCCAGAGGACTAGTTCTTACCTCTCACAGATGTTTGCCCATGAAGCTGGAGTGACTGACTATGTCTATCTCTCGCACTAGGCTCTGAGGTCTGGGGCTTGTGCAGATGCCTGGCTTTCTGGCTCCTGGCTTCCTGGTTCAGGTGCAGGGCTGGCCGCAAGCGGCCCTCCCATCCCTGGGAATGGATGCACAAGAGAGTGAGTGAGCACACAGTCAGGAGGGATTCCTGGGAGATTGGGTAGGAGCTACCTGCAAGAAGAAGAGTCCAGGCTGGAGGAACGGGAAGTGGTGTAGGAGGTCCTTCTTTCTATGTGTTGCTTGTATTGGTTAATGAATAAAGAAACTGCCTTGGTCTGATAGGGGAGAACTTAGGTAGGTGGAGAAGACAGAACTGAATGGTGGGAGGAAGAAAGCAGAGAGAGAGAGAGAGAGAGAGAGAGAGAGAGAGAGAGAGAGAGACAGCGCCGCCAACAGAGCCGCCAGAGTCAGACATGCTGAATCTTTCTTGGTAAGCCACTGCCATGTGGCAATATACAGATTAATAGAAATGGGTTAAATCAAGATGTGAGAGTTAGCCAATAAGAGGCTAGAGCTAATGGGCCAAGCAGTGATTTAATAATACAGCTTCTGTGTAGTTATTTTGGGGCTAAGCTAGCCGGGCAGCTGGGACTAACAAGCAGCCCCTCTTTGCAACAGGGATGAGAAAAAAAGATTGGGGAGCATACAGACCTTCAGCCTGATCACAGAAGTGCCACTGCCCCAAATCTATCCCCTTTATACAGAACAGGGGAAAGTGGAACCTAGAGAAACCACTCAGGCAGCAGGAATTTTCCATCTACCCTCTTTCTTCCATCCTTAGGCCATGCTGCTTCTAGAACAGCCATGTCCAAAAGAAGTATAATGCAAGGAAAGGGGCTTGGAAACAGAAAACGGCAGAAGCGCAGAGGCCACCTTTCCTGTCCCCTCACTCTTCCCTGAAAAGGTGGTAAATGCAGGAACACTGGCTCCCCTCCCTTCTCACTGAAGACCTTGTATGCCTGGCATTCTGTGGGAAATCTGCTTGGTGAGGAGTACCACAGGAGAGTGCAAAGAAAAATCTGGAGTCAGAGAGATGGCCAGCAGGTGAAACACTTGTCACTCAAGGTGGACAACCTGAGTTCTATCCTCAGAACCTATGTGGTACAAGGAGACCATCAATTCACAAAAGTTGTCCTTTGACCTCCACATAGGCATTGTGACACATGCATGTATGTATACATACATCAACACATAATAATAAACAAGTGCATTGGTTTTTTGTTGTTGTTTTGTTTTTGAGATAGGGTCTCACTATGTAGCTTTAGCTGGTCTGGAACTTGCCATATGGACTAGGCTGGCCTCCAGCTCAGAAATCCACCTGCCTCTGCCTCCCAAGTGCTAGGATTAAAGGTGTGTATATGCAGCCCTGCTTTTCTTTTCTTTTCTTTTCTTTTCTCCCTTCCTTTCTTTTCTTAAACATCTGTCTTACTAGGGATCTCAGTCTTTTCTTTCCTTCCTTCCTTCCCTTTTTTTTTTTAACATCTGTCTTATTAGGGATCTCAGTCATGAACCTTGTGATGAGTAAGTTAAAATATTACTTTCCCTTTCTTAGACCACATTAAAAAAGAAAGCAAAAAGGAAGCAGGAGAGATGGCCCTCTTGCAGAGGACCCAGGTTCAGTTCTCAGCACACACAAGCATCTATGGGTACCTCCAGTTCTAGAGGGTGTGATGCCCTCTTTTGTGTCTTCAGGCATGCACACATGTAGTACCTGGACATGCCTGCAGGCAAAACACCCATACACATAAATATAAGTAAATCTTTTAAAAAAGGAGTGAAAAAAGAAAATTTAATTTTATTTACCCTAATATACTCAAGACATTATTTCAACATAAACTCAATATGAAATTAGGATTTTTGTTTATTATTTTCTATTTTTTGAGACAGGCTTTCACTATGTAGCCATGGCTGTCCTGAAACTCACTGCACAGACCAGGCTGACCTCAAACTCCCAGAAATCTGCCTGCACCTGCCCCATACTCCCCTGAGGACTGGGACAAAAGGTGTGTGTCATCATACTTGGCTTTTTACTTATTTTTAATTTGTTTATTTGTAAGTGTAAGTGTGACTGATGTTTGTGGATACCCATGGAGTCTGGTGGTGTTGGATCCCATGGAGCTGATGGTACACACAGGTCAGCCATCTGACATGAGTGCTGGGAAGTGAACTCAGGGCTCCTGCAAGAGCAATACATGGTCTCAATTTCTGAGTCATCTCTACAGCCTGGGTAATATTTTTTTTTTTAGGACGTGCTTGTGCTGGGCTCGGTGGTCCATGCCTTTAATCCCAGCCCCTGGGAGGCAGAGACAGGCAGATCTCTGTGAGTTCAAGGTCAATGTGGTCTACAAAGTGAGTTCTGCAACAGCCAGGACTATTACACAGAGAAACCCTGTCCTGAAAAACCTAAACAACAATAACAACAACAACAACTAAAAACAAAACAAAAAACACAAAGAGAAAGACGTAAAAAAGGCAGTCTTGTACACATCCCTGCTGGCCTTGACTTTGAGCAGGGTGACCTTCAAGATGTGATCCCCACACCTCTACTTCCCAAGTGCTCTCATGAAAGGTGTGTACCACCAGCCCCTACAAGTGATGTTGGAGAGTGAACTCAGGGTTTTGTGAATGCTAGGAAAATATTCTACTGATTAAGCTATACACCAAACCCTTAAACGTTTTTTTTTTTTTTTTTTTTGGTTTTTTCGAGACAGGGTTTCTTTGTAGCTTTGGTGTCTGTCCCGGAATTAGCTCTTGTAGACCACGCTGGCCTAGAACTCCCAGAGATCCGCCTGCCTCTGCCTCCCGAGTGCTGGGATTAAAGGCGTGCGCCACCACCGCCCGGCCCTTAAACATTTTTTTTTAATTTATTAAGCCACAAAGTCCAGTGCTTATTTGACCCTTATGGGTCAAATCTCAATTTTAAAAAATTTTTTTGTTTTGTTTTTTGAGACAATATCTGTCTACATAGCCCCAACTGTCCAGGAACTCATTGTATAGACTAGGCTAGCCCCAAACTCACAGAGATCCACCTGTCTTTATCTCTCAGTACTGGGATTAAAGGTGATTCCACCACACTTGGTCCTATTTCAAATACTTAAAGCCACATGGGGCTAGTGGTTACTGTGTTGTGCAGTACAGTGCAGAGGGTAAAATGCTATGTGTTTATCAACAATGGGATTGAAAATCTACCTGCTAGGGTCAGGCAGGGTATGGTAACACAGGCCTGTAACCCTAGCTCTTAAGAGGCTAAGGCAGGAGGAATGCAAGTTCAAGGACATCCATGGCTATAAAGTGAAAACTGGGAGGAAGGAGAGAGCCTTTAGAAACCACCAACTCCCTGCAAGGAGTGTTGCCCATAATACTCACATACAAACAAATACATTTGACTCATATCTCCCATGTGTTGACTTGGCAACTGCCTCTGGTGAGACAGTGCAGCCCAAGAGATTTTTATGTCCCCAAGTGAAGTGGAGACAACAAGGAAAACAACATGAGATAACCTGGATTTCTTTCCAGGGAAGAACATGAAGGAAATAAAGTGAACGAGAAGTTCCAGTCTGGGGAGAAGCATGTTCAGGAGACAAAGCACTGAGTGCAAAAAAAAAAAAAATCAGTCTGTTTACTGGGGCCATCTTGGATACCAATTCCCATGAGATTCTGGGTCAAAACAGCAAGAATAGTCAAAGTTAAGCAGACACTGCAGCTTGGGAGGACAGCACTTGCTTAACATGTCTGAAGCCCTGGGCAAGCCATCAGCACCACAAACATGTATGCCCACAGAATACCCAACGTTACTCTCTATTGATTCTTTTAGAAATAGAGCTTATGCAGATTTATAGTGTGCTTGTGAAGAACATGTGACACGCGCTTTGTCATTCCTAGGTCTTGAGTGAACGATAAACATGAAGCTACCAGCTCTGATCTGCACCTGTGACCACAGAGGTTATGGCTCTAAGGGAAGCAACACTGTTATTACAGGGGTAGCAGCTCAGAATGTAATTTGAGGTTTTCAGACTCCCAAGGAAGGACAGGAGCCTTTCTCTCCATTCAACCTTCAGTCTTCCCTCTCTCAAACAACTAACACTGTAGTTGAAGACCGTGCTTATTTCTCAGGCAGCCTGAAGCCCCTGAGGTTGGGTCACTACTAAGAAAGTATTTTTAAACTCTAAAACCACGTACATGACAACTGCCAATCTCTGACCAGAGTTAGCTATTGTCTGAACCCCTTGGGACATTAAAGTGACACAGTAAAGATATAGTAATAAACATCAGATTAGTAGAGAAAACTGGACTGAGAATGGATTCCCCCCCCCCATGCAAATTTTTTTTTCCCTCGTTAGTATGGACTCTTCGTGGTCTTCACCAGCAAATAGCTTGCTCTAAGGAGCAAATGATGCATTACCTGTAGTGTTTGACACAGGATCTAGCTTGGAGTAAATAAATGTCCAACTGATCCTAACTATCCCTATTCTGCATTAACAACAGTGAAATAACCAGCTACCGAGGGGATGGAGAGGGACCTTGGGCGTTTTGTTGTTGCCCCATTTCACAGGTGAAGCGAGGCAGGATGAGCACAAAACCCTCTTTCGGTATTCGGGGAATTGGGAGAGGAAAGGGAATGGGGACCTAGAAGATCTCAAGAGAGTAGAGACGGTGATTTACGTCTCCCGGAAGCGAGAGGCGTGGTCTGCAGGCCGGCACCGGTGGGAGTTTGAAGAACAGCTGTGATTGGAGGAGGTCGAGATTGAGGGCGGGGCTATGGAAGTTAGGGTGCACCTTAGAAAAGAGGCCAGTGGGAAGAGACCCCAGGGAATTGCGGGCTTGGGCTCTGTAAGGAGGGATCCGGAGGAGAAGGTGCTGATCAGAATCAAGGGACTAAAGGTGTAGTTAGGTGGGACTCTACGGCAACAGGTCTAATGGGAGGAAAATTCTTCAAAATGACAGGCCAAGCAGGAAGGAAGACTGGAGTGGAGGGGACTTGGAAGGTGCGGTCGCAGGGAGCGAGAAGCGGCCAGGGCAGCGAGGGGAGTTCAGCTCACCTGTCTCCGGCGTCGCAGCCTCAGCTCTGTGTCTGGCCGGCTCACAGAACTTCCCCCAGGGCGTCTGCGGCTCCTGGGATCCCTCGAAACCCTTAGCAGCGCGCCCAGACCGCTGCCATGGCAACAACGTAGCGCGCCGCCGTGCCCGCGCGACGGGGTGGGAAGTGCGCCACGGCCGGGAGGCGGGGCCGGAAGTGTGTTCACTGCCTTCCGCGGCTTTCCGCTGGGTCGCCGCCATCTTGCCATTGCGTTGTAGCCTTCGTGTGGGGAGCTTAACCTCACCGCCGTACCGATTGTCACCCTGAGGCGGACTGGCAGCTCTGAGCGTCGCAGTCATGCCGGCCGGACCCGTGCAGGCGGTGCCTCCGCCGCCGCCAGTAGCTACTGAGCCCAAACAGGTACCGCGCCCCGTGCTCCTCAGCCCGCTGCCCCGGTGTAGGCCTCGTCCCTCCCCTCCCGCGCGGGCGCTACGGCACTCCTGCTGGAAGCCCAGGCAGCCCTGAAGGACGTGGAGGGACTGCAAGTCCCAGGAGTCAACGCGCTGCGTTGCCTTCTGGTCCCAAAAAGCTCCCTAGAACCGGAATTGTCAAAGAAGCTTGCGGACTTGCAGCCTAGGCTTCACCTGGGGGCTTATTAGAATCACGAAGCCTCCGCTCTACACCTTATTTTAACCCGATCCCAAGGTGTTTCGTTCAGATGTGAGAAGCATTGGGCTTGTCTGTTCACTGTGGCTTTTGGGCCTACCGGTCGCTCAGCCTTTGTCCAGTAATCGCTAATTTCCTAGATTGCCTTATGTCTTTTTCGTTTTTCCCAAACACCTACGAGGTGCTTTTCCTAAACCGGACAAGGATCCAGTCTTCATCATTGGAGAACGGATGAGGCGTAACCCCTGTCTTAAGAGAGAGTCCAGACATGTTAAAGTACAGGCATGCTTGAACACTTAATGTTTATTTTCTGTGTCGGTGTAAGTGATAAAATGTCAGGCAGCCTTTAAAAGTTCTCAAGGCTGGGCCCGTGACACTCGTCAGTAATCCCGGCATTTGTGGGTCTAAGGCAGGAGGATCATGAATTGAAGGCTAACTTGGACTACAGGGAGAGACCGAAAAGCTAACAGATTGCTGAGGTGGAAGTATGTGGGGAAATAATTGCAGTTAGGTTGGATACAAATAAGCCATGAATTTAACCAGCACTGCTTGCTGGAGCAGAGGGGAAATGAATGTGAGGAAAGTCCGCAGGAGTGAGAGGTGAGTGGCTGTTTTGCAGGAAAGAATAACAATGGAGAGTGATGGGGGAAAGGAAATTAGTCAACATACACTTATCGGGCACATACTATATGCTGATTGTTGCTTTGGGTTCAGAATACAATCCCAAATATGACAGATAAAGCCCATGTCCTTTCTCCAAACGTTTACGTATTTGTATGCTTGTGTATTTTCATCAACACTGGGGAATAACAGACAAGGTGATACCAAATAATAGTTACACCACGGTAGAGTCATGTGCTCCCTCTTTTCTCAAAGGTACGTGAACAAGTGTGGCTCAAGTACAAATTTGGGATAATGGTGGTAGGATTTGAACATGTCTATGAGGACAGTGGGAGATAGGTTAGGCTGGATAGTGCCATTTGTGTTTCAGAAACATAGACTTGCAGTGCTGTAAAGAGGGGGACGAGAAACAGTTAACCGTATCCCAAAGACACTGAGGGTTTGAGGGATGGGCCTAGGGGCCAGGCACAAGTTTGTTATTCCTGTGGTCTGGAGTAAGAACACTTAAAGGTTGGCATATCAGGATCCTAAGAGCTAATACGCTTCAAGTGCCTGGGGTGTACTTTGTGTTTGGTGAATTAGGGAGGCTCAGGAGACCTGGAAAACCATTCTAAAGCTTGGTGGTATTTAAGACTTGCCTGGGAGATCGATGTAGGCAGGATTTTTCAGCCTAAAGTAGGGAAAGGAAATGTAGAACATAGTTCTCAAGAGTGTCTGGCCGAAGACAGAATACTGAGAAGAAATCGTAAACCATATGTTTAGAGCAGTGATTCTTGGCCTTCCTAATGCTGCAGCCCTTTAATGCAGGTCTTTGTGCTGTAACCCCAAACCATGAAGCCATTTTTGTTGCTACTTCATAATTGCATTTTGCCACTGTTATTAATCGTAAATATCTGATATGTAGGATGGTCTTAGGCGACCCCTGTGAAAGAAAGGGACGTTCAACTCCCAAAGGAGTCGAGTCCCACAGGTTGAGAACTGCTGGTTTAGAGGTTTCCAGTGTATAGGTTAAGAGGTAAAATGTAGAAGACAGAAGACGAGGCTCCCGCAGCTGCCAAGAATATTTGAATTGAGCAATCAGGAAGCAGAGACAGGCGGATCTCTGTGAGTTTGGGGCCAGCTTGGTCTACAAAGTGAGTTCCAGAACAATCAGGGCTGCACAGAGAAACCCTGTCTCAAAAACCCCCTCAATAAATAAATAAATAAATGAAATACTTGAAGTAAATGAGATGGAATAGAAACTTGTAATGTTAAGCTGCCAGAGGAAGAACAAGGGGAAGGCAGCAGCCCAGAGGAACATGAAGATGGAGGGAATCCCAGTTTTTTAAGATGAGAGCCCAACTCTTAACTGAGAAGAAGAAGAAGCTGCTGGATAAAGCATTAAAGAACCGTTGGTGTCCAATTCCATTGAAGCTCCACAAACCATTTATGCATTTAACAGTGGCTAGGTTTATGGAATTGGTGGATAAAAAAATGGACAATTAAGACAAAATGGTCTATCAGCCAGACTTTTTTCTTCTTTTTTCTCTCCTTTATTTCTGTTTGTGTTCAGTATAGAACCTAGAAACTCATGCAGGGTAAACACATTAAACTACTGAGCTTCTCTTTGGCAGACAGTCATTAAGTATTCTGTGCAAGACGCAATACTAGGTTCAGGGCTAAAGACACTGCCTTTTGGATGCTAAGGATATAATCAGTTCCTTGTTTAGCATGTGTAAGGCTCTAAGTTTCAGCCCTATGTCAGCAAATAAGCAAAAAAAATAAAAATTGTGTATCTGATCACACCAGTCTGCCTGTCTGAAGGGTAGCCAAGAAAGCCATTCTTTTCCCTAGCTCTTGGGAATGGCCCCATATAAGAAGTCTGCAGAACAAAGACTATTGTCAGCCGTGTCTTGGAGAAATGCTAGAAGCTGGTTTATGATAGCCTAACCCAAACCAGGAATTTGAAGATCTTTTCTTTTGTTTTCACAGCCAGTTGAAGAAGAATCAACGTCAAAGGAGGAATCCACTCCCTCCAAGCCTGTGGTAGGGATTATTTACCCTCCTCCAGAGGTCAGGAATATCGTTGACAAGACTGCCAGTTTTGTGGCCAGGTAACAGCTGCTTCTGCACAGTGGGTTGGGGAAAATTGTAACATAAAGAAAGGGCTTTTGAGTCAGCACAAAGGCAGTATGATGTTTTTGTTTTTTTGTTTTCTTGTTTTTCTTTTCCAAGACTATGGCTTAGGCTTGTTAGTTCCTCCAAAACCACAGTAGGGCCTGGAGGTGGGCAATAAGCAGGACTGGTGTCTTTGACATGTAACAGCAGTAACCACAGTGAGTGCCATACCCAACTGTATAGTCACCAGGAGTTTCAGCTTCCAAAACAAGCCTGAGGGAATTCCTGGTGGCTTCTTTTCCCTGATGATGTGTATGCTGTGTTTGGGCTGCTGACCAGAGGAGATAGAAGGAAGAGTTGATCATTCTCCTTGTGTAAGGAGCCGTATACGATCACTTGAGGTGAGTCAGAAGCGAGCTGATAGGACTGAGTAAAGCTCAGTTATGTTCTAAACACTTCGTTAATCTTTCTGGGCAGGGTGGACATTGGTCAGACTTTTCCCCAACCTCTTCATCCTACATCCTTAGATGTAATCTTCAGGCCCACTTGACTCTAAAGGCCAACACATCCCACAGATATATCCAGTCTGCAGATGTTTTGTTTGTCTTTAGAATCTTTCTTTAAAATTCCTATTACCACGCTTAAAAATGAAGTGATTTCACAATCTGTCTGGATTTCTGGCTTTTCTTGAACTAGACTGCTTATATGAGTACTACATGGCCCTGAACAGTGTCTAGGGGCATATGCTGTGTTAGGCCCACATTCATAGTCACTCCCCTGAGGCAACGTCTCTACCACCTTGTATCATTTAATAGGTGTTTCTTTCCCAACTTCCTACTCAAGTAAAGAGGTTGTTTGACATCTTTCGCAGTGTCCATTCCATGAGAGTTTATGTCACTTTAACTTAGACTTTCACCTAAAAACTGCCCTAAAATTAGGACATTGGGTATTATTATGTTTAGTTGGCTAATGTTTCATAGCAACATTAATGCCTTTGCCGTTTCTCCTGTGATGTTAATAATTGGGAAAAGGGTGTTGCATAAGGAATAGGTGCAATCTTACTGTCAGGACAATCCCTGCCAGCTGTTGTCACCTTTTCCTGTTTCCTTCTGCTCTTAGCATCCTTTTTTGGATGTGGTAATACCAGCACAAATACTGTCATGTCTTGATTTTTCTATATGCTAAATTGTAAACATTTCCTACACTACTCTATGATTTCCCTCATGCTGGATGCTTTCTATAAAGAGGGATGCAGGGTGTTGAGACTATGTTTTCTTGAGATTGTTTTCAGTGTTTCCACTTGGTCAGTGAAGCTGTAAGAAGAGTTCGAACATTGTTTTTTCTTCTTATATGCTTTCTTTAGAAGAAAATCCCATGTGAAACATTAGTGGCTAAGAGAGCATTAAAAGAAAAATTCTAAGGGCTGGGGAGATGGCTCAGTTCAGTAAAGTGCCTGTCATGAAAGTACAAGATCTTGAGTTTGTATTTCTGATTCTCATGTAAAAGCAAGATTTAGTGATATGTATTTCTGGTAACCGCAGTACTGGGGAATGGAGACTGGCAGATTCCTGGAGCTTGCTGGCCAGGAAGTCTATCAAATTATTGTGCTTCAGATTCAGTGAGAGACCTTGTCCCTTGCCTCAAAAACTAAAGTGGGGCCCGTGTGTTGATGCACTCTGAAGACAGAGGCAGGTCAATCACTGAGTTTAAGGCCACCCTAGTAGCATTTCAGGCCAGCTAGACACTATCGGACACTATCTAAAATAAATATATAGATAAATTTAAATAAGGTGGGAAATGATAGACACCTGATAGCATGTCAACCTCTGGTATCCACAGGCTTGTGTGCACACATGTATGCAAGTGACTTTCCAATAATTGTGTCATGCTCTGCTACCATAGACAGAAAAGCATGACTTAGTTCTCTTAAAAAGAAGAACCCATCACTGTATAGTGATGCACACCTGTAATCCCGGTGGTTGTGAGGATTTGGAGACTAGCCTGGCTATTTCTTTTCAAAGAAGGAAATAGGAGCTGGAGGAGTGGCTCAGACATTGGGACCACTTTCTGCTCCTACAGAGGACCTGAGTTTGTTTCCCCGCACCCATGTCAGGCAACTCACAATCTGAGTAACACACATAGACACAAACTATATTTTTGGAAAAGGAAAACAAAATGGATTGGATATTCCTTCAAGTCCCCTAATTATGTGAGGCAGAGGGAAGTGGGTCTCTGTGAGTTCAAGGCCAGCCTGGTTTACAATGTGAGCTTTAGGTCAACCAAGGCCAAGATCTTGTCTTTAAAAAAAATAAATAAATAAAAAATAAAAAGGTTAGCCAGGTGGTGGTGGCTTATGCCTTTAATCTCAGCACTCGGGAGGCAGAGGCAGGCAGATCTCTGTGAGTTCGAGACCAGCCTGGTCTACAGAGGTAGTTCCAGGACAGGCTCCAAAGCTACAGTGAAACCCTGTCTCAAACCCCAAGATAGATAGATAGATAGATAGATAGATAGATAGATAGATAGATAGATAGATAGATAGATAGACAAAGAAAGGAAGAAAGAAAAAGGTTGATTGTGTAGCTTAGAGATGGAGTGAGTGTATATTTTTATGTACAAAGATATGGATTCTATCTCTAGTGTAAAAACACCACTGTGTTTATAAGATGGGTTTTTAACCATGGCAGTCATTTTTGTAGACATTATAAATGTGAACTTGGGATGGCTCAATGGGTAGAATGCTTGCTGTAAAGTATAGGACTTGAGTTTGACTCTCTAGCACCACATAAAAAGTGGTATGTGTGTGTGGGTGATTGTAACCCCACCCCTGGTGGGTAAACATAGGGAAATTCTTGGGGCCCACTAACTGGCCAGCCTGCTTAACCATAATGGTGAGCTCCAGGCTCAGTACAAGACCCTGTCACAAAAAAATAAGATGGAAAATTATAATTGGAGGTTTCTCTCCTGCCTGCCAGTTCCCAAATAAGCACTCAGAGGCTTAATTTTACTTATAAATGCTTGAACAAGGCTCAGGCTTATTACTAGCTATCTCATATATTTAAATTAACCCATATTTCTTATCTATGCTTTGCCACAGGGTTCATGACTTGTTACCTTATTTTTTACGTGTTTCCTCAGTGGCTGGCTGTATCTCTTCTGTATCTCTGCTTGGATTTCCCTCCTTGCTATGTCCTACCTTGCCATAGGCCAAAGCAGCTTTATTTACCAACCAATGAGAACCACAAATACAGCATACAGAAAGACCATCCCACAGCAGAAAATGATAGAGAAGGTTACTCAGTGTCAACCTCTGGTCTCCCAGTGAGCGCTAGTGAGCATATGCATTCATATTCATTCTCATTCTCTCTCTCTCTCTCTCTCTCTCTCTCTCTCTCTCTCTCTCTCTCTCTCTCAGAAATTGTAAATAACATAACGCTTTGAAATGAAGGGACAGGTCAGGATCTTGCTCTGGGAGAGGTATATTTAGGTCTGCTCTGCTAAACCTGGTACTCAGGAGCAGGCAGTGGGTATCTGCAACCAAATCTGGCTGAAAGGAATCTTTTCTCTGTAGGTAGGTCTTCCCAGACCTGCATTTTTCTGTCAGAAAGCTAAATTGGAAATACCTTTAAAAAGCCCCGCCAGCTGGGCTGAGTCAGAGTCAGGCTTTTCTGCTGAAATCCATTCCTTATGTTGGAAGATCTAATTCTAAAATTAGCAGTAAGCCAACTTAGAGCACTGGAATTTCCTGGAATAAATACATCTGCCTTCTCATTATATCTTTCTAACTGTTTCCTGATGTGTAGAGACTATGGCTTAGGCAGCACTGCAAGAGACAACCCAGACCCCCTTTTCTAGAAGGAAGCCATTAGTCTCCCTGGGCATTTTCCAGACGTGGTGACCTGATTTAGTGGGATCCAAATCAAATCTGTGTGTGGTTTACATTACATAGGGAGGTAGGAAAATGCTTCTTTCCAAAGCATGAGGTTCTAGTTGGACTAAAGCACAATTGAGACTTCATATTAGTCAAGCTACAGGGTGTGACCAGAACTTGCTAGAGTCTAGGTTTTTCACAGTCTGCCATGGATGTCACAGATTGTTTTGGTGTCTAATCTTTTGTTTTTTGTTTGTTTTGTTTTAAAGATTTGTTTATTATGTATACAGTGTTTTATCTACATGTATTCCAGCATGACAGAAGAAGCACCACATCTTATTATAAATGGTTGCTGGGAATTGAACTCAGGACTTCTGGAAGAGCAGCCAGTGCTCTTAACCTTTGAGCCATCTCTCCAGCCCCTTTAGTGGCTGATCTTAACCATAAAGTCACCTATATCCTGTCTTCTGCTCTGTTTAACTGACAGGACCAGGGGTGGTGGGACAGTCTGAAGAAAGTGACCTGTCTGGCACTAATCCCTGCAGCAGTGGGAATTGGAAGTCTGGCTTGGTGTCTTCATTGTGTCCCTGAATGTAGGTTTCTGGCGACAATCAGTGGAAGCCCCTCCTAAGAGGCTAGTCATCTTCAGGGTTGGTGGAACTGCCCCTTCTAGGCTACACAGTAGTAACTATCCCCTTTGTTTGCAAGCCACTGTCAAAAAGTCTTGAGCATTTCCTTAATCACTACTTACACAAATCTCAATAATGCCTGGAGGTATATAGAGAAAGTGATATTAGTGAAAATCAAAGCAAGGAATACTTTGGAGCCTTGACCTTTGTGAGACTAAGTAGTGAGCAGAAACTTGAAGGTCTATATCCTGTGTCTTTTTAAGGCTGTGTGCCTTTAAGCTGACACAGATGGTATATGTAAGTATGACACCTGGAACTAGGTTTGGTGGCACACTTAGTGGCTCCTGGAAGGTAAAGGCAGTCAGATCAAGGGTTCAAGGCCAGTTCTTAGCCTAGTCTATGTGAGACTGTATCTCAAAAAATCCAAACCACAAAGTTATGACCGCTTGAGTTATACCTACTGGGACTCTTAAAAATTTGGATTCCCCATTTTGTCATCGTTCTAACGGATTGACTGCATTTCTTTTGTGTGGGTGTGTATCTGTATATGCACATGTGCACAAGCACACACACGGATCGGAGCACAAGTTGTGAGAGTTAGTTCTTTTCCTTTCACCATGTGGAACCAGGAGATCAAACTCAGCTTGTTCATCTTGTCAGCAAGCATCGCACCATGACCTTATCCTGTAAATATACAAAGTAAATAAATCTTGCAGAGCCTCATGAACCTTACAGAGAAACATTTCCTTTGTGGGCCTCCCAATAATAAATGAAGTTACTTTAAGCAGTGTTTGGACAAGCTATTAACATTTATTAGCTGTTTGAGTTTTTTGGGTTTTTTTTGTGGAGCTGGGAACCAAATCCGGGGCCTTGTATGTATTAGACAAACATTCTACATTTCTGTCACATCCTTAGTCAAAAATGTTTTATTCTAAGAAAAAAAAAACAATTGTTCAGCTGGTTGTGGCAGAGGATGACTGGTGGGAGTGGCCAGGTCTACATTGGCAGATAGCACTGACTGCTAATTCCTAGTTACTAAACGAGGAGCTCCAATATACCAGGGATAGACTGGTTTTGTGAGTGGGTGGTGGCACAGATATTGATACGGATGGAGGTTTGGCTCTGAGTCATCACAAAGGTTGTGGTATTCATCATTTGATGTGTTAACTTTTCCCCACAGAAATGGGCCTGAATTTGAAGCCAGGATCCGACAAAATGAGATCAACAACCCCAAGTTCAACTTCTTAAATCCCAATGACCCTTACCATGCCTACTACCGCCACAAGGTCAGCGAGTTTAAGGAGGGGAAGGCTCAGGAACCCTCAGCTGCCATCCCCAAGGTTATGCAGCAGCAGCAGCAAGCCACCCAACAACAGCTGCCCCAGAAGGTTTGTAGCGCAGCCCCTCTTTGTGGGTTAGGGAGGAAGCAAGCTTGGTGGGCATAATTAGCTCTGCTGTCCACAATCACCAGGGACAGAATAAAGTTACCCTTGTCTTTCAGAATCACTGATAGTACATAGTACTTTTTGAGCACTTGTTGGTCAAGCTCAGTGCTCTGGGCCCAGATTATGAAGAGCCCAGTGGAACAACTGTTTAATAGATGATGAAGCTGAGGCTTGTCCAAATATGATCTATCAATTCAAGGTGTGAGTTAGTTGTAGTGTGAGAATAACATTTTGGCCTGGATGAGCTAAAGGAGGTGATTTAGCCCTGTACCATTCCTTCCCTTTTGTTTGGGCGGTTCCAGTACCCAGTTTGTGCTGGGGCCCAGGAGTGTTGAAGCCAGCACTAGTCAGTAAAGATAGAAAGTGCCAATGCAGTTTGTTTACTGTGTAGAACTGGCCTGGTCTCTTCATTTTACACAGCTCCCAGACTTTTGTGAGAAAAGCAGCCTTTTGTTTAGCCATGAGAAAAATTGAAGTCATGTTTGAAGACCTTGCATTTTGATTGCTGCTTGTAGGGCCTAAATTTCTCATTGTAAAAAACAGCCATAGTATCTATTCTGTCTGCCTCGTGGTTCTCTTGGAGGTCATTGATGTACTTTATGCAATGGGATTTACTACAGAACACATGGGTCTTATTGTATAGCCTCTTAAATTAGATTTTACAGCCTGTTTCCTTTGTATTTTTGCCACCTCTTTAGGCCTTTAATTTCAGGATGGGAGCAGAGATGTAGATACTTGAAGCAGTAGTTGGGTGAGACTCCAATGCCCTTGGGTACCAGTCTTCTCATAGCAAGTCCCAGTGATGCTCAGTTAATAAAACATTGGAGTCTTTGGCCATTCTGCAGAGTTAGTTTACTACTTCTGTTCTGTTCTTATTCAATGCTGTCTTAGGTCCAAGCCCAGGTGATCCAAGAGACCATAGTACCGAAGGAACCCCCTCCTGAGTTTGAATTCATCGCTGATCCCCCCTCCATCTCAGCCTTCGACCTGGATGTAGTGAAGCTGACAGCTCAGTTTGTGGCCAGGAATGGGCGCCAGTTTCTGACTCAGCTGATGCAGAAAGAGCAGCGCAACTATCAGTTTGACTTTCTCCGTCCGCAGCACAGCCTCTTCAACTACTTCACAAAGCTGGTGGAGCAGTATACAAAGGTGCTGGGTTGGGGCAGAGGGTAGTGTCTCACACTGGGAGTATAACATTCACTTTCTGTCAACAAGGACATTGCTTTGTGGGTATCTGGGCAAATGTGAATCCCAGCTTAATGTAAAGTGTGTGTGTGTGTGTGTGTGTGTGTGTGTGTAAGACTGTAGGTGCTGCTGGGCGGTGGTAGCGCACGCCTTTAATCCCAGCACTTGGGAGGCAGGGGCAGGCGGATCTCTGTGAGTTCAAGGCCAGCCTGGTTTACAAGTGCCAGGACAGGCTCCAAAGCTACAGAGAAACCCTGTCTCGAAAAACCAAAAAAAAAAAAAAAAAAAAAAAGACTGTAGTTGCTTTTGTGTCTTTCCATGGAGCACACTTTGGGTCAGAGAACAGCGTTCAGCTCCCCCTTCCACTCAGTACATCGGGTTTGCATAGCTTGTGCTTTTACCTGCTGAACCATCTCAGAGACTCTAAATCTTTATTGTGCTTTTTGTTTGTTCTTTTAGAGACAGGATCTCTCGGATCTCTGTGAGTTCGAGACCAGCCTGGTTTACAGAGCTAGTTCCAGGGCAGGCTCCAAAGCCACAGAGAAACCCTGTCTCGAAAAACCAAAAAAAAAAAAAAAGTAAAGACAGGATCTCACTGTGATTCTAACCTAGTTAACCTTGAACTCACTGTGTAGATCAATCTGGCCTCAAGCTCATAGATCCCTGGGATTAAAGGCACACCTCCCTCGCCTGACAACAGCTTCAGTGGTTATCTCTTTAAATCTTGTTATTGAGGAGACACGTTTACGAAGCATTATTAGGTGGCCATCTGCTGTGTGACAGGACTAGGTAGCACTAGCTGCTTTTAGGTGTATTACATTTTCACTTGTCTACTGTATGGCCTGAGAAGCAAGCTCTTTCTTTATATAGTCGCTTCCTATTACTTAATTTAATCCTCGAAAACTTTAGTGGTGTTTCCCCAGTTTTCAAAAGCATAAATGGATTAAGAAAGATGATTTTATGGGGCTACAGTTAACACCTCAGTGGTTGAGTACTGTTCTAGCATGGATTCTATTAATTAATTTTGCTCTGGATTAAGTGCTGGATAAAGACCAAAAAAAGGAATGAAATGCAAAGTCATCAGAATGTCTACAGTCTCAGGCTAGTAAGCAGTGTTGTTGAGATTCAAATCTTTGTTATTTTTACCCAGTGAAGTAATTTATACCAGGAAAGTTCAGTATGAGTTTATTAACATGAAAACATGTACAACATATTCCCATTTGGCCCTGGTGATTTGTAGCCTGGGTTACAAACTGAAACCGTTTTGTTTGTGTTTTGTTTTGTTTTGTTTTGTTTTTTGTTTTCTGAGACAGAGTTTCTCTGTAACAGTCCTCACTGTCCTGGAACTTTCTTTGTAGACCAGACTAGTCTTGAACTCACAGAGATCTGCCTGCCTCTTCCTCCTCCCATGTGCTGACATTAAAGGCATGCACTATCACTGTCCCACTTTGAAATTGTGTTTAGAACAGAATCTGACATGGAAATCTGGTACTTAAAATTAATTAATCAGTTAGCTGGGTATAGTAACTAACACTTCTAATGCTAACTCTAGGAAGACTGGGGCATGAGGATTACTAGGAGTTCTAGGCCAGCCTGAGCTCTTTAAGAGACTTTCTGCTTTAGAAATCAATTTTTTTCTTTTTTTTTAAAGATTTATTTATTTATTATGTATACAGTGTTCTGTCTGCATGTATACCTGAAGGGCAGAAGAGGGCACCAGATCTCATTATGGATAGTTGTGAGCCACTATGTGGTTTCTGGGAATTGAATTCAGGACCTCTGGAAGAACAGCTATTGCTCTTAATCTCTGAGCCATCTCTCCACCCCTAGAAATAAAGTATAATGAGTTACAAAGGACACTCACTGGTATATGATTACCAATGGCACATTTTTCTTGCTTTCCTTTTTAGTAAGATGGTCTATACATCTGTTCTTAATATTTAGAAACGGTGTTAAAGATCTAAGTTAAAAGAATTCTTAAGGACTAGCTCTATATAAAATTAAAGATACAAAAATGTAGCCAGGTGGTGGTGGTTTATGCCTTTAATCCCAGTACTCAGGAGGCAGAGGCCGGTGGATCTTTGTGAGTTCAGGGCCAGCCTGGTCTACAAGAGTTAGTTCCAGGACAGCTAGCTGTTACATAGAGAAACCCTGTCTTGGGGGAGGGGGGTTATCTTTAGAATCTAGAAGCTAGTAGAACAATAACTGAAATTCAAATCCAAAGGTTACTGTAAGTACACAGTATCAGGTTTTTGTGGATTTTTATATTTTATTTATTTTTACTTTGTATCTCTGCATCACTCATGTGCCTGGTGCCATCAGATTTCCTGGAACCAGAGTTATAGATGGTTGTGAGCTACCATATGGGTGCTGGGAATTGAACCAAGTCCTCTAAAGAACAGACACTGCTCTTAGCTGCATGCCATCTCTTTAGCCCCATAATATCAGTTCTAAGTAAAGGCCTGGGTTCAGTTTGAGCTGCTTTCATAGTTAGAAATCCTTAGTCTCTATTTTGTTACTTTTTTCTCTCCTCTAAATTTGGATATTGTTATTGACTCATAATTGAAGGCACTAGTGTCTACTCATGGAAAGCTGTTATAGCAGGTAGATTCTAGGGATAAAGGTATAAGGGGAGCAAGGTAAAATTGTACTGCTTTATGAGTGGAAGTAGATACTGCTGGGACAATTGGAATGGTTGTTAGAATAAAGGCAGTCGGTGTCCTTGGTAAATGCACGTTCGACATTGGGTAATGAGTAGTGAGAAGATAGAAATTTGTCTTCATGGAGTTTTTTAGTTGGGAGGAGAATACAAGTGAAGTGTCCTATGTGTTTCAGATGGAGATAGATATTCTAGATCAGAAGGCAGGGGTTGGAAATTCTGGGAAGTAGGGAGGAGGTGGTTGCAGTCTTGAACAGGACAGTAGAGAGGACTGAATGTTTTTTTTTTTTTTTTTTTTTTTGGTTTTTCGAGACAGGGTTTCTCTGTAGCATTGGTGCCCGTCCTGGAACTAGCTCTAGTAGACCAGGCTGGTCTCCAACTCACAGAGATCCGCCTGCCTCTGCCTCCCGAGTGCTGGGATTAAAGGCATGCGCCACCACCGCCCGGCTGATATTTTCAAAATGATAAGAGCACATCAGTGTCGTGTCAGCAGCCATAATGTAGCATGTTCTGGATAACCTGCCAGTGGCTTACATGCTTTACTGGGAATCATGGAGATGGCCTTCTCTAAAGTAGTGGTGTCAACATTTGGAGAAGGAAATATAAGTTCTAGCTGTTAAATAATTTGCACACTCTTGACATGTAGAGTTGGGGATGAGGCTAAGAATCCATCTCTTATGTTCTGTGATGGGCCTGGGAAGGCTGCTTCTTTGTTTATATTGTGATTTACTGACAGTTGCTGTAATTCTCTTTCAGATCTTGATTCCACCCAAAGGCTTATTTGCAAAGCTCAAGAAAGAGGCTGAAAATCCCCGAGAAGTTTTGGACCAGGTAAACAAGGATTTCCCACTACCAGGTACCAATGTATCAGGTTCTTTATGTGGGTTTTGTTTTTGTTTAGAAACCGTCTTTGAGGCAGTACAGGTTGACCTTCTCTAACCTTCAGGCCATGTGTATGAGGTGCGTATGGAATGTAATGACCTTCAGGTTAGGCATGGGTTCTATCCCTGGTACATCTCATTCAACATGTGAATACAAATATTCCAAAATTAGACACACTTCAGTTCCCAAAGCATCCCAGGTAAGGGATAGTCAGCTTGAACCTAGTTGTAGAGTGCTGAGAAGAAAAGCCTTGTGATGACTACAAAGTCCAATTAGAAGTTTAGCAAGTTTCTCTTCCCTACTTTAGGCAGAAACTTCCTCCCGAGCGGATCGCCGGGTGAGAGATGGTAGGTGCCTTCTGAAGTCACCAGGCTCTCACAGTTGAGCAGGCATATTGGGTGGTGCTGTTTGGTTTTAACTGTGAGGTGACTGCTTCTCAGACACTTAGATTGTCGCTGCTTTTGAAGATAACAGGGTTTCTTTTTAATTTTTAAAAATGTTTTGACAGATATAGTGTCGCACCTCTAATCCCAGAACAACTTCAAGGCCACTCAGGGGCTACAGAGTCTCAAAAAAACAAAGCTCCCCCCCCCCCAAAATCTTTGATAGTTTCATATACACTTCTGTAATTTTTAGATGTCTTCATCCAACCTGCCTCTTCCACTGAAACCCTTTTTCAATAAGGTCCCTCCTTTCTTGTCATCTTTTTGTGTGACCCTAATGCGTTTATTGGAGTTGCTTACATAGCCATGGGATAAGAGATTATTTACTGGAACATGGCCAGTTCACCAGCAACTGCACCACTGCAGAAAATGATAGCCTTACTTAAGGCACCCTTAATTAATTGCCAGTAGTTCCTCAGGGAGGAATGCCTTCCTCCATTTGTACTGGACCGCTGATAGGTCCAGTATTTTGCAGGTAACCACAGCTACCGTGAGTTCATGAGTCCAGTGGCTTTGTTAAGTCCAGAAGATGTCTTTTTGCTGTACATTTCCCCATCTTCTGACTCTTACGTTCTTTCTACTTCCTCTTCTACAAATGTCCACTGAGCCTTGGAAGGAGTAATATGAATGTCCTCTTTAGGGCTGTATACCACTGTCACTTACCCTTGGCCTTTGACCAGTGCCTGCATTAACTACCACAAAGTTTAATAAGAGGTTTCTCTGCTGAGACCTAATCATGAACAATTAACAACATGACCATCTTGCAAAAGAATAAAAAAAAGGTAATAGGATACCCCTAGGGTGTATGACACTTGCAGCCACTAGCTCTTGACAAGGCTTAAAGTACCACTTAACCAGGTTTTCATGCACTTTTGCTGCGAGAGTTTGCTGCTGTGAGTGCAGAGGCCTTTGCCAGCTCTGGTGGAACACTAGAAGTTTTCTCCTTGTGAATATAGTTGCCTCTTGGTCTGAAGGTGAAGCCCTGAAGCCTCATAAGAGGCATCTTGCTATTTCCTAATCCTGTAGGTGTGTTACCGAGTGGAATGGGCCAAATTCCAGGAACGTGAGAGGAAGAAGGAAGAAGAAGAGAAAGAGAAGGAACGAGTGGCCTATGCTCAGATTGACTGGCATGATTTTGTAGTGGTGGAGACAGTGGATTTCCAACCCAATGAGCAAGGTAGGTCTAGGAGGAGAGTGCCTTCGTGTGGAAGCCAGGAAGTCTGGTGCTCCTGGGAGCAACAGAGCCAGGCACAGACTTTATTAGTGTGTTGCTTCCCTGTGTTCCAGAAGGGGAAACATTGTTCATTTGCCCAAGTTAAATGCAATTCAACAGCTGGTTACTATGTTAGACTCTGATGTCCTCTGCAGATAATAAAATCAGACAATTTCCCAGCCTTTGGGGCATTCACAGGACAAGGAATGCCTTTTCTTGGTTTTTTGTTTGTTTGTTTGTTTGTTTTAGGAGATGACATATTAATCAGAGTTTTCCAGAGGAACTGATATATTGAATCGTGCTCTCTCTGTCTCTGTCTGTCTGTCTGGATTTATTAGAGTGACTTACAGCCTGTGGTCTAGCTAGTCCAACAATGGCTGTCTCCGATAGAAAGTCCAGGATGCTGGATGTCTCAGCTGGTCTTCAGACTCACTGGAATCCTGACTAGGGAAAGAGTGCCTCAGCAGCAGGATAGGCAAACCTTCTATCAAGAATGAGGACAAGCAGGCAAAAAGCAAAATCTTCTTTCTTTCATGTCCTTTCATACAGGTTATCACCCGGTGCAGCCCAGATTTAGGTTGTGTCTTCCCACCTAAAATGGTCAATCAGAAAAATCCTTCATAGGATTTTAGTTAATTCTAGATGTAGTCAAGTTGACAACCAAGAATAGTCATCACACAAAGTCTCAATGTAGTCCTGGTTGTTCTAGAACTTACTTTGTAAATCAGGCTGACTATAAACTCACAGAAAGTCTGCTTGCCTCAGCCAAGTGTTGGGATCAAAGGTGTTTGCCACCATGCCCAGCTCAGAATGCCATTGACCCTGGCTTACGCCTTTTAGGAAACTTCCCTCCCCCAACAACACCAGAGGAACTGGGAGCCCGAATCCTTATTCAAGAGCGCTATGAGAAGTTTGGGGAAAGCGAGGAGGTGGAGATGGAAGTTGAGTCTGATGAGGAGGATGAGAAGCAGGAAAAGGCTGAAGAGCCTCCTTCCCAGCTGGACCAGGATACTCAAGTACAGGACATGGATGAGGTAAATTCCCCGGTGGTTTTAGCCTACCTTTCTCCTGGAGTCCAAGAGGTTGGGTGATGCTCTCCTAGTCCAAGGTTCCATTCTTTGAGGCTCAAAAGATGGTGAGCTCCTGGGCTGGAGAGATGGCTCAGCCGTTAAAGGCTAGGCTCACAACCAAAAGATAGTGAGCTCCGTAGAAGGCCAGACTGACTGCTGCTGTTTAAACCCAGGCAGCCCAACACATCTTTCCAGCTCCAGCAACAAAGATCAGTTCATAGGAAAGATTTGAAAGCTGTGCTGGCCTTGTATAGTCTGTTGCTTTCCATTTGGCTCAGCATTCCTGCTCCCAACCTACGCCCTTCACCAACACTGTTAGGGAGCCATATTACCCTGTGCTTTTATGCCTTTCTAGCACTTAGGTCTAAAAGATCACTAGTTCCCTAACTTGTCTAAATGTAGCCTACATGTCCTTTCAGAGATTTCTACCCTCTTCCAGCATGGCCCTCCAAGTAGGCACAGAGTCCTGAGCCAAGCTGCTTTCCCCACTCTGAAAGAATCTGTGTACTGCTTGAGAAGAAAGGGCCCCAGTGTCTGTGGGAATTGACTTTTTTTCTCCCTCCCAGCATTGCTCTGGAAGCAGCTACCATTGAGTACTAACTTGGCCCCTGTATTCCTCTTCTGTGTGTTAAGTGCCTTTGGCCTCTTGGGATCGCCTGGTGCCAACCACTGGAAATGCTTGGGAGGAGTGTTAGCACCATGGTCCCTGATGCTTCCATTCATGTTGTGAGGAAACAGCTTGGCTTGCTGCCAGTTGACCTCAGCTGCCCCAGAAGGCTTAGCAAATGGATTTTGGCTGGCAGGGGCCAAGGCTCATTGGCACCCTGAGAGTTGCCATAGTCTTGAGCTTTGGGAAAGCGGCCTTTCATCTCCTAGGTTGTGCCACTGCCTTGCTTTTCAGGGTTCAGATGATGAAGAAGAAGGACAGAAGGTGCCTCCACCCCCAGAGACACCCATGCCTCCACCTCTGCCCCCAACTCCAGACCAAGTCATTGTGCGAAAGGACTACGATCCCAAAGGTAGGGCCTGCCTCCCAGACCTTGTGCTGCTAAAGAAAGTCCTGTATGGTCTTGTGTGTTCTTCAGATGGGCTATTTCTTTTTTTTCCCCCGAAGTTTAAAACAATTTGTTACATTCTGGCATGTTCCTTATTCACAGAATATTATATGATTTATTCACCATATTAATGTATAGAGACTTAACAAATTATTTCAATATAGGCATAGCTGTAATTTAGCCAGATGGGCTGTTTCTAGAAGGACTTGTGGTGACCCCATGTTACAAGCCTCGTGGTGGGAAACACAAGTAGTCCTCTCCAGTTTCGGGTTTCTGATGTGAAGGTGGTACTGGATGAATGTTTTCAGTGAATGACGTTTGAATACACCACAATCTTAACTTGAACTACCGTTCAGAATTCTCACTTAGACACCTCTGTTTTCTCTTAGCTTCCAAGCCTCTTCCTCCAGCTCCTGCTCCTGATGAGTATCTTGTATCCCCCATCACTGGGGAGAAGATTCCTGCCAGCAAAATGCAAGAACACATGCGTATTGGGCTTCTTGACCCCCGTTGGCTGGAGCAGCGAGATCGCTCCATCCGAGAGAAACAGAGTGATGATGAGGTTTATGCACCAGGTGAGGTGGAGGGTCCCATCCCATAGCTTGCTTATGTAGACACAGAAAGCTTGAGGTCAGTGAGAGTTTGGGAGATAGGTGCAACCAATGTTAATGCAAAAGAAATCTTTATTTTCCAGCATATTGAATTCTCCAAAGGCTGGTACTGCCTGCTGATACTCCGTAACAAAATACTGGCAATAGCTGGGAGGGATACTTAGTCTTTTGCTATCTTGGACAGACTTGTAATTGAAATTCTCTTCTTCTTGAGTGACACTCACAGGTCTTATTGCCAAAGCAGCAGGATAGGGCTTCATGTGGAGGTGCATATCTTTAAACTCAGCATTCTGTAGACAGAATTCTGTAGGCAGGTGGATCTTTGTGAGTTTGAGAATTGTAGGACGGCCAGCACTACATAGAACCTTTAAAAAGACAACAGGATAGGAAGGGGGCTGCCGAGGGTTAGGGACTGGGTCTTTAATCCTGTTAGTAAGGACTGGACAAGCACCAGGTCTTTAGGATTACTCCTTCTTTGGCAACCTTCCCAAGACTCTCATCCAAAAGGATGAGAGTGTCTTATTGGAGCTGAAAGCCAGCCAGTGCTGTGGATCCAACCTCCACACTACATTCCCAGAAAACTGCTGACTTGCCAAAGGGCGCCAGCTTTAGCTTCCCTTTCTCTCCATTCTATTGTGTACAGGTCTGGATATTGAGAGCAGCTTAAAGCAGTTGGCTGAGCGCCGTACTGACATCTTTGGGGTAGAAGAAACAGCTATTGGTAAGAAGATTGGTGAAGAGGAGATCCAAAAGCCAGAGGAAAAGGTACAATTCCAAAGAGTCTTAGTACCTTCCCTGCCCTCTGTCTCCCACATGTGGGCTCAGTTCCAAGAGTCCTGGCAAACTGTATCTTTGCTTTCCCATGCAGGTGACTTGGGATGGCCATTCAGGTAGCATGGCCCGGACCCAGCAGGCTGCCCAGGCCAACATCACCCTCCAGGAGCAGATTGAGGCCATCCATAAGGCTAAGGGCCTGGTGCCAGAAGATGACACTAAGGAGAAAATTGGCCCCAGCAAGCCCAATGAAATTCCCCAGCAACCACCACCTCCATCTTCAGCCACCAACATCCCCAGCTCAGCACCCCCGATCACATCAGTGCCCCGGCCACCTGCAGTGAGTCAGAAGCCACCCTGTGATCAAGTGTTTTAAACTTTGGTCCTTAGGGTGGGATGATGTCTGGGAAGGGCAACTGTTTTAGAGTATGGCCTGAATGCTAGTTTGTTCACTTGAAAGTAGAAACTTGTAGCTTTGTCTTCCACTGCAAAGGAACATTGCAACAGGGAGTGAGCTGAGTGGCGAGGCAGATTTGAGGCAAAGAAGGGCTCTGGGCTTCATGGGTCTTTGAGAACTGGTGGCCTGTATCCAGGAGATTAAGTCAAGGTCAACCTCTTTAGTGGTACTGTCTGCCATGAGGAGCTGGTTGAATCCGAACCACCAAGCCCCAGGTGGACAGAATATCCTGGAACTCTCAGCAGTGAGTTGTTAACACGGGCCTGATGTGAGACTTAAGTCTCAGTGATAAGCAGAGTCCACGTTGTCTAACCCTCATCTTGTGTGGCCAGTTGTTGTGCTCTTGAACCTGAGCCTTGGTTTTCTGTGACTGATGTATGGGTCTCCTCCCACCCTCAGATGCCGCCTCCAGTTCGTACCACTGTTGTATCTGCAGTACCTGTCATGCCTCGGCCACCCATGGCATCTGTGGTCCGGCTGCCTCCAGGCTCAGTGATCGCCCCCATGCCACCCATCATCCATGCACCCAGGATCAATGTGGTACCTATGCCTCCTGCTGCACCTCCCATCATGGCACCCCGCCCACCTCCCATGATTGTGCCAACAGGTCAGTCTGAGTGTTGCTTTCCTATCTGTTAGATCAGTTCACAGAACCATGGCTGGTGTTAATGACAGCTAACTATTCCTACTGGGTATCTATCCAAAGGAAATCCAAACTGGGATCTAGGAGCCATAGTTATTGAGGGAGACAAGATATTGGCATGGCTAGTGTGTCTGCATCTGGTGGTCAGGTCCTTGACAGGCTCAGAAGCCTGACAGTTGACTTTCTGGCTGATCTTGCCCTGCCTCTAGTCCTTTGCTGCCTAATTTGGGCAGCCTCCCAAGGCTGCCTGCCAGAGAACCTGCTGAGTGCCAGACTTACCAAGACAGGGCATTTCATACATCTAAGGAGTAAAGCCTTTAAAAATCTCCCCAGTCCTGCCTCCTGGGCCTCTGCACCCCTTCTATGTTCATTGGGCACTATACCATGTCTTTGCAGCCTTTGTGCCTGCCCCACCTGTGGCTCCAGTCCCAGCCCCAGCCCCAATGCCTCCTGTACACCCCCCACCTCCTATGGAAGATGAGCCTCCATCCAAGAAACTAAAGACTGAGGACAGCCTCATGCCTGAGGAAGAGTTCCTGCGCAGGAACAAGGTCTGTGATCTAGAATGCTGCCTCTTCCCTGGAGTATGTGGCAGCATCGTGGGTTGCCCAGGCTTCAGCTATTTTCCACTCCCTTTCTGTTAGCTTCTGGGATGTAGGTCAGCCAGAGGAAGCTTCTGTGTATGTGTTTAACGTGAGGTCAACAGCTGGGGGAACAAAGTTCTAGTGGTGGTGATGGTTCTGATAGTATGGAGTCTTGTAGAGGCCAGTGTGGAGATGCCAAGACAATATCACCTAAGTGAAGTTCAGTGAAGGAGCACTAAAGTAGCTGGAGGAAGTCCTAGGCATGGCTCTTAAATTCAGTTCTACCCATGGGGCTGGAGAGATGACTCAGTGGTTGAGAGCACTGACTGCTCTTCCTCTAGAGGACCTGGGTTCAATTCCCAACACCCACAATAGCAGCTTATAACTGTCTGTAATTCTAAGATCTGACACTCACATACAGACATACATGCAGGCAAAATACCAATGCACATAAAATAAAAATAAATCATTTAAAAAAAAATTAGTTCTACCCCCAGCCCTGGGAAAGCTGCCTATTATTATAGGATTCTGCTTGACATTCTGGACCAAGGATCCTACCTTGGCCTGCCAGTCACTAGGAAAGTTGTTAGGCGTCAGTGAGGAAACAGAGTCCTGGCTCCCACTAGATTTGCCCTGTAAATTTGATATAATTGTTTTTCCAAGACTAAAGTCTATTTTTTGAGCACCTACTAAAGGTTCAGACTGTCCTCTCTTTAGCATTCTGAGCTGCATTGAGCTCAGGCATCTTGTCCACTCTGGAGCTGAGTTGTGAGCCCAGTACTTCAGACCACATTCTTTATCCTACTGGTCCTTGGGGTTGCAGAATATTTTCACCTTAATTCCAAATTAACTAGAAAACAAGATGGGTCTATTTAAGGAAGGGAAAGGAAACTGAGCATGGTAGTATACCCTTAAAATCTCAGAACAGGAGGATTGAGGCCATCCTGGGCTAGATATGAAACCCTGTCTAAAAACCAAAAATAAGGAAATGAAGCCTTGTGTAATGTGTCGCAAGTAGCAGCAGTAATAAATGGGGCCAGAGGGACAGGAATCACTGTTTGGATGGGCCCATTGTTAGCAGAGCATAGTTCCTGGTTGCCTTGGAGCTCTCCAGGCATAATGAGCACTCTGTTTTTCAGGGTCCAGTGTCCATCAAAGTGCAGGTACCCAACATGCAGGATAAGACAGAATGGAAGCTGAATGGACAGGGACTGGTCTTCACTCTCCCACTCACAGACCAGGTATGTATTGCCACCCCTAATTGGTATACGTGCTTGAGAGCCAATGGATTAGGTCAGATGTTTCCAGCTGGTTTTAGCAACAGAATGAGTGTGGCTTTTCTTTGGTCCCACAGGTTTCTGTCATCAAAGTGAAGATTCATGAAGCCACAGGCATGCCTGCAGGGAAACAAAAACTACAATATGAAGTAAGCCAGAGTAACCCCGGTCTTGCCCCTTAGGTTCCAGCATCTCTCTCATCCTAGAAATAATCTCCTGTTACAAAGTAGAATGGGAGAGACCTGGATGTGGCCATCTGAGCCCATCCCAGAAATGATACAGCTGGACTGCTGGGGCAGGTGAACCTGACAGTGCTGGACCTAACAGCACAGCCTAATGCGGGGTCTAAAAACCTGTTAGAACTGGATGGGGACCAGGCCAGTGATGTGATCTTAGCCTGGTTCTCTCTGCAGAGGGGGTATTCCATGTCTTCTGGGACTTCATCTCCTCCTCTGTAAAGCAAGGGTGTTGAATTAGGTAATCACTAAAGGTCTTATGACCTGAGAAGTTGGCTGTTCGTTGGACTTGATCATGGCTGACATCTTGGGGAGTTGAAAATTGAACCAGATGTTGATAAAGGTCCCTTATGTTTGTCAATATCAGCTGGAAGGAAGGAAGGGAAAGGAAAGGAAGAAAAGGAAGGAAGGAAAAAGTGTTCTAGAAGAAACCGAAGTTCTGTAATCCAGAACTGGCCTCCCCTTAAGTCTCCATATTGCTGAAGTCTAAGTATTAACAGCTATGCTCAGCTGTGTGATGTGGTCAAAGACAGGTGCCACAGCTAAGACGTTTGTCTGTTTTCCAGGGCATTTTCATCAAGGATTCCAACTCCCTGGCTTACTACAACATGGCCAGTGGTGCTGTCATCCACTTAGCCCTCAAGGAGAGAGGTGGCAGGAAGAAGTAACGAGAGATTTCTGCAGTTGAGTTCCTGCCTTGGACCTCTTCTTTTACCACTTCTTCCAGGAGCTTCTCTGGAACCTCAAGCACAGCCTGTGCATTTGTTTCCCTCTTAAATCAGTTTGGAAATTCACCTTGTTCTTAGAGTTGTTGCCCACTATCTAACCTGACATGGGTAAGAATAGCAGAGCTTTCTAAGCCAGTCTGTGGAATGACTTCATGTTAGGTTCTGGATTGGAGGTTCTTCAGGAAGCCATTAGGGATGGAAAACCCAGGGCTTTCCTACTGGACAGTCCCATAATGCCAAGTGATGGTTGGCTGATAGAATATGGTTACTGTCATTGATCATTTTGTATCATGCTTTGGTCTTTCTAATAAACCTCTTGAAGCCAGGCATGACTTGCATGCCTGTAATCCTGGGACTTGGGAGGTGCCGACAGAATAATTAGATGTTCAAAGTTACCCTCACCTGTAGAGCTTGAGGCCAGCCTGGGCTGTGTGAGATATTGTGTTAAACAAAAAGTATTTTTAAAATTAAAAACAAAACACCTCTTGGACCCTCGTGGAATCAGTTTAATAAGATCTGTCTCTTAACCAATTGTGTCCACTACCTGGTGCTGTGGAGCTCTTAGGGTCTCAGTAGTCGTGGTGTTTGGGTGTAAATTTTTGCTGCCGTCAATTAGTCTTTCTTCTGAAAAACTATGGGCTGGGGAAGTGGCTTGGTGAGTGTTAGAGGGAGGCTGCTTGTTGGTTCCCAGCTGCTCTCTGCTTCTTCGTCCCAGCAACCCAGAACCGAAATAATCACACAGAAACTATATTAATTAAATCACTGCTTGGCCCGTTAGCTCTAGCTTCTTATTGGATGGATGACTCTTACATATTAATTTAATCCTTTTTTATTAATCTGTGTATTGCCACGTGGCTGAGGCTTACTGGTTAAAATTCTGGTATCTGTCTCTAGTGGGGTTACGTGGCTTCTCCCTGACTCCTCCTTCTCTCTCTCAGCATTGAACTTAGTTCTGTTTTCCCCACCTAGCTCTGTTTCCCTATAGCTCTGCTATAGCCCAAAGCAATTCCTTTATTTATCAGTGGTAATCACAGCATTCAGAGGGAAATCCCACATCAGGTAAGTAAAGTGCTTATGGCACAAGAATCCGCGTAAGCTGCTGTAACCTCTGTGCACTGGGAGGTGGAAGACTGAGCCAGAACCATCTGAAGCAGGCCAGTGAACAAGAGAGACCCTCTCTAAAGCCAGATGGAAAGCAAGGCCTGATGCCTATAGTTGTCTCCACGTGTTTACAATGGCACACTTTTACATAGACACATTTTATATTTGGGACCCTCTAGCATGCAGAATCTCACAGCACAAGGACCACAGTACCTGGTATAGTAGTTTCTTTCAGACCTGGAATCACCCATCCACTGATTGGCACAGTGATTTTTTTTTAAATATTTATTTATTTGTTTATTATGTATACAATCTTCTGTCTGTGTATATGCCTAAAGGCCAGAAGAGGGTGCCAGACCTCTTTACAGATGGTTGTGAGCCACCATGTGGTTGCTGGGAATTGAACTCAGGACCTTTGGAAGAGCAGGCAATGCTCTTAACCACTGAGCCATCTCTCCAGCCCCCGGCACAGTGATTTTTAGGTAGTGTTTCATCTAGTGTGAACACAGGTTGTTCTTTAGGATGTGTGTTGTTAATTATGCCATGTCTGTGGGCATATCTAAGGGCCTTTTATTTAGTTTGCTGCTTTATTTTTGTTGTTGTTGGGTTTTTTGTTTGTTTTTGTTTTGTTTTGAGACAACTGTCCTGGAACTTGCTATATAGACCGGGTTGATTTTGAATGTATAGAAATCAGCCTGCCGCTTCCTCTCAAGTGCTGGGATTAAAGTCGGAAGCTGTTAGACCTGACACTGCATTCTGTTCAAGCACTTGTGCGGCAGTCCTTATGTGTTTTTTCTTGTTTGAGGTACCAAAGGCAAGTCACATGCCCATAATCACATGTTTCAGATGAAGAGTATGGGCGAAACATTTGCCTCAGTCTTGGTCACAGAGTGAGGTGCTGGTATAGGTTATTATTTTTGGAATTGTGCTATTGCAGAGGCATAGGCGCTGCTGTAAGTATTCAGAGGGAGGGAGATGAGAGCCTGTTGATGATGTAAACAAAGCTGGTTTTATTTTGAGGATTATACATGCTCAGAACTAAGAGTTCTTGGTACCTTTTCATTTGCTATGATTCAGGTGTGAGAGAGGAAAGTGCTTTCATGATCATGGAAGCAGTGCTCTAGTCCTCACTGTAGCTCAACCTTTCCTCTCTCAACCTAAGCTTAGGAAGCTCCTTGGCAGGGCTAGAAACTTGGCTTCAGCACAAATTCCTCACATTCAACCTTGTTGATGCCATGCCATTCTGTACCCTGTGTGACATTTGCCATTCTCCTGGTTGTCCCAAGGTTGTCCCTCAGGACTAGTGCAAAATTCGACTTGCTGGTAGGCTTTTCTGATTAGGGACCTGAAAGCAGACTCGCTGCTAGACACTAATTGGGCAGCAGTAGAAATCCTCTGGAGGGATTTCCAGGAGGGGAGGGCACCCATGCCCAAGAGCTCCCTTTTGGTATTAGGGACATGGCATGGTGTCAAGACATATGCCTCTGCAGACTGGCAGACCCCACAGTGCCTCTCTGTAGCTGAGGCTATGACAAGGGGCCAGGAATGGGGCTGGGAAGAATGCAAGTGAATGGGCCCTTTGATCCATACGCCATGGAGTTCACAGTTCCCAGAACTCCTGAATGAAAGCCTGTCCTGGCTCACATTCATTGGAGGCTCATTGACCACAGAGCCTTGTGACCTTTGGTGGCTGGCCGTAGACGAATGTTGTTTGCTGGCACTGCACATTCTACAACATTGCAAGTTTAAAAAGTGCTTACTTTTTTTTTTTTGAGTTTTTAAAGTTTTGCTTTTTAATTTCATTTAAAAAATGAAAAAAAAAATGTAAAATAGGTGTGGTGACACACTCCTTTAATCTCAGCACTCAGGAGGCAGAGGCAGGCAGATCTATGAGTTTGAGGCCAACGAACCTGGTCTCCAGGATAGCCAGCATTTTTACTCAGAGAAATCCTATCTCGAAAACCAAAATATATGTGTGTGTATGCTTTGGTCATATGCCCTCCATTATCATTATTCTCTCCTCCTCCCAGCAAACACTCTTCCCAACAAGTTTCCTCTCATGTTTGTGTGTGTATGTCACTGCATTTAATTAAGGTTGTGTATTTGATCAAGGGCAACAACGTAACAGTGGCTATACCACTAAAGACTATTCCTTTCTACCCAAACAACTGTTAACTGCCTCTAGATCCTCAGGGAGGGTGGGACCTTAAAACCGTCCTTCCCCATCCATGATGGAATATTGGTAGGCCCCAGTTTCCAGCAGGCCTTGTGCTGTGAGTTCATGGGTGCAACAGCCATGGAACAGCCAGCCCCATTCACTACAGTCATACAGTGCTTGAAGATGGCTGCTCTTTCAGAGGATCCTAGATTAGTTCCCATCATCCTTCCCACGTTGGTCACAATTGCCGATTACTCCAGCTGACCTGAGGGGGCACCTGTATACACAGACATAAATTTTAAAGGCATTTTAAAACAAAAACAAAAAACTTAACCGAGTGGTGGTGGTGCTCCCAGTACTTGGGAGGTAAAGGCATGTGGATCCATGTGAGTTTGAGGTCACCCTGGTCTATAAAGCGAGTTTCAGGAGAAATCCTATCTCCAGAAAACAAAAGCAAAAAAAATTTTGACAATGCTCTGGCATTAAAGAAATTAACATTGGGAGGTAGAGCGATGGTTCAGTTGGGAGAGCACTTACCAAATAAGCTTGAGAACCTGAGTTAGTTAAGGTCCCTACACCACATAAAACAATCTCCACCATGTTGTCTACACTAGGAAGGCAGAAACAGGACAGTTCCTGGAGCTGACTGGCCAGCCAATCTAACTGAACTGGTGAGTTCATTGAGAGACTATTTGAGAAAATAAGGTGGGGTATAATTGAGGAAGACATTTTACAAGAACATCTGGATTTTCACTCGCACCCACATGCATTTGTGTGCATATACACCCAGACACGCATAAGCTAACAGTGAGCCTGCTTTGTTCTGAAGGCTTTAGAATCAAAGCACACTGGCTCACCAAGTAATTAATAACATTCCCATTTTTTCAGAAGAGGAAAAATGGTGTTCTTAAAGTTAAATAAATTTACACAAGGACACATGGTAATTTAGGACAGGCGTGAAGCAACCCACATGCTTTGGATTAAGCTGTTAACTTCAGTGCTATAGCTGTAGGCTATAGTGGACTCATGAAATTGATGAGTTCTGTCACCTCTGCCCATTGTTACTGGGAATTTTCCTTAAGCAAGTGCTTAAGAACATGTCACACTACAATCTCAAAATAATTAAGCATTTGTTTTTGCTTCTTTCCAGTATTCCATTTTACTAATGAAGAAATGGTCTAAAAGAAGCCAGGCATGGTAGTGCCTACCTGGTCCCAACTACTTGAACTTGGATAGGCAGGGCAATTGCTTGAGCCCTGGAGTTGGAGGCCAGCCTAGGTAACATAGACCCTGGCTCAAAAGAAGAAAAAGCCTCAGAATTAAGTCATCAACTACAGTCTGTCATGTTTCTAAAAGACAGGTATCCTTGTTCTGAGATCTCTGGGTATCTGTGTCACTGTCAACTTGATTTGGAGTTAGGAGACACCTGTGGTCATGTCTGTGAGGTTTCCAGAAAGGTTGAACTGAAGAGGGAGGAAGACCAATTGTGAACGTGAAGGGCACCATTCCATGGGCTGATGTCCAGTACTAAATAAAACGGAAAAAGACAAAGGAGCTGGTGGCACATACCTTGTATCCCAAGGGTTACATGGTGAGACTTGTCTCGAACAAGTAGAGCTACCTCACCATGATAATGGACTGGACTCTTAAGCTGTGTGTCCCAAATGAATGAACATCTCTCCCTGGTTGCTTTTGTCAGGTACATTACAGGACAGAATGGTAGCATGTTTTGGAAAGAATCTTAGGACCAGCATTGTTAGGTCAAAGTGGATATATCTGGTTCCTCCTTCCCTGGAATAGACCCACTCTGCCTCATGGGAGCTGTGTTCAGCCATTGGAAAGGAGGAATGCCTTCCCAGATAGGGTTTAAGAGCAAAATGGCCTTTGCCTGCTCCCATGTCTGCATGTTGCTGTTTTTTGTGGAAAACTGAAAGCAAATGGAATGCAGACTACAGGTCTCTAAGAATTTCTGGCCATGTGGCATCAAGAAAATGGCTGGTGAGTCACTCACTCTAGGCTAAACCCCTTTTTTGGAGCTTGTTTCAGACCCTGGTAGCTCAGACTATCTCCCTCCTTAGTTGTTAGAGTGTCAAATGGCACTGTGGAAAACCATAGAATACTAGATGGATGAGGAACCATTCTAAGAGTTGATGATCTCTAGGGCTGGAAGTTGGATGCTGAGGTTAAGTCCATAGAAGTTTAATTGGCCCAATCCTTCAAATACAAGCATATTGTGAGAACAGGTCATATCTGAGACTGTCAAACTAGTCTGGGACCCTATGCAACTTAACTACTTCTTAGAGCCTTAATTTACCTACCAGTAGAGTAGAACATGCATAATAAAATCACTAAAAGATTACAAGAGATGGCATAACCAATTTAGAAAGCAATTTACCAGTTACTCAAAAAGGTTAAACAGGCTGTCATGATAGTTCAGCAGGTAAAGGCCCATGCCTGATGACCTACGTTTGATACCCAGAATCCATGAGGTAGAAGAAGGAAAATGACTCTTCATAATTGTCTCTGACTTTTGCACATATGCCATGCATGAGCACATGCATACACACTACTTATTGTTTTTGGTTTTCCCAAGACAGGGTTTTTCCATGTAGCCCTGGCAGTCCTGGAACCCACACTATAGACCAGACTGGGATCAAACTCGCAGAATTATGCCGCTTGAGTACTGAGATTATTTTTTTAAAGTTTAGCCAGAGTTACCATTAAAACCTAGAAATTCCACTCCTAGGAAGTTCTAGGGAAAATGAAATATGTTCCCTGATAAAACAACATTATTCCAAATAGAAAAAGAATCAAATGACTCTCACTGATGAATACTGTATAAATATGGTATGTCCATACAATGAGTATAATTTCAGCCATGAAAAGACTAAAGCACTAAGAAGCACTCAAATATAGATGTATCTTAGAAGCAACAAAAAGAAAGCTTAAGGCTATCATAAGACAAAACCCTCTCTTAGAAAACTGGACACACGCCGGGCGGTGGTGGCGCACGCCTTTAATCCCAGCACTTGGGAGGCAGAGGCAGGCGGATCTCTGTGAGTTCGAGACCAGCCTGGTCTACAGAGCTAGTTCCAGGACAGGCTCCAAAACCACAGAGAAACCCTGTCTCGAAAAAGCAAAAAAAAAAAAAAAAAAAAAGAAAGAAAACTGGACACACAAAATGATGGCTAGCCACAGATAATTGTGATGTCTAGAAAGAGCAAATCTGTAGGCACAAAGTAGAGTAGTGGTTGCCAGAGATGGCGAGGAAGACTGAGAGTGACCATTATTGAATAGTAATTTCTTTGGACAATAAAAATGTTGGAAAATTGGATTGCAGTGTTTGCATAACTCTAAGGATGCTAAAGAACCATGGTATTGTACTATTTATTTGCATTAAGGCCTTTGTAGCCAAGTAGGCCCAGAAACTCATCATGTTTTAGTTTACTGAGTGCTGAGATTATAGGCATGCATTAATTTATATTTATTGGTGCATGTGTGGATGAGTGGATAGGGTGATGGAATTCAAATCTAGAAACTACACTTTAAACAGTTTTGGGGTATATTAGTCGTATCTCAATAAAATCATTAGGGGAGCCGGGCATGGTGGCCCACACCTGTAATCCAAGCACTTGGGAGACTAGGGAGGGCCCTGGGCTACATAGGGTCTGGAGACCCTATCTCAAAACAATACAAATCAACCTTCACCAAAAAAGGTGTTGGGAAGGAAAAAGATTACAAGGGAAAGTAGAGCTTAGGTCAGGTTTGTTTTTGTTGTCCCCCCCCCCCCCCCCAGACGGTTTCTCTGTTCTGGATGGAACTCACTTTGTAGACCAGGCTAGCCTCTAACTCAGAGAGATCCGCCTGCCTCTGCCTCTTCTCGAGTACTGGGATTAAAGGCGTGCGCCACCACTCCCGGCTCGGTATTTTTTTCTTTTTTTGAGACAGGGTTTCTCTGTAGCTTTGGAGCCTGTCCTGGAACTAGCTTTTGTAGACCAGGCTGGCCTCGAACTCAGATCCACCTGCCTCCGCCTCCTGAGTGCTGGGATTAAAGGCGTGCACCACCACCGCCCTGCTCTGTATTATTTTTATAGCGTCTCCCAAGAGTTAATTTAAACGCCCCTAAACAGCAGCAAGGTGATTCAGATACCTAAACCCACTAGCTTCTGATCATTGTAAATGAACGGGTGAAGCAGCCCCACCCGCGACCCTGTTTCGCAAGGACCGGGCCCAAAGAGGCAGAGGCGGGCGGGACCTCCGGGGAAGCCCTGGGCCTTTGTCCCGAGAGCCGCAGCAGGTGACACGCCAGCGGCGGGCCAACCCGGAAAAGCCAGAAGAGCTCGTCCAGGTGAGTTTGTGTGATTGGCAGCCAAGGAAGGAGGGTCCGTGGTCATGGTTGTCCCGCCCCCTCACGTCGGTCCAGTTGGCGCCAGCCTGGAAGAGGGGCGGGGCCCGGGCCCCTCGGCACCCATTGGGCGCGTGGTGGGAGCTCCCTGGGGATCCGCCCCCAGCTTTTCGGCAGCCAATGGGCGCGGTGCGTGGGCGGGGCGTCGGCAGCGTCGGCAGAGGCCGAGCGGCTGAGGTGGCCGCTGGCGCTCTGGTGGCGGGCGCGGCCGGGATGGCGAAGAGCAGCAGAGAGAATGGGCCGCGCGCGCCCGCAGCGGGCGGGAGCCTGTCCGGGACCCGGGAGAGCCTGGCCCAGGGCCCCGATGCCGCCACCGCCGACGAGCTCAGCTCTGTCGGCTCCGACTCGGAGGCCAACGGCTTCGCCGAGCGTCGCATCGACAAGTTCGGCTTCATCGTGGGTTCGCAGGGCGCCGAGGGCGCGTGAGTAGAGCTGGGGTCTGGGCCGGGCGCGGGACCAGCGCAGGCGTGGGCCTGACCCACCAACGTGTCTTCACTGCCCCATCCCCACGGACCCGCCCCAAGCGGAGTCTACTTCCTACCTACGTCGGACAGACAGGCCACCCCCTTCCTCCCGGTCCCCACGCCGGTAACCCCCTGATCGAATGATCTGCTCCCTCCAAGGGACTCACATTGCCCTCGCGACTGGGGGATAGCCACCAACACCACTAGACTCACACTAGGTCACCCTGGTCTTTAGGCTGATTGACTTTGCCACCCCCTGACATGCGCACAGATGGCTGTCCCATACTTTCTCCATAGCTGTTCTTCACCTCTCCCTTACCCCACAGAATCCTTGTCTCACCCCCTCAGAATCCCCATCCCAGGAAATCTTAGGTCGACTTCAGGACTCCCGACTGGCCCCACCCCAGGTCACACTAACCTTATATCACGATACGTAGACGCGTTGACACTGGCCAGCTCACTCTCAGACCCGTCTTATCACCTACAGTTTCTTTCCATCATGGAAAGGTCAAAGAGTGTCTGTTTCTCTCTCACACACAAACCTTCTGCCAAAATGCATCTTTGTCCATTGTCACAGGCAACAGGTGAGCAGACACTCCCCCTTCCTAGTAATTTTAGGGTGACAGCCCCTCAGCACTAGGACTCCCTGTCAGCGTCATCACCATAGGAGCCAGCCAGCAGACTCCCAGGCTGCTGTGTGCATGCATACTTTCTTCCCAGCTCCAGATCTAGGGCAGGAGAAGGAGGGACACAGCAGGATCCCCACTCATGGGGCACCCCACCCTTGAGCACCCAGGCACCCCATTGACCATTAGGAAAAGGTGAGACAGTGGAGTAGTGCCTTCCCTCCAAGATGAGCATGCTGGACTATAGAGCCGTCTGCCCCACAGAACCCCTGGAAGTCAGTCCTCTAGAGACTTGAGAGTCTAATGTGGTGGGCCCCTCAGGAAGATGGCCTCTAGATCCCACTTATATCCCAGTTGGCCTGTAGTGTGAGACTAGTGCCATACAGAGAGCTGACAAGCCTCCTCCCATAGTGAGTGTGCTTCCCAGTTTCTAGAGACCGTCACCAGGAGAGCCTTTACTCCAGAATATACCCTCCCCCTCTTCTGACTAGGTGTCCCCAGCTATTCCTGGGATTTACAGAAGTACTTCACTATCTTAAGAAACCCATTCTGTAAAGCTGTCCCATATAAATGTCAGTTCCATATTATCACAACTCCCCTCCCCTCCAAGAGTCTTATTCCCCAGGCCTCCTCCTCCTACAGGAGGAGAATCTTACAAATCCAGGCTTCTGCCCTAGAAGGAGTTTCCTCCCACCCACTGGATCTGTCTCCCCCACCCCCTCCAGACTTGCTCACATTAAGCTAAGCCTCTTCCAGTCCAAAACGAGGAGAACCCCTGATTCTCACCCTTCACCCTGACTCCGTCCTAGTTTCCTTGGTGTGAGCGTCGTGTAGAGTGTATTTAGGGCACAGGCATCAGGGATCAGGCGCCTAGGGTGGTGAGGTCTTGGGGTAGGAAGGGATTCAGTTTTATTTGTGGAGTCTTGGAAGCAACAGCTTAGATTTGCTGATACATTGTAAAGCATGAGAATTCTTCTTCCATGCCTGTTGGGCATTTAACCAGATTTCAGGGTACAGGGCGATGCATAAAGTGAAAAAGGGCCAGACTTAGGGGTCATACTTGTGTGACCTTGGGCAGATCTTGAATCCCTAACCTGTTTATTCAAGGGTAAAATTAATCCAATGCTACTGAGAAAAATGAGAATCGAATACATGAAATCACCCAGCACTCTGCCTGGCACAAGTAATAGCCAAAGAAATAGCTTTCTTTCTCCTTCTAAGGGTCTGAGAAATGAAGAGAAAAATGAGGGCGTACCTCTGGTATTTGTGGGAAGAGTCGCCCAACGGGAGCACCTCCCTTTGGCTCTCATCCCTAACCAGGCAGCCAGATGTCTATCTTCTCCACCCTCCGACTACAAACCTGGGATGTGACTCTGCAGATGCCTTCCACATCTCCAGTGTCTGGGAGGCCACGGCTGAATGAAAGCCCCTATCTACTTCTGTCTCCCTGCCTGTCTCCCTTCAGCTTGTCGGTTAGCAAGATCTCTGGAATCAGAAAGCTTGGATCTTCCTTGTTTAGTTTATACTGTGGTTCTAAAAAAGCCAAAAGTAAGTCCCTGCCCAAGGCCATAGAGGGGAAGTTGTGGGAAGTTTCAGGGTGACCGCCCTGAACCTAGTCTCGTGGTTGAGGGCTAGGAGTCCATGTGCCATCCCAGAGAAGTGAAACATTAGCACAAATGTCCTGCAGTGGAGGTGATGGGGACTCTGTCTCCAGATTAAAGGTCCATTTCAGACACTCTGGGTCAAAGGTTGTCTCAATATAGGTTAGTTTTGGTAGTTGCCAAGGGCTGTGGGAATGGGAAAGAATTCAGAGGCTTCCTCATTCTGATGTCTGTTGCATTTTGGCCTAAAGGATATAATAAAATTGTAGGCTAAGCTGCAATGGATCTTAAGAAGATTGTCCAGTATAGCCTGTGTCCAGAAGATAAAACATGCTAGAGAAGCAAAAACTTGCTTAATATGCTTAAGTTTCACTTAGCATATTACAGCAGAACTAGAATTTGGATCCAGGATGTTAGAATCCAAGGTCAGGATCGGCTTCACCATCCATAACTGTGGCCCTTCATCCCCAGTAGGAAATCGGTTGGCAGGCAGGCAGGCAGGCAGGCAGGCAGGTAAAACTGAAGATAACTCACAGGAATCTGCCTGCCATCACCTTTCCTTGCTTCCTCTGCACTCCTTACACTCTTGACAGTGTAGGAGGCTAACAGGAATGGCCAGAAAGGAAAAGAGTGTGTTGTCATTAGTCTAATTGGTTTAGGACTGGACCAACCAGCCTTGTTCACCTCTTTCTCTCCTCAGGTCTGCGGTGGAATAAATGCTACATATGTATTAATTAAATGCTGTACTGATAGATGTACCAAGTCAGAAAACTAGACGTGAACTTAGAGGTGGCCACTGTCGTACAGATGAATGTGAAACAAGTATTAGCCCTGCTTTTTCCGTCTGGCCTGAACCAGAGTTCCCTGTGCTGTTGCACTTTTCCATCTTGTCATTCAGCCTGCTCTGGAGGGAACCGTTAGTGGAACTGAATTGTTCCCTGTCTTCTCTTGAGCAGTAGCCAAAGGGAAGAAAGCAACTAGCCCATGAATGACCCTGTGGGTGGCACAATCACAGACAGAGGCCCTGGCAGCATTAGTTCTGGGTTAACCCAAGACTTAGCTGGGCAGTAAAATCCCAGGAAGACCAGGTGTTCTGAGCAGGGAAGGGTGGGAAGGGAGGAGTGACGTTATCCTTCCGTCTCTTGAGGGGAAAGAGTGACCTGTCTGATGGTCCTTCTGCAGCTGAAAGTTGGTCAGGAGGGGGAAAGGGCGTAAATTAAATCCCTGGTAGCTGGAGAGGTAAATCCCTAACCCTCCTCTCCTTTTTCCAAGTGATTGTCAGCACTAGCCTGAGGCTGGAGCTTCCCACCCTGCCTCAGTCTGCTCAGTATGTAGGCCAGATGAGTCAGGAGTTACACTCTTTGGGATCCTGTGGGCTTTGGCTTCCTGTTAGGGGAGCAAGTGATTTGAGCTGAGCTCAGGGAGAAACATCTGGAACAGCAGTATTGTCTTCTTTAATCCCTTGGTTCCCTCTACTTCTAGCCAATTATATCAGCCTAATGACTTTGGAAGTCATAGAACTGACTTAATTGGCATCCTTACAGATTGGTCTATGCCAGTTTTTGTTGAGGTGGGGCCAGGGCCCTTCTGGCAAGCCAGAGCCTGCCTCTGCTATACTGCCTCCACTGCCTTTTTTAGTGTGTAAGCTGAGACTCTCCACTTCTCTTGAGCTAGTACAGGTCCCAGGAGAGCATGGGGCTGGCAGTGAGTGGTCCCTGGGTCATCCATTTGAAAGAATACGACTGTACATGTGTGTACAGTCTTTGACTCCTGACCATGAGCCTTCTTATTTGTTTCTCATTTCCTTTTCTCAGACTCTAAGGAAAATCCCGTTTAATGGTACTGTTCTAGAGCCTCAGACAAGATCTGACTTGGTAAAGGCTAAAGGAGGAGGCAGCTCACCAGCTGCCGTCCTGGGAAGGTGCCTGTGTGTCCGTCCACTCACTAGAAACTCTAAGCTGTGGGAAAGAGATAAGCGGTGGAGCCTGCTTGATGTTTTGTCTTCCCAGCATCTGGCCTGAAACAGAACCTGGGAGTAGGGGACAACAATACCTGACTGAGGCTCAGTCACTCAGTCTGTTTACACCGGGATGCGGGGAAGAAGGTAGTTCTGGCCCTCTCCTAATACAACCTCTGAAGTCTGGCTGTCTGTGTGACCTTGAACTTGCCGCCTCATTTCTGAACGTCAGAGTCTCACCCATGAAAAGATTATGCTAGTGCTGACTTCTGGGGATTGCTGTGAGGTTTAAATGAACTGCTGTGTGAAAAGAGCCTGGGACAGAGTAGGTGCTCAGTAATATTCTTTCCCCTTTTAAAGGTGAGTAGTTCCCACCTTTCAGGTCATAGTAAGGCCCTGCCCTATGGGCAAGACAAAGTCCTAATCAGGTGAACTTCACTTCCCTTGAAGGGGTGGTAGTGCCCATTCTGAACACAAGCACCTGAAGACCTCAGAAAAGAGTGCCCCAAATTTATCACATGACAAATCCTGAAGCAGCCAGACCAGTTTTCTTCTTCCAGGTGGGTTCCTTGAGGGGAATCCTAAAAGGGAGAAAATTGGCCTGGCTGCCCCACTGGCAAACCAGAACTCCTGCTTCAAAGCTCACTTAGCCAGGACTTTAGGGCAGCTTCCAGCTTGGGTTTCTGTTTCATCTTCCTTTTTCCAACTCTCCTGCCCCAAACTACCCTACTCCTTGTCTAGCCCTGCAAAGGCCGGCACAGATTAGCTCTTTATTTCTGCTTAGGTAGTGAGGTAGCCCATGCGGGAGCCTGGGGAGCCAGCTAAAGGCTTCATTTTGCTAGCTTAGCCACTTTAGCAGTGAGCTTATTTCCCAGACACTCTTGAATGCTTGCTCTGCCAGATGCTGTGATTGGATGAAGAACTGAACAAGACATCTCTGTCTTGTTGCCCTCAAGGAATTCAGACTGGTTGAAAGACAGAACCACAAACAAATCTTTGCAATGTTGAGTGATAAAGGCTGTAATTGAGGTGTGCAGCTACTCTTAGTATCTACAGGAGGAAGCGGCAGCTTTGCCTGCAGGAGCCTATGAAGAAGTGCCATTTGATCCCAGCACTCAGAAGGGACAAGCAGGGTCTTTTCATTGGATGGAAAGGACTTATGTGCAACATTCCACCCAAAAGCCAGCTCTTTGAGAAGTATATAATGTGCTAAGAGCAGTGGTGGCAGGCAAGATAGAAGCAGGGTTAGGCTGGAAAAGAGGTTAGACAGACAGTTAAGTTAGCCTTGAATGCCAGCCTGAGTCCTCCTGTGTCTCAGAGGTTGTTGAAGATGACAGAAAGAGGAGCTGGATCACAGGTGATGAAATTGTCATGAGAATCCAAGATAGGCCAAAGGACCTATGGTGGGACTTGGAAGAGGGAGGAAGAGACTGGCAAGTCATTAGAGCTTGGACTGTGGCTAACCCTGAGAGTGACAGAGGTGGAAAGGCCTCTTACACGGCCTATTCCGGAGCCTTTGCAGTGGGCTGCTGCAGATTTGCCTTTGTCATATCCCCAAGGTGCATAGCTTGGCTGGAATGCCCAGGGCACATTAAGGGGTTCTTTGTCTCTCTCTAGCAGGACAGAGAGTTGGCTGACCTGGCTGGAGGAGGCGGGAGGGTGAGTAACACTGAGCTTTATAGTTGCTGCCTGGTAAACAAATTGGATGGTATGAAAAGCTACAAGGAGAGCCAAGCTTCTCTCCAAGGAGCTAGGAATGAGTCTGGGGACATAGAAATCCTTACCTTAAGGTAGCATGGCAGCTGGGACAGGGGACTTGGCTCTCGGCCTAGTGTAAACTGATCAAGGGGAGGAGGATGACAGCCAGGGGTTAGTCTGATTTCATGGAGTATCTTGATTTTCTTCCAGCTGGTGCCTTAGCTGGGACAGGTGAGTACAGTGTCTATGAGAGGCAGTCTTAGAGATTAGAGATTCTGGCTGGAAGCATAAGGCTACAGAATGGGGAAAGTACTCTTAACTCAGCACAGGTGTATGAGGGTGTTGGTGCCAGTTTTCCAATTGATTTCTGTGGTTTATGGCTTAAGCATGTTTCCTAATTCAATCACAGGCTAGTTCCCTGCTTTTTATCCAGCATTTACTATATGTATAGCCCTGTGTCAGCTTCCAGATAGAAACCAGTCTTACTTTCAAATGACTTGTAGTCTAACAGGGAAGCCGCACATTAGACAAGTGGTTACAGGTGCAGCTATGCAAAGGCTTGTGAGGCTCAAATAAAATAACTGGGTTAGGAACACAGTGCAAACAAAGGCTTCTGAGCAGGGCTCAAAAGACCCAAGTCCTGGTCTCCCCTGAGTTACTAAGTAGCTGTGTGGCCTTGAGAAGGCTGCTTGGTCTTTTTTGTTGTTGTTGTTGATTTTTATTGAGTTCTACATTTTTCTCTGCTCCCTTCCCTGCCTCTCCCCTCCCCTTCAACCCCCTTCCAAGGTCCCCATGCTCTCAATTTACTCAGGATATCTTGACTTTTTCTACTTCCCAGATAGATTAGATCCATGTATGTCTCTCTTAGAGTTCTCATTGTTGTCTAGGTTCTCTGGAATTGTGGTTTGTAGGCTGGTTTTCTTTGCTTTATGTTTTAAAACCACTTTGAGTGAGTACATATGATAGTTGTCTTTCTGGATCTGGGTTACCTCACTCAAAATGATGTTTTCTAGTTCCATCCATTTGCCTGCAAATTTCAAGATGTTGTTATTTTTTCTGCTGTGTAGTACTCCATTGTGTAAATGTACCACATTTTTCTTATCCATTCTTTGGTCGAGGAGCATTTAGGTTCCGTGTTTATGCTATGACAAACAATATTGCTATGAACATAGTTGAGCACATGTCCTTGTGGCACGGTTGAGCATTCTTTAGATATATATCCAAAAGTGGTATTGCTGGGTCTTGAGGAAGGTTGTTTCCTAATTTTCTGAGAAATCACCACACTGATATCCAAAGGGGTTGTACCAGCTTGCACTCCCACTAGCAATGCAGGAGTGTTCCCTTTTCCCCACAACCTCTCCAGCATAAGTTGTCATCAGTGTTTTTGATCTTTGCCATTCTTAAGGTGTAAGATGGAATCTCAGAGTTGTTTTGATTTGCATTTCTCTGATGGCTAAGGATGTTGAGCATTTCCTTAAGTGTCTTTCAGCCATTTTAGATTCCTCTGTTGCAAGTTCTCTGTTTAGGTCTGTACTCCATTCTTTATTGGATTATTTGTTCTTTTGATGACCAATTTCTTGAATTCTTTGTGTATTTTGGAGATCAGACTTCTGTCTAATGTGGGGTTGATGAAGATTTTTTCCCATTCTGTAGGCTGTCGTTTTGTCTTGTTGACTATGTCCTTTGCTTTACAGAAGCTTTTTAGTTTCAGCAGGTCCCATTTATTAATTGTTTCTCTCAATATCTGTGCTCCTGGGGTTATATTTAGGAAGTGATCTCCTGTGCCAATGTGTTCAAGTGTACTTCCCACTTTCTCTTCTATGAGGTTTTCAGTGTGGCTGGCTTTATGTTGAGGTCTTTGATCCATTTGGACTTGAGTTTTGTGCATGGTGATAGATATGGGTCTATTTTCATTTTTCTACATGTTGATATCCAGTTTACCAGCACCATTTGTTAAATATGCTTTCATTTTTTCATGTGATATTTTTTGCTTTTTGTCAAAAATCAGGTGTTTAAAAGTATGTGAATTAATATCCAGGTCTTCGATTCAGTTCCATTGGTCCTCCTGCCTGTTTTTATGCCAATATCAGGCTGTTTTCAATACTGTAGCTTTGTAGTGGAGTTTGAAGTCAGGGATTGTGATGCCTCCAGAAATTCTTTCATTGTACAGGATTGTTTTGGCTATCCTAGATTTTTTGCTTTTTTTCTTTTAATTAATTAATTTATTTATTATGTATACAATGTTCTGTCTGTGTGTATGCCTGCAGGCCAGGAGAGGGCACCAGACCTCATTGCAGATGGTTGTGAGCCACCATGTGGTTGCTGGGAATTGAACTCAGGACCTTTGGAAGAGCAGGCAATGCTCTTAACCGCTGAGCCATCTCTCCAGCCCCGATTTTTTGCTTTTCCATATGAAGTTGAGTACTGTTCTTTCAAGGTCTGTGAAGAATTTTGCTGGATATTGCATTGAATCTGTAGATTGCTTTTGGTAAGATTGCCATTTTTACTATGTTAATTCTACCTACCCAAGAGCATGGAAGATTTTTCCACTTTCTGGTGTCTTCTTCAATTTCTTTCTTCAAAGATTTAAAGTTCTTGTCACACAAGTCTTCCACTTGTTTGGTTAGAGTTACTTCGAGATATTTTATGCTATTTGTGGCTATTGTGAAGGGTGATGTTTCTCTGGTTTCTTTCTCAGCCCATTTATCATCTGTGTACAGGAGGGCTACTGATTTTTTTGAGTTAATCTTGAATCCTGTTACATTACTGAGTGTTTATGAGTTGTAGAAGTTCCTTGGTAGAATTTTGGGTTCGTTTATGTAAACTATCATATCATCAGCTGCTTGGCCTTTCTAAACCTCAGTTTCCCTGCAGAGAAAATAGAGCTCATCTATCTCAAACATTCTGAGAAATGGCCTTGGAAAAATGCTTTGGTAGGTAGCCTCAACACCAGGGGTCATTGTGGCACATTCCACAGAAGCCAGCACTTCCAGCATACTTTGTTCCTCTTGGATGAGCTTTGTGCACTGAACCAATGGTCCTCATGTGTGTGGAGATGTATTCAGATGGAAGGAAGCTTTATTTCTTTTTTTAAATCAGATTTATCTCTTTTTTAATTTTAAAAAGAGCTTTTAGTCTTTGAGGTTATGATATAATTACATCATTTCTCTTTTCCTTTCTTCCCTCCAAACCCTCACACACACCCCCACTCTTTACTCAAATTTATGGCCTCTGTTTTGTTTTTCAAGACAGAATTTCTCTATATAATATCCTTGGCTGTCCTGGAACTCACTCTGTAGACCAAGCTGGCCTCGAACTCAGAGATCCACCTGCTTCTGCCTCCTGAGTACTGGGATTAAAGGCATGCACCACCATTGCCCAGCTCAAGACAGGGTGTTTGTGTGTATCTTTGGAGCCTGTCCTAGAACTCAATCTATAGATCAGGCTGGCTTTGAACTCACAGAGCTCCTCTTGCCTCTGTCTCCCAAATGCTCGGATTAAAGGTGTGTGCCACCACTGCCTGGCTATGGCCTCTTCTTTAGTTGTCCCTCATGTGCAGTCGTGTGTGTGTTTATTCCTAACTATATAAATACAGCCTACACAGTCAGTATAATGTTACTTGTATATATAGTTTTCAGGGCTGATCATTTGGTATTGGATAACCAATAGATGAGCTCTTGTCAGGGAAGACTATTTCTCCCAGTCTTCTACTCTCATCCTTAATTGTCTGTGGCTCTTTGTTAGGGATGGGTTCCCGTGTGCTTTCCTTCTTCACGTTAGCACGCCTGTTAGTGTCAGTACCAGCCTAGTTCAGGTCGTGTTTAGGCAGCATGTTGGTGAGACCTCCTGGGTCTATTTATTTATTTTTGAGACAGTGTCTTCCTATGTAGCTCTGGCTAGCCTGAACCCTTATGTAAACCAGGCCAGTATTGAGCTCAGGGAGATCGGCCTAATTCTGCCTTCCAAGTGCTGCGATTAAGGGCCTGTGTCACTATGCTGAGCTTTGTCTTTTTCGTCTCTGGTAACCATTATGGGAGCAATGGGAAATTGATGGAGTAATGGAAATTGCCTTGTTTACAGGCAGGGAAACTGGCTGAACAAGGGATGGAACTGGGCCTGATATCTGGGGGTCTCAGTTTTCCATCCTACTAAAGTTGGTGATCGTCTTGTGGCCCCTCTTCCTGCCACAGTCTTAGGACTTCAGCCCAGCCCTAAATGTTTACTCTTCCTAACAGGTCTTCTGTGTTGTTTTGTAACTGAGTTGTTGCAAGGAATAGTACAACTCCTGTCCCATGTCTGCACACAAGGAATAGTACAACTCCTGTATAGTACAACTCCTGTCCCATGTCTGCACACAAGGAATAGTACAACTCCTGTATAGTACAACTCCTGTCCCATGTCTGCACACAAGGAATAGTACAACTCCTGTCCCATGTCTGCACACAAGGAATAGTACAACTCCTGTCCCATGTCTGCACACACACTGCCTTACTTGCACCCTGAAATGAGACAGAAAAGCTGGGTGTGAGGGAGCATAGGTTCCAGGAGCTCTTGCTCATTCTCAGTGCATCTGGCCGTGGACACTGTGTGACAGAACAATCTTCCTAGTCTGCTCCCAGGAAGATGCTATTTTTTTCTTTTTCCTCCCTGTCTTGACTCACAGGGAAGGGCAACCTAGACTCGGGTCTGGAAGAGCCCAAGTTCAAGACACCAGCAGACTTAGCTTTCAGGCCTCCTCCTGACACTTTCCAGCCATGTGACTTCTCTGGGCATTGGTGGCAGTGGAAGAGGATCTTAGGAGGAGGATGTTTAAAAAGCACCCAGCACATGTGTCCCTCGTGTGTGCAGCTCACTCGTCCATGGTCTTGGGGGTAAGGCAGGAGCCAGTTCTACTCAGCTTGAGGTCAGGAGTTCCCTGACCAATCAGGGCAGGTTGGGAATTCCCCCATTAGTTCCTTATTGAGTCGTTTGCAGCAAGGCCCTCTGACAGCCCTGACTCTAGGTCTGCTTTTCCTTCTATGTGGCCTGTGAAGAAAAAACAGAAGTGAGAGAGGAGGTAGGCTTACTGATAACTTCAGGGCAGTGTGTGGCAGAGGGCTGCCTGGGTCCTGTGTCCTCCTAGGGCCACCCAGTAATCTCCTGAGGAAGAGTCCAGGTTTGCCTCATAATTGCCATCAGCACTCTCCCTCTTTGTGCCTTGTGGACTTTTGTCCTGTTTTCCTGGCACGCCTAGGTGACCCCTCCATTCTCTCGCCATTGTTACCTAATGCCATTTCACAGAGGAGCTTGCGTGGTAGCCTTGTCACTTGTCTCTTCTGTGTCCCGCCACCCGGCTAGCTTTATACCCGAAATAATTACACGGAAACTGTATTCTTTTAAACACTGCTTGGCCCATTAGTTCCAGCCTCTTATTGGCTAGCTCTTACATATTGATCTAACCCATTTCTAATAATCTGTGTAGCCCACGAGGTGGCTTACCAGGGAAGATCTTAACTTGCGTCTGTCTGGAGTGGGAGAATCATGGTGACCCCTTGACTCAGCTTCTTTCTCCCAGCATTCTGTTCTGTTTACTTCACCCACCTAAGGGCTGGCCTATCAAATGGGCCAAGGCAGTTTCTTTATTAATTAACCAATGAAAGCAACAGATTAGAAAGAAATCACTCCCACATCAGACTTAATTCTGGGAGATGGGTTATCATTATAACCCTGATTTTACATCGGCAGAAGCCTCATCCCAGAGAGCTAAAGTGACTGGCAAAGTGTTGCACTGCTTGTGAGTGGGAGTTCATTGAGTGCTAATTTCCTGGGGCCAAAGTTTGTGTGCATCTCACTGAGTGCTGCAGTGGGGTGGCATAGTCAGAGAAGAGCAGAGGGCCTACCCTCACCTGCCAGGGATTGCTTGCCAAATACCCTGGGCAGTGATTAGCTTGATGAAAGTCCAAGTTTTCTCATCTGCCCAGTGGGGCTGGTAATTGGAGAATGCATCTCATGGGCTTTGTTATCAGGGTTAAATGAAATGATGTCAATTGGATGCTGAGCGGTGTCTGGTGCTTAGCAAGTGCCTGGTAAGTGTTATTACAGACTTCAGTCAAGTTAATTGAATAGAACTATAATGTTCTAAAAGGCCATCTTCAAGCAGATCTGAGCTCAGCCCTCTGCTAGCCTTCAAGATCCAGAGCTGTGTTAGGCTGGAGAGGGCATACTCCTACTTGTGCATCTGCCTGGTCTCAAGGCAGTCAGTTTTCCCAGCTTGTTGCTGAGAACTCAGACCTGAGGTCACAAAGGAAATCGTTCACCATGTGTTGATCAAGTAAGTGCCAGCTAGGTACTAGGTAATGGTCTTAGCCTGAGACGCACTGTAGAGTATGACCTGATGGGCTCGCTAGGAGCATACCTCCTCAAGGAATGCTGCCTCAGCAGAGCAGAGGTCAGGTGGGAAGCTGGACCTGCTCTGCTGGACTGCTCACATTCCCCACACAAGCCGTGCCCTTCCTGTTAACTTGCGCTTGTGCATACTGGGCTTTCTGCCTGCTATGTTCTTTCCCCCTTTCTCAGCCTAGCCACTTCCTGTCAGCCTTCAAACCTCAGTTTAAAAGTCAGCTCCCCAAACGTCTCCACCTTCACCCTGGGGCTTCTTGCAGATTCCTAGCACCTTTCCCAAGCTCTCTGCCCTCTTTTCAGTGTGTATGAGTTATTTATCCACCCAGCTGCTTCTGCACCATTGGCTTCTGCAAAGGCAGAGTCTGTATTCTATTCATCTTTCCTGTAAGGCTCTGGAGAGAAGTGTGTGGAGTGAAATGTGCTGATTGTGCAGTGCCTGGAGCAGTTAGAGGCGATACAGAAAGGAGAGGCAGTTTTGGATGAGATCTTCAGTGGTCAGTAGGAGCCAGGTAGAAGTGGAGGGCGGCTGAGAGAAGTGGCTCAGGGAGGGGGCACCTAGAGTAAAAGTAGGAGAGAGAGGAGTCATGTGCAAAGGACAGGAGGATTGGAGAACCAGGGGCTACAATTTTTGTTGTAGATGGGGGCAATAGGGAGCCAGGAAGTTTCAGAAGGAGGGCCCTTGTGAACACAGTGAGTCAGGATAGTAGGTGAGAGCTAACAGTTTGGTAAGGATGGTCTAGGGAGTCACACGTGGATCAGGGTGGACTCTGGGCGTCTATAAGGGAGATTGTGAGCTAAGTGCTCAGTCACAAGCAGAAAATGTCCAACACCACTCTGCCTGAGCACAGCTAGGTTTTGGGAAAGTGGTGGCTTCTGTTAAGAAGAGCCTCCACAGCTTCCTGTAGTTGTCAGGGAGAGCTGCCCTGGGCATTCTGCTATCTGTGCCCTCCCCAGCTTAGTGGACTAAAAGATGATTCCTTGAGTTTTGGAGTCTGCAAAACAGAACAGGGTGGAGCTGAGTAGAGTGGAGAGCTGGGCAGAGGCCAGGATGCCGAGGCCAGTGAAGGGTGGAGAGAACCTGTTTACCATTGTGCACTGACCCAGAGCCGGAAGGAGCAGAGCCAGTAAGTGCCTCATGGGATAGAGAGGTTGGTCCAGAACTCACTGCCACTGGGAGTGAGGGAGAATGAAGCAAGCCAGACTCTCTCACCCAGACAGGAGCCACTGCCAGCCAGCTCCAAGGCAGAGAGACCAGACCACAGGAGGGAGCACTAGGCTGCTACAGACATCACCTTTTCCCTGCCACCACAGCATGTCCTTGGGCAAGTCACTTACCCTCTGCACACCAGACCTCCCCAGCTGTCTGGGAAGGGTGTTCTTTTTCTTTTGTTTGTTGCTGTTTTGTTTTGTTTTTTGTTACAGGGTTTCTCTGTCTAACAATGCTGGCTGTCCTGGAACTCACTTTGTAGACCAGGCTGGCCTTGAATTCACAGAGAACCATCCACCTGCCTCTGCCTCTGGGATTAAAGGCATGTGCCACCTGGAAAGGGTATTCTTAACTGTGTGATCTGTCGGGCCTGACTGTTAGCCATTTGCACACCCTTACCTACCTTCTCCCATCCTCTAGTTCCCCCTCCATTCCTATGAAACTGGCTGTAAAGCTGTGTGTACTTTCAGGCATTACTACCTTTTAGAGTATGAACTCTAGAAGTTATCACTCTCTTTATCATATATCTTCCCAGCTCCCCTCTCTTCACAGTTAACCATATTTCTCTGCATATTTCTAATTCCCACACTTTGATTGGGATTTCCTCACGTGACCTTGTCTCTGTCCTAGAGGTGCAGGTATGAAAGCTGTTTCATATTCTTCTCTTTCTTAACTTAAGCGGTAGGGAAGAGAAGGGAAAGGGAGTATGACAAAGACAATCTGTGTTTTGTGTGGGGTACTAATATCTATTAGGTTAGTGTCTGAGTGACAGTCTCCACTTACAGGCTATCTAATGTGGGCAGATTGCTTAACCATGCTGAATGGAGGTGATAAGAACCGTTTCCAGGGGGAAATGTGTACCCTGTAGTGGCTCAGCAGAGTTAGTACATGGGCAGCTCTTGAGGCATCTTTACAGTTGCTCCCTGGGCAGGTGACATGAGTCACCCTATTAGAAATGAGAAACAGGGAGCTTAGAGGATGGAGAAGCAGAGCCCTTCTTTCTTTCTCATAGCTGAAACGTGATAGATGTAGCCGGTGGTGACACACACCATTAATCCCAGCATTCAGGAGACAGGAGCAGGTGGATCTCTGTGAGTTCGAGGCCATCCTGTTTTACAGAGTAAGTTCCAGGATAGCCAAGACTGTTTCACAGAGTAACCCTGCCTTGAGCCCCCACCCCCCAAAATAAAGTGATAGATGCCAGGAACTATAGTTCATGTGTCATAGAATAAATGACATCATCTCGTGGACCTCTGTGGCTTTCTACGTAAAATGAGGATGATCTTGTCCTGCCTGTGTCCAGGAGCTGCATTTGGGGACTAGTTAGAAGAGAAAATGAGTGTGAAAGTTATATTTCCAAATACAAGTTGTGAACTGGCTGCCATTTTCTGACTATCCACGGTGTGTGTTTATTCTTCATTGCAGTCCTGGGTAATACAAGATGTGTATGTGGTCCCTCTAAAGATGAAGTAGTGCTGGGGATGCAGCTCGGCAAAGACTGCCTTTTTACATCATACACAAGGCCCAGGGGTGATGTAGCCAGAGCTGAGCAGGTTGGGGGAAACTCCAGCTCATGGTTTCCAGCGAACAGACGGAGGAACTGTAATGCATTCCTAGGTGGGTTGACTTCAGGGGTGTCCCGTTTAGTATCCCTGACGAGTGAGATGAAAAGCACGAGTCCTGTGGTCTGTGGCTTTAGTAAGTATGTCTGCTTAGGGTTCAGGGAGTGCAGCTTGTAGGAGGGGAACCAAGGTGTATCTTCCACATAGGATATAAGGGTTCTGGGCATGTGCAGTACCTTACTGAGTTTGCTGGGCCAGGGGATTGAGAACAGAAGTCTAAAAGGACTAGGGAGAGAAACTTCAGGAACCTTAGGAAGTGGGCTTGTCGCTTTGAGCTTTTGGAAGCCTCTAACTTCTGAGTTTTGGGAGGGCTTGCAGAGAGTGGGGTATGTGAAGTGTCACTGCCACCTTGGGCCATAGGATGGCACAGCACAGCTAGGTCTGAGAGTCTGGGAGCCTGGCAGGATCTGTAGTCAGTTGCCACCTTTGTCTCTGAGTTGCCCTCCTCCTATTGGCAAACAGCAAATCGCCTAAGCATAGCATCTCCTGCTGAGGTTGTACTTGCCAGCAATGCCTGTCCATCCTATTGACCTTGCTGGGCAGTGTTACACATAGGCTGACTGACTCTCACTGTAGCTGTAAGAACACAGGCAGGAGATGGACTTCTCCAGGGGCCTGTGGGCCAGATAAAACCATGCATCATCTGGAACAGGCTCTGGTTTCCACAGACTACCATAGGGAGTCAGCGTCAGTGCATGAGTTACTGTGGCAGAGGAGAAGCTCTGGTCAGCCACCTACTTTCTAACTATGTGACTTTGCCTAAGCGTCTCTGATCTGGTCCACTCTCTTTATTGCCCAAATGGAAATTATAGTTAATCTGTTAGGGCTCCTTTTCGTTGAACATTAGAGAGACAAAGACAGTTACTGTAGGTAGAAGTGCCTTGTATATGCCTGAATATAATATATATGGAAGTTATGATGTCAGAGAAAATCAGGAGTAGGAGTTACTGCATAAGTGAGACCTGATTCAACCAGCAGTGGATAACACTAAGCAGTATGAGCAAACCCACACTGTAATGAACATTCATTTCAGATGTAATGTCTCCATCCATTCATGTAGTTACTGGAGTCCGTTCCAGAGGATTATATGTAACTTTAAAGAGTCTTTTTTTGAGCCAGGCGGGGTGGCACATGCCTTTAATCCCAGTACTCGGGAGGCAGAGGCAGGTGGATCTCTGTGAGTTTGATGCCAGCCTGGTCTTCAGAGCAAGTTCCAGGATTAGCTCCAAAGCTACAAGAAACTCTGTCTCAAAAACAAAACAAGTTTTTTTTTTTTTTAAAAAACTCAGGAGGCAGAGCAGGTACGTCTCTGAGTTCAAGCCAGCCTGGTCTACAGAGTAAGTTCCAGGACAACCAGGATTACACAGAGAAACCGTATCTCAAAAACTCAAAAATAAATAAATGATTCTTTATTAAAACTTTGTGTGTGTGCGTGCGCACACTTACATGTTTTCTAAGGAAAACAGACCTCAGGGGTCAAACTCTGGTTGTCAAGCTTGGAGGCAAGTACCTTCAGCCACTGAATCTCACTATCCTGTAAGTAGCTTTTTGATTGTTTGGGTCTTAGTCTGTAGTCCAGGCTAGCCTCAAACTCACGACACTCCTTCTGTCTCAACTTTCCAGGTGCTGGGATGTATGCCACTATGCCCAGCCTACCTAACTTAAAAAAACTGTCTGAAATTGATTTGAAAATCAGAGTGCATATTTCTACATGTAAGGGAAACTTCTTTCATAAAACATTTCAGTTATATGAATGTATACTTAATATAGAATGTGGGTCTTACCGTGGGCCTCAGTTTAAAGTCTGAGAAACAGTGTTGCAAGCCAGATGAAGGTCTGCAAATTGCACACACAGATGGTCAGGCTGTGAGGATACTGAGGGTTTGGCCTCTAGATGTGTAGGACTATAGCATAAAGGTCAAGAACATAGCTGTGGAGTCACGCAGCCCTTTGTTTCTTTTCAATTTTACTTCTTACAGTTGTGCATGTAGGTCTGGTATTCTGTTGTTAATGGAGAGAGTGACATTGTCCTGGGGGACATGTGATAAACACATGAAATCCTGAGACAGAATTAGTTAAGTAGTAAGTGATGTATAAATGCTAACTACTGTTGTTGTTAGGGGGTTTGATGGTATATGAGGCCCTGGTGCTGACAGAGAAGAGAGAAGAGAGAGCATTTCAGACAAGGGATACGCTGTATGTGTCTGGTATAAGAGGGCACGAGCACTGTAGCCCCAGAAGGTGGTGTTGAAATTAGAGGGAGGAGATACCAGGAAATTTCTGTCCTAGCTGGGGAAAGAACATTTAGCAGTAGAACCTGTTCAGCAGTAGGATGGCTGCCATGGAGATAAGCACTAGCCCGTGCCGTTCCAGTAAAAGCTGACCCCAGAGATTGCTCTTAGAAGGCTCTTTGGGTATTGAAACCCCCTCAGACCACCTTCAAGAAAGAGGATTGTTGCAGGGGCGGCCACTTGTTTGTCTCGGCTGCCCAGAACCAAAATAACCACACAGAAACTGCTTAATTAAAATACTGCTTGGCCCACTAGCTCTAACTTCTTACTGTAAGATGTAAGGCTAACTCTTACATCTCAGTTTAACCCATTTCTATTAATCTGTGTATCACCATGTGGCAGTGGCTTACCGGGAAAGATTTGGCATGTCTGTCTCTGGCAGCTCCATGGTGTCTCTCTCCTACTCCGCCTCTCTTCCTCTCAGCATTCAGTTCTGTCTTCCCCACCTACCTAGGTTCTGCCCTATCAACTAGGCCAAGGCAGTTTCTTTATTCATTAACCAATGAAAGCAACACACAAACAGAAGGACCTCCTACACCAGAGGGTTTTCTGGAAAGTGAGTGTGCTCCTGACCTGAAGCACCCTCACAGAGCATTTGGTCAGTTTCTCTCTCACTACTAGCAATTGGCTCATACACTCCACACTGTCAGGAGGGAGCCACCTTAGGGCCTTTATACCACCAAGCTGTTTAAAGCACTCCCAACCTCCCAGCTTCATCCCTCAGCTCCCCTCTTGGCATCCTTTTAAAGTCAATTTACAGTATCGCCTGTACACATATCAAAGAAAACAAGCACAGAAAAGGAAGGGGACTAGCTTGTTGGCTTTTGTGTTTGTTTCGTTTTGTTTTGTTTTTAGTTTTTAGTTTTATTTACTGTGTATGAGTGTTTTGCCTGTATGTATGTCTATGTACCAGTGCCTGTGGAGGTCAGAAGAGGGCATCGGATCCTCTGGAACTGAAATTATAGACACCTGGTCGCTGTCATGTGAGTGCTGGGATCCAAACCCAGGTACTCTGGAAGAGCAGTCAGTATTCTTAACTGCTGAGCTATCTCTCCAGCCCTGGTGGGACTTGGTTGTTGTAGAAACCAGACATACTTTTTAGGATCCTGACTGACACTACCGAAGGATCTTTAACCTGATTTTTAAAAAATGGACATCCTGTGTGGGAAGACATTCCCACCTGTAGTTGGAAACCGTGCGGAGTGCTAGGGACAGCCAGGCCTCAGTGTCTGCCCTCCCAACCTTCAGATTAAGTTCTTTTACTGGAAGAGAAGCCATTTAAATGAGTATATTTCCTCAAAATTTCCCCAGTTCAAGGTTTTAAATTTAAAACAAATCTTCTATTTGATAGGCACATTGAGAGCAATAGCTGTTTGTCTTTCTGGAAACTTGCCTACAATCAGGGGTGTCTTAGAATCCAGGAAACATGACCTTTTGTTTTGTGCCCTGTTTGAATTCTGCGTTGCTGTTTGGCACTGGGGCTTTGAAACTGCCAAAGATATCATCTGGTATCAGCTGACAGAACTTTTAGCATGTTTGCCTGTGTTTGCAGTTGGGAGAATAGGTGTCCCTGAGGCCCTACAGTCACATTTTACCAACAAAAACCAGACCCCGGGATTGAGCTGGCATATAGGCAGGGATTTCATCTCAGGGGGATTCTTTGGCAACTAGCAGTTTCAGTTGTAAGTCTCATCTTCTTTGAACCTTAGTTTCCTATCTGCACAGAGGGCTGAATCAGATGTTATCACACCCATTACTGCTAGAACTTCCTGTTTTCTCATGGGCACCCTACCCTCGGTTTAGTTAACTAGAAGACCATCACTGACTTGTTGCCTAAGTGAATACTGTTGTTGGTATACAGGTCATTGTGGCGTGGGGTGTAGGGACCTTTGATGTTTGCTTCTTAGGTATTTGGGGTTTGCTGAACATGTGTATCCTCTTGTTAATTATTTGACAGTTTTGTGTTTTCTCTCTCTCTAAAACTAACTCTTTCTCTCTCTCTGTCTCTGTCTGTCTGTCTGTCTCTCTCTCTCTCTCTCTCTCTCTCTCTCTCTCTCTCTCTCTTCGAGACAGGGTTTCCCTGTAACTTTGGAGCCTGTCCTGGAACTGTAGCCCAGGCTGCCTTGAACTCACAGAGATCCATCTGGCCCTGCCTCCCAAGTGCTGGGATTAAAGGTGTGCGCCACCACCATGACACTGCTTTGTTTTTACCCAAGAGAGAAAGAAAGTAACTTTGTGCCTTGGACCTGCCCTAGGTTGGAGAGATAGTTTAAGGCACAGTGACTAGTGTCAGTGTGTTAAGAGGCCCGGTTTTTTGTTTTTAATCCTAGGCAAATTCTATTCCAAGGCTGAGTTCAGGCTCAGTTCCCCAGATAAAGCGCACTAAACAAGAGGACTTGCCTTTTGGCATCCTGGAGGCCTCAGCTCTGCCAGGGCCCCTCCCTCTGCACTTGCAACCAGTAAAAGTCACAGCAACCTATTTCCTTCCGGCATAGAGGATCAGAAACTCTAGCTCTGGGCCAGGCCCAGCTCTACCATGTCCTGTTACTGAGAGCTCCACAGAGCTGACTCAAGTCCTCCTACCCTGTGCCCCTTTCAGGGCAGTCAATAGGACCGAATGCCAGCTTTGGGCTGTGTAGGGTCTGACTTGGAATTGAGTCCAGGTTCCTCACTGATTTTCTCTCTGACTCTGAGCAGGATACCCTCCCTGGGTATGTTAGCTTCTCTGTGCCTGTTTCCTCGTCTGTATTTAATCCTTTCTTAATACTGTAAAGTACTTAATTTTTTAATGATTTTTTAAAATTTTATGTGCACTGGTGTTTTGCTTGCCTGTATGTCTGTGTGAGGGTGTTGGATCCCCTGGAACTGGAACTACAGAGAGTTGTGAACTGCCATATGGGTGCTGGGAATTAAATCTGGGTCCTCTGGAAGAACAGTCAGTGCTCTTAACCACTGGCTGAGCCATCTCTCCAGCCCCCAAGTACTTTCAGTTTTTGTTTTTATTTTGTTTTGTTTTTTTTGACAGGATGTCATGTTTCCCAGGCTGGCCTTAAACTTCTGCCTCTGCCAGGATTATGCCCAGTTTATAAAATACTACTTTTTTTTTTTCTGGAAGTACTGAGAATTGAACACAGTGCCTGGCACATGCTAGGCATCCACTCTATCACTGAGCTACAAATCATCAGACCAAGTACCACTTTCTTACTTGGGGAATTGGGGGGAACTTCACAAAAACACAACAAAGAAATGTAAGATTTTAATAAGCTAGTACTTTAAAATGCACTTAAGGAAACTGTGTGTGTGTGACAGAGTTGTACATGTACATTTGTGTTACATGTTTGTCTGCTTTGCCATGACTCTGTAGGCCGGATAAGAAATCATATGTACAATGCCTGTATTATAAATGTAGTTTCCTTCTTTTCTCTGTTTTTGAGAGTTCTGTGAACTTGTGGGTCTCCAGGGCTTATTCTCTGAGGAAGCTTACTCAGTGACTGCTCTCCACATAAGACAGGGATTCCTCCCCCAACCCACCTCTGCCTGCTTTGGTGTTGATCTGCTTGGGCTGGTCCTCGGCACCCATCAAATGTCAACTCTACAAGGGGTCTGGGAACAAGAATCTGCTTAGCCTGCCCAGAACTGACACAGCTGCTCAGTCAGTAGGTGCACAAATAGAGAAGGTGGCATTTGAAGGACTTTGAAGTGTCTGTATGGTTTTAATAGGTGGAGACCACTTGGGGAGCATTCCTGCCAAAGGGTTGGCCTGAGGAGAGGTTGAGAGGTGGGAAAGAGCGAGCGTGTAATTGGGAAAAGTGAGTAATGAGTTTGGCTCAGGTGAAAAGGTGAGCATGATATTTCTGTACTTGCTTGACTAGTTTTTGCATCCAGCTTTACTCTTACATGCTGGCCCCTGAAGAGCTTATTTACTAAGGCAGGCCTGAGACAGGAATGTTTGACTTCAGTGCACAGAGGCATACATCAGCCTTTGACCCGGAGAGGCAAGGTGTCCCTGATCCCTTGACACATCGGGAGAGTAGGCACCTGCACCTGTTGTATCTGGCCTGCGACGTTTGTGCTCATCTGTAGCAGGGCATCATGAGTCTGCAGACCTGAAGGAGGTCGAGAGGCAGAGTGCAGTGGACTACAGGGCTGGCCAGAACCAGGGCCTTTGCTTGTCTTGACACATCTGATACCCTGCCCTGCATCCACAGGCTGGAGGAAGTTCCCCTGGAGGTGCTGAGGCAGAGGGAGTCCAAGTGGCTGGACATGCTCAACAACTGGGACAAATGGATGGCCAAGAAGCACAAAAAGGTAAGGGGCCTGGCCTTGCGCAGTCTGGGGGGAGAGGGAAAGGGGGGATGAACTTCATCTTTATAGCAAAATGGGGCTTCTCCAACTGCCAGACTGCCTTAGGGGTCCTCTATTGGTCAGGTGGGGAGTAAACCTGGCTTTAGGACTGGGACAGAGTTAGGACCTGGCATCTGACTTCAGCGAAGAGCTGCATAGAACTTTGTCCTGGAGTTAAACCTCAGAGCCGCTCTGTAGCCAACAGCCCTCATTGGTAATTTTGCTTTACACCTGGCAGAAGAAGGGCTGAAGAGCTTCCTAATTTTAATGCAGCTAACTTGTGGGAGCATTTTTAGGGTTCATGTCTTGAGTGCAATAATCTAGCTGACACCCTGATGAAGTTAGTAGTAGCAACACGCTTGCTTTACTAATGACCTAAGAGTCAAGATTTGAAGCCAGGCAGCAAGCTTTAATGTCTGCACTGTTGACCCCCACAGTAAGGGCCTTCTTCACCACCAAGACAAGTTGATGATTTTCCTCTTGTCTCCTGGCCAGAGTGAAAAGAAAGAAAAGTAACCCTATAATTTACAAGTAGTGTTACAGAAATGAGAATACCCATTCTCTGTCTATTTAGACTGTCCTTAGGTATAGACTTGGTCCACCTATGGGAACATCATACTCAATTACCTTTCTGACGTGTGTGTGTCAATGTCCTCGGGAGCCCTTTGCAGAGTTTAATCTCTGCCTGGCCTCTCATGACCACAGTCTGTGCAAATTCCCAACCTACAAAGTTAGCTCACTGCTTCCTGTCAGCAGCTGACACACTTGTCTGCTGGCCCAGAGCTGCAAGTCTGGAGAGAGTGTGGGCTCAGTCTCACGTGTGTCCTCATGCGTGAGCTATGTAATTTAGGACAAGTCGTCTCCCTCTCCTCAGACTCAGAGCCCTTAGTCTAGTGGGAGTGCTAAGCCTTTTTATGAGGATCCTTACAAGGTGGTAACAGGAAGTACTTCACATGCTGCCAAGCGGGAGAGGCTCATCCAGGCTGGGGCTCTTTCTTGCTATTCTGTGTAGGGTTGGGAGTAGAGTTCAGTAATAGAATATGTGCTTAGCATGTGCAAGGAAAGAAAGAATCTTCCCCTCCCTTCTCCTTCTTTCACCCCCCACCCCCCGAGAGAGAGAGAGTGTGTGTGTGTTGCTCTATAAACCATCTTGCTGTAGTTCTTCTAAGTGCTGGGATTATCACCATACCTGATAAACTCAGTATTTTTAGGACACTTATTCTCCAGTTGTTCCCTGGCTAACTTTGGGGCACTACCTTATCTTCCCTGCAGTTCTTACCCTGAGCTGTAGCTAGCTCTGTACCTCTCTTTTGTAGCTGTGGGGACCTCCTCTAGTAGATCACCCTGAAACCCTTCCTTTTCCCTTTGACTTCCCTGGCACTGTGGGTAGAGCCAAGGGCTGCCTTTGCCCAGCAGAGGCCTTCAGAGACATGCTTTAGCCCATGATACTCAGAAACCCAAACCAAGACTGCTGCCTCAGCTGTGGCCACATCAGGCTCTGCTTGGGTAACTCCTGCCTGGCTCTGGAAGCATGGATTCTTCCACTCAGGAAGTCATGTCACAGGAAGGGTAATAACCATTCTGGGAAGTGGTCTCAGACCCAGCATTTCTCCTGGATTCATCCTTAGTCCTGCTAGGAGGATGCCTTCCTCCACCTCCCAGTTGTGCTCAGGACAGAAGTGAAGGCCTACAGGGAGTCAGGACTCTGCCCTCCCAGAGTTCAGCAGGCAAGGGTGTGGCTTCACTTAGCTGTCATTGATGACCCCCTTCAAGTTTGCCATAGAGACTGGCAATCTTTTGAGTATTCTGGCCGTACTTCCTCGTGTGTTATCCTAACTCATTCTGTCCGTCCTCCCTAAGGCAGGCTGATGACCATGTCCAGTACCTTTGTGCTCAATTGTAGGGATCTGGAAAAGGCTGGATGTGCACTTGACTCTCCATTTCCTGCCCTCGCCCTGGTGTCTATGGGAGCATCACAGTAGGCTGAGTGTGTCCAGGACTGTCCTGCAGCAGGCATGTGTGATGGGCTGAGAGAAGGTTGTTTTATGCTGACTTTTCCCAAGTGTGGGAGCTTGAAGGACCTGTGGCTCTGCACTGTCCTATGTCCCACTGCCAAAGCCTGCCAAAAGTGGCTTCCTTAAGGTGACCCTTGTCCCACAGCAACAGGAAATTGTCCCCAGTGTCTATGCAGTTCTCTTCCGCTCCCTTCACTCCCAGTTTTCAAGCGGTCAGAAGCCCCAGCTTGGCTCTTTTGAGTAGCCAGCTGCTATTCCTTACTGACTGCATTCTACAGCCTGGTGTCTGTCTCCTTCCTGGTCCTTAAGTTGCTCTTAACTCTAGAAACTTTCCTTTTACTTATGCTCGTCATCAGGAAGGCCAGCCACTTTGCAACCCTCTTGTGAGGCTTTAAATGTGAGCAGCTGAATCCCTTTCTGGGATGGTGGTGGAGAGAAAGCCCCACACTAAGCACATTTCTCCTCTAAAGGAAATTTGTCAAGCTTCCACAGAAACATGTAATGTTATTCAGATATTAAAGCAGGTAAGAAGTGGCTGGTCCAAGGGTAGTGTGGGATTCAAACCCACATCAGGTGTTCTCATGCCACAAGCACTGGTCCCCTTGATCTCAGGCCAGGCTGCTTAGTGCAGGGGTGAAGGAGGGTCACTGCCTCTCGACCCTATCCTTTCTGCCATCACCCCACAAACTCAGGCCCTCTTTGCCCCTTTGCGCTCACCCGACTGATAGGTCAGACAGCTACCCTGAAAACTTCTTTTGGGGATCAAGCCCAGGAGGAGCCTACTTCCTTTCGCCTATAGATTTCTGAGGGACCAGTGGGGTAGGAAGTACACAGGGTTGGGTCCCTCCAGCCTGTGTGGCACAGTGTAGAGGTGGTAGGGTTTCTGAGCCTGTGCTAATAAGAGTTTTCCCTGTTCTGAGGAAAGATGTTGTTCTTTGTTTTCAAATTTTCATGTAAGTATATATTTATTGTACATTGAGCATATTCCTATCTGTATCCCTTTCCTCTCTCCTTCCCTTTAATATCTTTTGTTCCCTTAAATAGTTCTGTGTCTTCTTCAAAGGCATGATAGTAGGCTGGCCATGGTAGCACATGTGTTACTCTGTGGATCTCTGTGAGTTCAAGGCCAGCCTGGTCTACACAGCAAGTTCCTGGCTAGCCTCCCTCTGCCTCCCAAGTGTTGGGATTCAAGGTGTACAAGTGAAAATGAGAACATGACACTTTAAGGTATGGTTGAGGAGGTTTCTATTGTAGATATGAGGGAGAGAACAGCCAAAGGCATCTGGAAGAATCCAGAACAGGGAAAGAAAGAAAAAGACTGAACATGGCCAGCAGACTGGACTGGGCAGTGAGAGGGAGGGACAACCTAGAGAGGAGACCAGGAACCAAGAGCAGAGGACTGAAATGACAGGATTGCACAGAAAAGAGAAGCTGGGGGAAGAGAAGAGAAGCCTTGGACTGGAGAAGGTAGGGTTGTAGTGAGAAGAGCTAAGAGAGCCACAGACAGGTACTGAATGAGCCTGGAGCCCTGCATTCACTTTGATAGGCTAATAGGCACCACAGTTAGCCATTTGTCCCAGATCTTTGAGTCCTAACAGTATGTCCCACTATGCTTGGCTTCTTCTTTGTAAGTGGGTTTGATGTCTGCAGGGGATCCCAGAACCAATCTCCCATGGTTACTGACAGTTGACTGTAGTTGTGGGGTCCAGAAGTCCCTGTGTTGTCATTAGAGAATGTGCACTTTGCCATTACCTGGTGGCAGCATGTCTAATCGCAGTCCCCATTCCCGCCATGGGCTCTGCATTGCAGGGTAGGAAAGCCCTCAGTCCCTTTCTGCTCTTGTGTGAATGCTCACTGAAGGCCCACCAAGCCTTGGCAGAGGAGCTGCCAGGGTGGATGCTTGGGCACAGCTGTCTTTTTGACTTTCAGATTCGTCTTCGGTGCCAGAAGGGCATCCCACCTTCTCTGCGGGGACGGGCTTGGCAGTACCTGTCAGGAGGCAAGGTGAAACTTCAGCAGAACCCTGGAAAATTTGATGTGAGTTTTCTTTCCTTTACTTCATCTGCCTGTTGTGTCTCTGGATTGGGCATCTCCCCTGGCAGTGGATCTCCCATGTGCAGCCCTAGGCTTCAGCAAGATGGACAATTGGCAGGACTTCTACTCACAACCTGACTGCTCAAGACCCAGATTGGCCCAGTCACTGAACCACATCTCCTGGGGGCTGTTGTTCATCTAAGATTCCACCCTTAGCAGGCCTAGTGGAATGAACTTCATTACAGCTCTGCACCCTATTCTAGCCCTTTCTCTCTGCAGTTACTCAGGTTTGCTTTTATGGTTGAGCTCAGTGCATTACTTCACAGCTCCTGGTCATCAGGAAGTGACCCTCAGACCACATCCCTTCCTGGTGCCTCTAACATGTGCCGTAGTCTGTTAGGATCACAAGAGCCTTCACATTTCTTGGCCCCCATCCTCTATCTACTCTGTCTCCTGTCTTTAAGCCTAGAGAGACATGGTCCACTAGGTGGTCTTCACAGCTACTTGAGGTCAGAAGCCAGTCAGTCAGTAGTCAGAGACAATGCCTTCTATAGTCATGCCCCACCATCCTGCTCCCCAGCTCTCTCCCCATGGCTCCCATGGCATAATACTTTTCCATTCATTGAACTGAACTGCAGAGCCTGTTACCCTTGGAGAATACCATGGTAACAGTTGACCCAGCTTACCTCCAGACTTGGCTCCAGGCATTAGGGGTTCCTCCAGGCCATTGGGACTAACAATAGGCAGTGAGACAGAGCTGCCAGCCACCAACTCTTCATTGATATGCTTAATACTTCAGTAAATAACTTCTCTCTGTTCTCTGTGAAGAGTGGTCAGGGGCAGAGCAGGGCAGCCTGGAGTTTACACTGTTGGCCTGAAGAGGGCTCGAGCTATTTGTTGGCAGCATTTGGTCCTGGGAGACAGAGAGCCTGATGGGGTGGCAGCACTTGGCTAGAGGCAGCTGTGAATTGGGTTTGATAGTGCCAAGGGTGCCTTTTAGGCTCAGAGCCAGTAACTATGTTCTCAATACTCATTAAAAGAAAGGGTGAGTGGATCTTCCCATACAACACCGAGATCAGGTCCCACAAGAGCAACTTGATTCTCTAATCTTCCCTCTAGTAGTAATGCCTCCTGTATTCCAGGGGCTCCATCCTGGCCAGGGCTGGCAGTGTGAGGATGGGCCCAGACATAAGCATAAAGGCAGGCTGTGAGTAGCTAGCCTCCTGGTGCATGGTCTAGAAGGAGTGTGTCCACAGTGCAGTGAAACACAGAGCTTTGGTTTTTGGGGGGTCTTTTGGTTGTTTTTTGTTTGTTTAGTTTTTTAAGACAGGGTTTCTCTTTGTAGTCCTGACAGTCCTCACTTTGTAGACCAGGCTGGTTCGAACTTAGAGATCTGTCTGCCTCTGCCTCCTGAGTGCTGGGATTAAAGGTGTGCGCCACCACCCAGCAGAAGCACAGAACTTTGTACATGTGTGCCTAGATTAGTGCCAGAGAGGAAATGGCCACCCCTGAGATGGCTGGTAGGTTGCTTATATAAAGAGGTAGATTTGTCTTGGAACCCTGAAGATGTATGGTGGGTCATCATGGCAATACTGGGGCCCCAGTGTTTTCAAGCACACCTGGAAAGACTTACCTGGGGAAGATCTAGAGAAAGTAGCGAGGGTGGGGTGTTCTCTTCTGCTCTGAGTGCCTGAGCCCTGGGGAAGCACAGAGCCGATCTGTGGTGTCAGTGCTCTTACCTGTTCTCAAGCTCCGGGCCCTTCTGCATACACTACAGCATCTGGTGGCTCCATTTTCTCCAGCACTTGCTCTTTCTTGCCTCTTCCTTGGCAGAATCTTCCTGCTTTTTTTGGTTTTCTCTGACTTCATCTCCTTAAGCACCTCAAGCACCACTTAGGTTCACAGAGGCTGCAGTCCTAACGACTGCACCACACACGGGTCTGCTGGCAGCTGCACCTGCCTGTGGTATTCAGCATCCCTTTCCCTGGAGGCCCTGCAGCTGGGCTGCTGAGGTTCCCGATCCCACATCCAAGGAGCTGACTTTTGGGGTTCTCAGGAGCCACTAGAAGAATCGAGTGAACCTTCTTCCTGAGAAAAGCAAGCCTGCATTGTACTCAGGTGATACAGGGGAGTACACAGACCACTAACTTGAGGGGGTGGTGCCCACTCCTTCCACTGAAAAATCCCAGCCCCTTCCTCTGCCCTGCAACCTTCAACACTCCATGAGCCTCACCTCATTGTTTGCTTTCCAGCCCAGTTTCTGACATACTAGAGACAGGAGACAGAATAGAGATTGGGGCCAAGAAATGTGAAGGCTCCTAAAGACTATGGCACATGTTAGAGGCACCAGGAAGGGATGTGGTCTGAGGGTCACTTCCTGATGACCAGGAGCTGTGAAGTAATGCACTGAGCTCAACCATAAAAGCAAACCTGAGTAACTGCCGAGAGAAAGGGCTAGAATAGGGTGCAGAGCTGTAATGAAGTTCATTCCACTAGGCCTGCTAAGGGTGGAATCTTAGATGAACAACAGCCCCCAGGAGATGTGGTTCACTGACTGGGCAATGCTTTCTAGTCTGATGCTGCCACCCCTTCAGACTCTGTTCTTCAAGTCTGAGTGCTGCCAACAAATAGCTCGAGCCCTCTTCATAGAGAACAGGTCTGACCAGAGAGAAGTGTGTTGGAGAACACACTAGTTCTTTAGTATTCTGAATACCACTACCTAGGGCCAGGAGAGAAAGGGGCCTGTGTGCAGTCACTGTCTGCCAGGGCCAAAGCCCCGCCTACACCCATCTGGTATGTTTGCCAAGGCTTCACTTTATAGGACTTTTCCAGATGCTGTTCCACCCCGCAGGCAACTAGTACTTGCTTGGCCTCCCGGCCCATCCCTCTGAATTTCCTTTTCTGAAAATGGATGTATGGATTCACCTAGAGTAAGATGGACAGACTCGAGCATAGAGCTGTGAGTCTGAGAAAACATGCGCATGTTGCCAGCGCTCAGATGGAGACATTTCCAATGACTGTGAGACTTTATTCTGGTAGAGCCTGATGGCTTTTCAAAAGTACACAGTCAGGGTTTGGAGAAGAAAGGCACACTGTTGAGCCCTCAGTACCTAGACAAGCACTTAAGGCTGACAGATGTCACAGTCCCTTCCTGAACAGGGGATACCTGAAACACGGGGTGCAAGGAGCAGAGTCTGGGTTTGGTGGCTCTGAGTCACACCTGCTTTCACATCTCAGCTCCATCATTTTTCTAGTCTCAAGGCCTTGGGTAACCGACTTTATTTTGACCCTTCAGTTCTCTCATCTGTGAACATGGTGTTATGTCAGGATCTGTTTTGGGGTAGAAAAGGGGCCATTGAGTCCCATGTGTGTTCTACACTCAGCTCTGTCTTTGGCTTTGAGCAATGGTAACACCTATAGCTATTAAGAAGAAGCCTTCTATCTGAAGGACACAACATTATCCCTAGATAAACAGCTAGGAGGGGCTGGCGAGATGGTTCAGTGGTTAAGAGCACTGACTACTCTTCCAGAAGACCTGGGTTCAATTCCCAGCACCCACATGGCAGCTCATAGCTGTCTGTAACTCCAGTTCCAGAGAATCTGACACCATTATACCAATGTGCATAAAATAAAGTTAAATAAGGTTTAAAAAAAAAGGTAAACAGCTAGGATAGATTCTTGCTCATAAGAATATTCTGAGAGCCTGGTTGGTGGTGGCGCACACCTTTGATCCCAATACTCGGGATGCAGAGGCAGATGGATCTCTGAATTTGAGGCCAGCTCTGATCTACAGAGCGGAACCCTGTTTCAAAAAACAAAACTAGCCAGGCGGTGGTGGCGCATGCCTTTAATCCCAGCACTTGGGAGGCAGAGGCAGGTGGATCTCTGTGAGTTCGAGACCAGCCTGGTCTACAAGAGCTAGTTCTAGGACAGGCTCCAAAACCACAGAGAAACCCTGTCTTGAAAAACTAAAAAAAAAAAAAAAAGAGTTCTGGATCTCAAAAAACAAAACTACTGAGCACTAGGATCCCTCTCAGGTTTCCCAGGGTTCTGCTATCTTCAGGAAGGCCTGGTTCTATGATGCAATTGGGTGCCTCTGGTACCTAATCTGATACCCAAGACAGTTATCTTCTACCAGAAGTGCCACCCTCCCCCCACTGCTTCCTGACATTATGTCCTTGCTTCCAGGAGCTGGACATGTCTCCTGGGGACCCCAAGTGGCTAGATGTGATTGAACGTGACCTGCACCGGCAGTTCCCTTTCCATGAGATGTTTGTGTCCCGAGGAGGCCATGGGTAAGCAGGCTAAGCATGTGGGCTGGGAAGTGGCTCTAGTCTAGTCTAGTCTAGTCTAGTCTAGTCTAGTCTAGTCTCTTAGACTGTCAGGGAAGGTACACTGAGCTTGGGGGCATGTGCTCAAAACCCTGCTGTTAGCCTTTACCTTCTGGTTTAGTGTCCTGACCCACTTGTGACTCTTTCCTCTCTAGACTGTTAGAACTTTGCTGGTTAGGCCTTCTTGATGTAGGGAAAGAGGTAAGGGAGGCTGGTGGACCGAAACAGTAGGCAGGAGGGGAGTGATATATTGGGCAAGGGGACAGAGCTGCCTAGCAAGGTAGCCCTCTCTAGCCCCTCTTCAGTCTGTATCTATCTGCTATACAGCCCTGCCCCAACCCCTGCTTTCTCTTTAAACCCTGTCCTTGGATCCCAGTGGGAGACTGACCCACAGTGACCACAGTACATCCTTTCCAGGGAAGAGCAAGTCCTGAGGCAGGGGAGGTGGTGGGCAGTAGCCATGCCTGCCATCCTATCCTGCTTGTCCTCTCCACAGCCAGCAGGACCTGTTCCGTGTGCTGAAGGCCTACACGCTGTACCGTCCTGAGGAGGGCTACTGCCAGGCCCAGGCACCCATTGCCGCTGTGCTGCTCATGCACATGCCTGCTGAGGTACCCAGGACCCGGGTGGGTGGGCAGGGGACCTGACCTCAGCCACAAGGGCTCATGCCTCTCTCACCCACAGCAAGCCTTCTGGTGTCTGGTACAAGTCTGTGAGAAGTACCTGCCTGGCTACTACAGTGAGAAACTGGTGAGTACCTGCTGACTTGGGTGCCTTCTGTGGCCACTCCAAGGCTAAAGTCCCAAAACCTGATAGAGGCCACTCAGGCACCAGCTTCATCAGTTATATTTCCATCTGTGCCTCTGGCCATTTGATGTTCTCTGAGGCAGTGGGACGGATCAAAATTCCTCAGGACTCCTGGTCCCTCCCTCCTTGACATAGGTATAAGAGCCTGGCAGTGTGGTACACACCTTTAATCCCAGCACTTGGGAGGCAGAGGCAGGTGATCTCTTGAGTCCAGTGCTAGCCTGGTCTACAAAGTGAGTTCCAGAACAAACCCCTGTGTTGCAGGGAGGGGAGAGCTTCTGCTTGCAGCTCCATTCTGTTTACTCAGAATGCCTTTCCCTTGTCCTTCAGCCCAGGAGTGGCCCTTTCCTGACCTTGACAGGCTGCACCTGTTCCTTCCTGAGTTTTGGAAACTCAGCCCCAGTGTTCCCTCTACCATTCTGTATCTAGTTTGCTCACCTGTCTTCCAGTACTCTATAGGCTCCAGCTACCTGAGGCTGACCCAGTATGGGCTGTGGTCATGCTGTGTGGCCTTGCTGTTTCTCCAGGAGGCAATCCAGCTGGATGGTGAGATCCTCTTCTCACTGCTACAAAAGGTGTCCCCCGTGGCTCACAAGCACCTTAGCAGGCAGAAGATTGACCCCCTGCTGTACATGACAGAATGGTTTATGTGTGCCTTTGCCCGCACCCTGCCCTGGAGCTCCGTGCTGCGAGTCTGGGACATGTTCTTTTGTGAAGGTATCAGGCAGTGCTGGATTGTGGGGGGTGCAAAAGAAGCCCACAAGCCTCCCTTGGACTCATCACCTGCCCCATACAGGCGTCAAGATTATCTTCCGTGTGGGGCTGGTACTGCTGAAGCATGCACTAGGCTCTCCTGAGAAGCTCAAAGCCTGCCAGGGCCAGTATGAAACCATCGAGCAGCTGCGGAGCCTCAGCCCCAAGATCATGCAGGAAGCCTTCTTGGTCCAGGAGGTGCGGCCCACACCTCCCACATATTATTGGAGGGAAGGGAGCTGGTTTTAGAGGCGGCCTTATATGGCCCTGCTCCAAGGGTTGGTCAGCCCAGGTGAGGACTGATGGACCTCATCATTTTGCTAGGCAAGTGGGGCCCAGCTGTGCAGTGCCTTCCTTCGAGTCTGCTTTGTGAGTAGAGCAGAGCTGTGATCTACTGCCCTCTCACTTCTCCTGAGGGTACTTGTTCTTCGGAGGCTACAAATTAAGAGACATAGGCATGGCTAACTTCTGTGAGGGGGGGGGCAGACCAAGGCCAGGTCAATGTTAGTTCATGTTACGGGGCAGACATACAAGGCCATCTTCAGCATATGCCACTTCCAGCAGTGTCCCCATTTTACGTTTGAGGAAATAGAGGCTCAGAGGCAGATTTCAATTCCAGCTGAAAAGTAGTGGAGCCTGGACAGCCAGGCTGCCCTGGTCAGTAGGGGACAATACTGGCTGAGACTGGGGTTGCCTAGCCCTGCTGCTTCTGTCCAGGATGGAAGCTGGGTGGGCCTGTGAGCTGTAGGCAGGTCTGTCCTCTGAGACAATGGGTCTCTCATGTTTGGCACTCAAACCACAGTCACATCCTTCCTGGGTTCAGCTTTTAGCAGACACAGTTAGGGGTTGCTGGTGGGTGGGAGAGCCTAGGATTGGAGACAGAAGGGAAAGGTCACTCTTTCTGGTGCTCACTTGTCCTTTGTTGTCCCAAAGGTAATAGAGTTGCCAGTGACAGAGCGCCAGATTGAGCGAGAACATCTCATCCAGCTGCGGCGCTGGCAAGAGACCCGTGGTGAGCTGGAGTGTCGCTCTCCACCCAGGATGCATGGTGCCAAAGCCATCCTGGATGCAGAGCCTGGTCCCCGACCTGCCCTGCAACCTTCACCATCCATCCGCCTACCCCCAGATGCAACCCTCCAAAACACTTCCAAAGCAAAGCCGCCCAAGCAGATCCAGAAGGAGCAGAGGAGGACAAAGGCCAGTGGACAGCTGGACAAGTCCCCAGGCCCCAATCAAGCCACAGTGGTGACTGCTTCAGGAGATGCATGTCCTCCTCAGGATGTGCCTCCAAAGGACCCAGTCCCCCAGGACTCTGCTCCCCAGGACTTAGCCTTCCACCATTCCCAGGAGAGCCTGACCTCCCAGGAGAGTGAGGACACCTACTTGTAACCCGGGGAGTTCAGGCCTCCAGGTGGGGTCTCCATACATCTTACACGGTTCAGAGACTGACAACACTCCAGGTCCTGTGTACCTGAAGGCCCAACTGCCTGGCCATTGGGCTGGGATAGAATCTGGCTGGCCCAGTACAGATTCTGCCCAAGCCTCCTTATTTATTTTCTCTTGAGTCAAGCTGGCCCAGCCAGCACAGGCAGAAGCTATGGCCAAATGGGTTGGGTCTCACCCAGCCCTGTCCTTCTGGGGGATATTCTTCAGGGCTAGGGTGCTGACGTGAGGGGAAGCAGGGGGTACTCTTGTGTAAAATAGAAATATGGTTTTGTACGAAAATAAACAGGCTTGTATAGAGAGCTGGTGTGCAGCTAGGGACCCAAAAGGGGTATCACCCTTCATCCTGGGCCCCCAGCCCGGCAGGAACCCCTCTGAAACATACCTTTGATACACGAGGCCCCAAGGCCAGCTGCTGTTCTAGGCTCTGTTCTCTCTGATGCTGTGTCCATCTTCTGACCTAGATGACTCGAGAACTGAAGCTCACTGGGGCAGAGCAGGAAATAATCCCTGAGGTTCTTGGGTTTCTCTGTTGTAGCCCTGGGTGTCCTGGAACTCACTTTGTAGACCAGGATGGCCTTGAACTCACAGAGATCCACCTGAGTGCTGGGATTAAAGGCGTGTGCTGGCCTGGTCCCTGTCTTTTTATTGGGGGTGGGAGTTAGAGGTGGATCCCTGTGAGGTAGCTTAGAGCTGTTCCTCCTCCAGAGCCAGGCCTTGATGCCACTTCAGATCCCATTAACTTCTGAGCACTTCACACTGTGTCAGGGGCTGCCACCAGGATGAGGCACTGTAGATGTCTGACACGGGCTTCCGCCAGAGGCAGACCGGTAAGGGGCGAGGTTGGCCTCCTTGATATGATGCTACTTCCCATTTGCTGACATGGTCCTCTTGCTAGGCTGGGATTGTGCCTGACAGAAAAGGAGTTCTGTGTCCTCCCCCTCCAAGAGCCACATTTATACCCCAAGGTCCTCACTCACCCAAGTGAGCAGACTGCCATGGAGGGGCAGGCAGGTGCTCAGTGACAACCTGATAACTGGCAATGGCGAGAACAGGGTGTCCCTGGGAGAGGGTTCCCCCCTTCTGCTGAGGAAGCAGCTTTTCTAGTCAAACAATAGTGGCTGTTCCTGGCCTGAGACCAAGCTGGGCCAGACCATAGGAGGGAACAGGGAGGGAGAAACAGACTCTCGCTGGGAGCTTCAGACAAAGCCTGGGCCTAGAACATGTTGTTCTGGCACAACTGAGGATACCGAAGCTCAAGAAGTGAGTGGACACCAGAGGCCCTGGGCAGCTCACTCGCTCTCTGCTCCTGCCTCTCACCCTCTGCTTTCCCACTCTCCACACCTGCCATGGTGAGATGGACTCAGCCTTTGGGAAGTGCTCCCACCCCACCCCCAGTTCTCCAGAGGACCAGCCAGGATGTGGTGGCTGCACTGTGTTCCATGAGAATCATTTGGAGCTAGAAAAGCCAGGAACAGGGTTGAGCCCAGCTTCCGTCTGTCTGTGGTACTGGGTCCAGAACACGAAGTCCTGCATGGACCTGCTGGGTCCCAGTCGTGCTGGAGGTCGACTTTAACCTACCTTATTCAACGCCTTCAAGTTGAGGCTTGAGTGCCTGGGCCAAATCGAGGCCCCATGGAGCATGCTGTGTCCTGCCGTGGAACCAACCTGTGCCTGCTCATTCCTGCTCAGCCTTGGGGTCTTCTTAAACTTGATCATACCTGGGGTGTCTGCCAGCGCTTGGGGCCTTCTTGGATCAGAAGCAAATCTAGATGTGCTCAGACCAGTTGCGTTCTGCTGAGGGTGACAGGCTTTGAGGAGACTTCTATGGGGCTCAAGTCTCTGGCCTGAATACCCAGGGAGCCTCAAGTGCAAGGGCCTGTCCCCTCAATGCCTGAGCCCTGGGCGGTCCCAACTCAGGTACTTCTGGGTTCTTTCCCTGGAATAACCCCAAGCTTTGCTTAGCTAGGTGATAGAATGCTTTTTCTGTGCTTCCCCTTAGAGAGGAGCATTCTACTCTGGAAGTCGGGTGATTAAAACCTAGGACGGCTGGTCAGAACGATGGCCGGGTAGAGGATGCAGTATTACCAATACCAGCCCAGGGCAGCCGTTGCCTAGTGATCTTTAGTACGATCAGCCCTGTCAGCTCTGCAGTCCCTGTCCCCAGCAATAAAAGGAAGGACATAAGCGCCACCCAGCTGTACCGCGCACGGGTCTCCAGTCTCCACGCTCCGGATATCTGTGGACAGCATTCCGGTCCTAGCCGAACCCCGGCAAGTCTTGAAGCCCTCTCGCGTCTTAATTACCTCAACTGTAAAGCCCACGTGCAAGCCTGGAGTTCAGACAGGACCCTGAGCTTCCGGCACGTTTCCAAACCCAACACAGCCGGCGGCCAGCGGAAAGGGCGTGGCCGGGGCGTGGCCTTGAGGCCGCCGAGGGGGTGGGAGCAGGCAGGGATCCCCAGACGGGGCTAGAGGAATGGACAGTAGACCAAGTCCGGGTTCGAGGGCAGCCTGCAGCGCCGGGAAGGCGGGGCTCGGGAGGAGGCGTGACCACTTCGTTGAGGCTGTGGGGCGTGGCCTTCGGAGAGTGGGTCGCTGCCTGGGCGGGCCCGCGGCTTAGCGGGCGGTGCGGAGCCCCCTCAGCGCGGCTCCTTTAAGCCGGGCGCCGCCCCGCCACTGCCTGGGTCTAGCTGGCGGCGGGGCCGTGGCCGGGCGATCTGCGATGGAACTCCACATCTTAGAGCACCGGGTGCGTGTACTGAGCCTCGCCCGCCCGGGCCTCTGGCTCTACACTCACCCTCTCATCAAGCTGCTCTTCCTGCCCCATCGCAGCCGGTGCGCACCCGGGTTCAGGGGCGCAGGCCAGACGGGTGGGGGCTCCTCTGCCATTCCAGGCCAGGGGCAGAGGATTAGGGTCGCCGCGAGGAAGCGGCATGTACCGGGTGGGGACGTTGTCCTCTCTGGTCGCCGTCTGGCCGGGGATTACCCTTTCTGAGACGCCGCCTATCCGGCCTGGAGCGGTCCTCTTGCTGGGCTTGTCAAGGTGCAAACTGCCTGGGATAGGCAGTGTAGTGGAGCATGCCTTCTAGCCCTGCCTTAGCCCTTTCCCAGACTCCTCACGTAAAGTGTAAGAGTTGTCTAGGGGAATCCAAAACCCGACACCTCTAGGGTGTGGAATGGAGGGGAGATCTGGAGTTGGAAAACAGCCGGAGATCCCAGACGTTGGACCCAGACCACGTTGCTCCGAGGAAGAAGTTGAGGCCTGAGGGCGGGTCAGGAAGGCGCCTGGCGGGGGGTCCTTTAGTGCTGCTGGAGCAAAGTTCATTTGTCCTCCCCAGCCTGAAAGTTCCCACCCCTTCCTTCCCACTAGGTGCAAGTTCTTCAGCCTGACGGAGACCCCGGAAGATTACACACTCATGGTGGATGAGGAGGGCTTTAAAGGTGGGAACTGACCCCTTGCTCACTTCTAAGCCCTATTCTTACCAGGCACAGCTTCCAGAGAGCTTAGGACTCAAAGGCATATGGATCTGGATTCGAACCTCCACCCCTCACTTAAGTACTGTTTTCTCATATCTAAGATGTAGTCATGGCAGTTTAACAATATTTATGAGAGCTTTATAAAGGGCTGGATATGAGTCCCAGGCCAGCAAGGTTGGGGGGAGTTCTCACAGTTTTAGGCCAGATTAAGGTGTTTTAGCTACAGTCTTGTAGCTGTTTTAACCCCTGGTCATTGTTTCTTCTTGGAATTAGCTCCTCGGTGAAAGCCAGCTTCTCCTTTACTGGCCTGGGAAGTCTAAAAGTCTGAGGGTTGGGGAAGGAATGCAGGAACAGGCAGCAAGCCCAGAGCAAGGTCCTGGGGCCTCCTGGCTGTGCTTGGGCGAACAACAGTCACCCTGGCCCTTGTCCCTGTTCAGTACTGGAACCTGGGAACTGACTTCTGGCTCCCACTTCTGCCTGCCTGTCCTGTCCTCTAAGGCCTGGAGTCTCAAGCCAGCCACTTGGAGCTTGGCCTAGCAGCCCTCCCGAAGGACTTAGTTTCCCTGTTCTGCAGGGAAAGCTCTGGCCTGCAGGAGAGCACCTCCTCATCAGTAGGTCACTCGGCGCCCTCTGGTGGTGCTACGAAGCCAATCAGGCCACAGAAAAGTCGTGAGGAATATCCCATTTTGCAGATAGGAAACTGAGACCAAACAGGGCTTGGGATCCCAGCATTTAGGAGGCTATGGCAAGAGGATCGGTTTGAGTTCAAGCCCAGCCTAATCTACATTGTAAGACACGGCTCAAAGGAAACAAGCAATGAGCAACCACTTGTCTCAAGTCTCACAGCAAATGGTAAAGCTGGGACGTCACCCTAGTGCTGAGTTTGAGAATGCTTTCATACACACGGAGGCAGAACTGAGGAGAGACAGCCATGAGCTCCAGTCCTGACCTGCCCTGCTAGAACTCACTAAGGTTCATGTACCTCCTGCCCACAGAGCTACCCCCATCCGAGTTCCTGCAAGTGGCCGAGGCCACATGGCTGGTGATGAACGTATCCTCTCACAGTGGGGCGGTGATGCAGGCTGCTGGCGTTACCAAGATTGCACGGTCTGTCATTGCCCCGCTGGCCGAGCACCACGTGTCTGTGTTGATGCTGTCCACATACCAGACAGACTTCATCCTGGTGGGTTCGGGCAGGTGCTGTGGCAGGGCGGGAGCCTAGGTGCCTGGGGCTGCGTAATGTGTGCCGTTTGCCTTGACCCAGGTTCGGGAGCAGGACCTGTCTGTAGTGATACACACACTGGCCCAGGAGTTCCAAATCTACCGGGAAGTAGGTGGGGAGCCTGTTCCGGTTGCGAAGGATGATTCGAGCAACGGCTTTCCCCGAGCCCAGCACGGTAAAGTCTGCCCGCCAACACCCAGATTTCGGTGGGACCTTTCCCCACAGGAGGGCTTGTCTTTCGAAGGGCTGGGATGGGTGTTTCTCAATGTGTGAGATGGGATGGGTACACCCAAGCCCTTCCCTGACCAGCCACCAGGGGTCGCCCCAGCCCAGGATTGCCTTTTCACCTTATGACCCCTGTGTCTCGTGCAGGGCCCAGCCCCACGGTGCATCCCATTCAGAGCCCGCAGAACCGATTTTGTGTCCTCACACTGGACCCTGAGACATTGCCGGCTATTGCCACCACCCTCATCGATGTCCTCTTCTACTCACACAGGTGGGCCATGCGTACACTTGATCTCTGGCCTCACTAGTGCTCCGTGCACTCTGACCTTTGTCTCATCCATCCCTTCTGTGCCTTAGGGTTCCTGACAGCCCAATAGCCCTCAGCCAGAGGTGTTGACAGAGCCACTCCAAACCACATACACCCCAGTCAGGCCCTCTGCCCAAGGCCCTTGGGAAATCAGGATTCTCTCACGAGGCCCTTTCCAGAGCCATTCTCCTGGCTCCTCTGTAGTCTGGTATTCAGGAAATGGAGAGGGCCATGTGCCTGGCAGAGCCCTTGACCCTGTCATCCCTCTCCAGTGTCCCCAGGGAGGCAGCCTCCAGTGGTCCTGAGTCAAGCTCCATCCCGTTCTTCGCGTTCTCCCTCATTGAGGGTTACATCTCCATTGTTATGGATGCCGAGACCCAGAAAAAGTATGTAACCCCTCCCTGACCCCCAAGAAGGTCATAGCCCCTCAGCCAGCCTCAGGGAAAGGGGAAGGTGGGGTGCCAGACTCTGTGGTTGGCAGGAGGATATGCCCCAGGGGTCAGGATAGTTAAGGATGCTTCGTGCCCTTCCCATCACCCACCTGCCTCCCTAGGTTCCCCAGTGACCTCCTGCTGACCAGTTCCTCTGGAGAACTGTGGAGGATGGTGCGCATCGGGGGACAGCCCCTGGGTTTTGGTGAGGACCACACACACCCTGAATTGGGGGTTAGGGCAAGCCTATGGGTATCCACAGCATCTACCCTGAGCCACCCATGTCTCCAACCCTCAGATGAATGTGGGATTGTGGCCCAGATCGCGGGTCCCCTGGCAGCTGCCGACATCTCTGCTTATTACATCAGCACCTTCAACTTTGACCACGCCCTGGTGAGTGCCTGGACTGGGCTGGTCATCCCTAACTACCCTGACCCCTGGGGCATATCCTGCAAGATCCCAGAGTGGGGGCGGGAAGAAATTCGAGCTGATTTAGGGAGTTGGGCATCCCTGGCCAGACTCGGCCCTGGCATTTCGTGCTGTGCCCTTACCCCAGGTTCCTGAAGATGGGATCGGCAGTGTCATTGGTGTGCTCCAGCGAAGGCAAGAAGGGCTGACTTCCAAAGATCCGTAGGGAACACAAGCCTCCCAGAATTCCCTACCACGGGGCTCTCAGAGACTTTTCTGAGCTCTTTCCTGAAGCTGCAGAATGAGCCCCTGATCCTACCAAGGGACCCTGGTTCTGCTGTCTGTATGTAAGCTGCATGGAGCTGGCCCTCAGCACAGTGGGCAGTGCTGCCTCCAAATATCTGCCCAAAAGGACACCTTGGTGCTTGGGGCTTAGACCCCCAACCCATCACTTTCTACATGACCTCAGCGTGTGCACAGTCCCTGCGCAAGGCTCGAGCCATCTCTGTCTCACCTTGCTGGGTCCTTCTGCCCTGAGCTGGGCTCTGATCTCCAGCTTGGGTTGCCTTCCTGGCCAGGTGAGCTCCAACAGTGCCTTCCCGGTGGGGCTCCCAAGGAAAGGGTTTTTACATCTCACTCATATTTTTATGACTGTTTTAATAAAAGACTTTCTGAGCTGGGCCTTCAGGTTCTGAGTGTCAGCCAGTGTCAGGTCTTGGCCTTCCAGATTTCTCCGACCTCCGTGACTTTTCGAGCAGTATGTATGTGTGACCGATGAGTAACTGAGGCCTCTAACGCATTTGTGACGAGGTCACGTGGTTCCCAGCCAAAGCTAGTCTGGAGTCCATTCATTCTTAGTTACAGGATGACCTAGAGTTCTATTCAGGGAGAAATTCCTGTCCCTCTTACCTGAGTCCCCTAGCTGGACACTGGGAAGCTATCCAGGAGCTCCCAGAACACCTTCCTCCCAGGCCGCTGCCTACATTCCTATGGGTCTTGCCTGAATTCTTATGTTCCTCTTGTGGAGAAATCACACAGTTTATGACACTTGAGATGGTGGCCAGGCCTTTTCCTGCTGAGGTGCAGGGCTAAGCAGACAGAGCAGAACCCTAGAGGCCACTTGGAGCCCTCTTTGCCCTCCAGGGCTATATGTCTGGGTACATCCGAACCTGGGTTTTTCTGTCATGGGCCCCCTGTTCAGTAGGACCAGGACTCCATTACAGCAGCCAGGGCCCCACACATACCCTGGGAGGTTATCAGATGCCTTCAGCTCAGACCCACCCATGCTCAGGAGGGGAAGAAGGGTGTGACTTCTGTGTACCCAGGTCACAGTGACTACCCAGAAAAGCCAACACATGGGCTAGGCTTCTGGCAGTATGCCCACCTGGCTCTGGGGACCCCGAGGCTGGGGCCTCAGGCTGCAGATCCGATGAGCCTAGAGCACAGTCCGGCATGGTGAGTGAGTGGTGAGAGACCTTGGCCAGTCCTCTTCCTCAGCCTCAGTTTCTCCTGCCCAGGAATCAGTTCCTTCTGGGACCCTGGGAGGGAGCATTTTCTTGGAGTTTGTCTGGATTGGGGAATGGGACGGAGAACTCCTGTGTTCTACAGTTGGGTATTAGTGTAAGCTCAGGCTGGGGCGGTGGGCAGACTGCCCTAGAGAGGGGTGAAGACGCTCAGGGCTGCCTCTCCTCTACCCAGCTGGCCCTGTGCCACTTGGAAGGTCTGCCTGTGAGTCACTCTCAGGTTTGGGTGCTTTTGTTGTTCTGGTTCTCAAAAGCCTCAGGCCTCAGCCAGGTCCAGACCAGTCCCAGCTGCCTCTCAGGGCTTCCCACTGTCTGATCCAGCCGGGGGCCAGAACCCTGGCCAAGAAGGCTGTTCAGGAGCACCCCAAGGCTGGGGCCTCTGGCTGCAGATGCAATAAGCCTCGTTGGTGGTGTGCACAGTTTGGTGAGTGTATCTGTGTCTCACTTCTCTGTCTGCATCTGACTCGTCTGTGTAGAGGGTCTTGGCTCTCAAGGTACTGGGATCCTTGGGGTCCCAGGGCTGGGGTTCTAGCCTCTAGCAGGTCCACTAAGTTCCAAGGGGCCTCAGACATTTGGGGGGCACAGGCACAGGACTCAGAAGGTGCCCCAGGGAGGGGGTTTCCAGCCCAGCCTGGTGCCCCAGGGAGGGGCTTCCACTTGCCTGTTTCCTCTCTGGAGGCTGATGTTCTAGGTTGGGCCTAGCAGTCTCCAGGCTGAGGTAGGGGCTGAGACCCAACCCGTTTGTTCTCCATAGGCCTCTTTGGGGGTCTCGGGGCAATCAGTGCGGTCAGCCTGGGCTGGGGTCAGCAAGTCTGTCCTAGAGGCAACGGAAGGTATGCTTAGCCTTCCATCATGGAGCCCAGGGTCCAGCTCTGGCCGAGATGTGGGCCTGGACAAGTGGAGATGGGACAGGAGCAAACCTCAGCTAGGGCCCATTTCTAGCCCCTCCCATCTTGTCAATACACAGGAAATACACAGGAATCCATGTCAGGTCATCCTCCAGGATAGGAACAGAAATTCAGGGTTGCCTGGTCCTGTGTGTGCCAAGTTGCATCCCAGTTGGGTTTTTTTCTTCTTAATTTTTGAAGATTTATTTATTTTATGTGTGTGTTTTGCCTGCACGTGCATGCCTAGTGCCCACGGAGGTCAGGAGAGGGCATCGGATCCCCTGGAAGTGGAGTTATGGATATTTGTGAGCCCCCACGTGGCTGCTGGAAACTGAACCCTGATCTCTGTAAGAGCAGCCAGTGCCCTTAACCACTGAGCTGTCTCTCCAGCCCTCGCAGTTGGACTCCTGCTCCTCTGTATGAGTGAGAAAAGGTGCTAGCCACCACGCAATGCCAGGATCCTGCCCTGCAGGAAACCCAGCCAGGAGGCAGGAGCGGGAGGTGAAATTGTCTGCAGCTGGCGCTGCATGCCCACAAGGAGGCTGCTTCTCCCATAGATCTCGTGCAGTGCCCTCCTCTGTGGGTAGGGCTGTTAGGAGTGTGCAGTGTCCTCTGTGGGGAAGGGCTGTTAGGGGGTGTGCAGTGTCCTCTGTGGGAAGGGCTGTTAGGGGGTTGCAGTGCCCTCCTCTGTGGGGAAGGGCTGTTAGGGGGTTGCAGTGCCCTCCTCTGTGGGAAGGGCTGTTAGGGGGTTGCAGTGCCCTCCTCTGTGGGGAAGGGCTGTTAGGGGGTTGCAGTGCCCTCCTCTGTGGGGAAGGGCTGTTAGGGGGTGTGCAGTGTCCTCTGTGGGGAAGGGCTGTTAGGGGGTGTGCAGTGTCCTCTGTGGGGAAGGGCTGTTAGGGGGTTGCAGTGCCCTCCTCTGTGGGGAAGGGCTGTTAGGGGGTGTGCAGTGTCCTCTGTGGGGAAGGGCTGTTAGGGGTGTGCAGTGTCCTCTGTGGGTAGGGCTGTTAGGGGTGTGCAGTGCCCTCCTCTGTGGGGAAGGGCTGTTAGGGGGTGTGTGCAGTGCCCTCCTCTGTGGGTAGGGCTGTTAGGGGGTGTGCAGTGCCCTCCTCTGTGGGTAGGGCTGTTAGGGGGTGTGCAGTGTCCTCTGTGGGGAAGGGCTGTTAGGGGGTGTGCAGTGCCCTCCTCTGTGGGGAAGGGCTGTTAGGGGGTGTGCAGTGCCCTCCTCTGTGGGTAGGGCTGTTAGGGGTGTGCAGTGCCCTCCTCTGTGGGTAGGGCTGTTAGGGGTGTGCAGTGCCCTCCTCTGTGGGTAGGGCTGTTAGGGGTGTGCAGTGCCCTCCTCTGTGGGTAGGGCTGTTAGGGGTGTGCAGTGCCCTCCTCTGTGGGTAGGGCTGTTAGGGGTGTGCAGTGCCCTCCTCTGTGGGTAGGGCTGTTAGGGGGTGTGCAGTGCCCTCCTCTGTGGGTAGGGCTGTTAGGGGGTGTGCAGTGCCCTCCTCTGTGGGGAAGGGCTGTTAGGGGGTGTGCAGTGCCCTCCTCTGTGGGTAGGGCTGTTAGGGGGTGTGCAGTGCCCTCCTCTGTGGGGAAGGGCTGTTAGGGGTGTGCAGTGCCCTCCTCTGTGGGGAAGGGCTGTTAGGGGGTGTGCAGTGTCCTCTGTGGGGAAGGGCTGTTAGGGGGTGTGCAGTGCCCTCCTCTGTGGGTAGGGCTGTTAGGGGGTGTGCAGTGCCCTCTGTGGGGAAGGGCTGTTAGGGGGTGTGCAGTGCCCTCCTCTGTGGGGAAGGGCTGTTAGGGGGTGTGCAGTGCCCTCCTCTGTGGGGAAGGGCTGTTAGGGGTGTGCAGTGCCCTCTGTGGGTAGGGCTGTTAGGGGTGTGCAGTGCCCTCTGTGGGTAGGGCTGTTAGGGGTGTGCAGTGCCCTCTGTGGGTAGGGCTGTTAGGGGTGTGCAGTGCCCTCTGTGGGTAGGGCTGTTAGGGGTGTGCAGTGCCCTCTGTGGGTAGGGCTGTTAGGGGGTGTGCAGTGCCCTCCTCTGTGGGTAGGGCTGTTAGGGGTGTGCAGTGCCCTCCTCTGTGGGGAAGGGCTGTTAGGGGGTGTGCAGTGTCCTCCTCTGTGGGGAAGGGCTGTTAGGGGTGTGCAGTGCCCTCCTCTGTGGGTAGGGCTGTTAGGGGGTGTGCAGTGCCCTCCTCTGTGGGTAGGGCTGTTAGGGGGTGTGCAGTGCCCTCCTCTGTGGGGAAGGGCTGTTAGGGGGTGTGCAGTGTCCTCTGTGGGTAGGGCTGTTAGGGGGTGTGCAGTGTCCTCTGTGGGAAGGGCTGTTAGGGGTGTGCAGTGCCCTCCTCTGTGGGTAGGGCTGTTAGGGGGTGTGCAGTGCCCTCCTCTGTGGGGAAGGGCTGTTAGGGGGTGTGCAGTGTCCTCTGTGGGTAGGGCTGTTAGGGGGTGTGCAGTGTCCTCTGTGGGAAGGGCTGTTAGGGGTGTGCAGTGCCCTCCTCTGTGGGGAAGGGCTGTTAGGGGGTGTGCAGTGCCCTCCTCTGTGGGGAAGGGCTGTTAGGGGGTGTGCAGTGCCCTCCTCTGTGGGTAGGGCTGTTAGGAGTGTGCAGTGTCCTCTGTGGGGAAGGGCTGTTAGGGGGTGTGCAGTGCCCTCCTCTGTGGGTAGGGCTGTTAGGGGTGTGCAGTGCCCTCCTCTGTGGGGAAGGGCTGTTAGGGGGTGTGCAGTGCCCTCCTCTGTGGGGAAGGGCTGTTAGGGGGTGTGTGCAGTGCCCTCCTCTGTGGGTAGGGCTGTTAGGGGGTGTGCAGTGCCCTCCTCTGTGGGTAGGGCTGTTAGGGGGTGTGCAGTGCCCTCCTTGTGGGTAGGGCTGTTAGGGGGTGTGCAGTGTCCTCTGTGGGTAGGGCTGTTAGGGGGTGTGCAGTGCCCTCCTCTGTGGGGAAGGGCTGTTAGGGGGTGTGCAGTGTCCTCTGTGGGTAGGGCTGTTAGGGGTGTGCAGTGCCCTCCTCTGTGGGGAAGGGCTGTTAGGGGGTTGCAGTGCCCTCCTCTGTGGGTAGGGCTCTTAGGGGTGTGCAGTGCCCTCCTCTGTGGGTAGGCCTGTTAGGGGTGTGCAGTGCCCTCCTCTGTGGGTAGGGCTGTTAGGGGGTGTGCCTGTTGGTTCACATCCCATACAGTCTTTCTCATCCTTAGATGAAATGAAGCACAGCTGAAGCGGCTTGCTCAAGGCCACACAGTTAGGGCTAACAAAATCAGGGATCTGAAAGGGTCTGTGTGCCCACCGGGCCTGGGAAGTGTGTGTGTGTGTGTGTGTGTGTGTGTGTGTGAGAGAGAGAGAGAGAGAGAGAGAGAGAGAGAGAGAGAGAGAGAGAGAGAGAGAGAGAGAGAGAGAGAGAGAGAGAGAGGAGAGGGAGAGAGAGAGAGAGAGAGACAGACTTCAGAGGAGCCCGGAAGGATGGGAAAGATTTTGTCAGATTCCCTTGTAATCCAAGCTGTCTGCGTTGGTGGCCGGGTGTCTGCTGCTGGTGACAGCTGACAGCAGCTGTGTGGGCAGGCACGCGAGGTCTGGCCCTGGCTCCTCCCTGACCCTGAGCTGAATAGGGTGGAGATATTGAGCAACGGCCCCTGTCTGTCACTTTCCCAAGAGGGTCATGGTGCTGGGGTTCTGAGCCATGGGTGCCTGTCATAGTGAAGCCCAGAACTTTCCAGCGGATTAGCTGTGGCATCATATGGATATTGGTGCTGTGTGTGTGTGTGTGTGTGTGTGTGTGTGTGTATTTGCTAGTCACCTATACACATGGAGAAGGGACAGTGTCCTGGTATGGTCGTTACCCAGTCTTCTTTGGTGAGCATGTGGATGTCTGTCTGTGTGTGTGTCTGTGTTGTATGAATGTCCGCTGTGGGCTTGACTCTATCTCTGCATGTATGTAGGAATTGGGGGCATCTTTGGTGTTTACATGATCACAGGTGCCCTCTGTCCCTGTTGCTTCTTCCCAGGGTCCCTGTTTCCCCTTGCTTTCCTCCATTTCAGCTCTCCTAGGTGCTCGCACTTCACCCCACTCTCTGTCCCCTTGCCTGCTGCCCCCAAAGCAAGCATGGACAGCTTCCTGCCTAGACCCCAAGATACGACCCATCCTCCAGCCCCTGGCGAGCCTCCTGATCAGCACACAGCACCTTATGGGTATTCTTATTCCTGGTGTTGGCCCTGGTCTCTACTGGCTTTAGTGACTCAGTTCCCTTTCCTGTCACTGCACAAGTGAGTTGTCCCCCAGCACGTCCCTTGAGAGCACAGCCCCACAGCTGTGCTCCTTCTCAAGCAGACCCTGGGCTTCCCACTCACTCATGTAACCTTGGAAACCCCTTGGCTTTCCCGAGGTGGCTGTATGTCTATCTCCCTTCCTCCCTCTGTCCTGCATCTTTCTCTTCACCCATCTCCTTCCTCCCCCCTTCCATACTGAAGGGCCCCTCACATACTGATAACACCCCAAGCCCTTGCATGCTTTTAAGCTCTTTCATTTTTTTCTTAGTGTTTGCATGGTGCGTGCATGCATGGACACATGGGTAGTGGATGCAGGGATGCATGTCTGTGGAGGCCAGTGGTCAAAGCCACGTGTCTTCCTCTATGGCTTGCCACCTCGTTTTTGAGGTCGGGTCTCAGTGAACCTGGAGCTCCACGTTCCTGCTAGACTGACTTGCCAGTGAGCCCGTGGGGCACATCTGTCCCTGACCCCCAGTGCTGGGGTCTCAGATGCCCACCACCGTGCCTGGCTTTTACATGGTGCTGGGGACCTGAACTCAGTTCTTGTGCTGGTGCCCCAAGCTCTTTACCCCTGGCCATCTCCCCAGTTCCCTAACTTAAAAAAAGTTCCACGTTTTCATGCGTATGAGTGTTTTGCCTACATGTATTTGCATCGCATACGTTCAATGTCTGCAGATGTCAGAAGAGGGGGTCGGATCCTCAGGAACTGGAGTTACAGACAGTTGTGAGTGAACTGTGGATGCTGGGAACTGAATTCGGGTCCTCTGCATGAGCAACAAGTGCTCTTTTTTTTTTCTCTTATGGTTATGTTTTTTTTTTATTGAAAGAAAAAAAAAGAAATTCCCGCCTCCTCCCAGCCTCCCATTTCCCTCCCCCTCCTCCCACTCTTCTCCTCCCCCCACTCCTCTCCCCCTCCCTCTCCAGTCCGAAGAGCAGTCAGGGTTCCCTGCCCTGTGGAAAGCCCAAGGTCCTCCCCGCTCCATCCAGGTCTAGGAAGGTGAACATCCATACTGGCTAGGCTCCCACAAAGCCAGAACATGAAGTTGGATCAAAACCCAGTGCCATTGTCTTTGGCTTCTCATCAGCCTTCATTGTCCGCCATGTTCAAAGAGTCCGGTTTTATCCCATGCTTTTTCAGTAACAGTCCAGCTGGCCTTGGTGAGCTCCCAATAGATCAGCCCCACTGTCTCAGTGGATGGGTGCACCCCTCGTGGTCCTGACTTCCTTGCTCATGTTCTCCCTCCTTATGCTCTTCATTGGGACCTTGGGAGCTCAGTCCAGTGCTCCAGTGTGGGTGCAACAAGTGCTCTTAACTGCTAAGCCATCTCTCCAGCTTCTTCTCCAGTTTTTTCTTTTCTTTTCTTTCTTTTTTTTTTTTGGTTTTTCGAGACAGGGTTTCTCTGTAGCTTTGGAGCCTGTCCTGGAACTAGCTCTTGTAGACCAGGCTGGCCTCGAACTCACAGAGATCCTTCTGCCTTTGCCTCCCAAGTGCTGGGATTAAAGACGTGCGCCACCACTGCCTGGCCAATTTTTAAATTTGCATAATTTTACTATTTTTCCTTTCTCTCTTGAGACATGGGCTTGTTTGCATGTCACGATCCTCCTGCCTCAGCCTCCCCAGCGCTAGGATTACAGGTGTGCTGACAGCTGTTTTCAATTGAGTGATTTCATGGTATTTGGCACATTTAATTCCAAACCTTTTCACCACCCGTGCACACATGAGCAGCCACGCCCATTGCTCCTTCTGTGCTCACCACTGGTCCACATTCTCTCTGCATTTTCCTCCCTGCTTCCTATTGGTGGAACCACACACCCGTACAGTGTGACTTGTGTGTCATTGCTCCCACTTAGCTCAATGTTCTTGAGTGTCACCTGCACTGTGGCGTGTGTCAGTATGTCCTCCTCGTGGGTGCTAATTCCCCATTGCATGCAATACCTACTGCATGCTGCGTTTTGTTTGAAGAAATTTGGGGATTGCCCACTTGAGCCTATTAGACTCAAAGAGTGTGAGTAAGCTGGTATGGTTCCTCCATCCTGATCTTAAGTTCATTCTAGAACACGGGGATCAGCAACCCCTTAACACCCTCCCCTCCATTGCGTGGCCACCAGAGGTGCTTGGAAACAGCATGATGAATTCTTTCCTTGGGTGCAGGATAAATTTCTTTCTTATATCATGTAATCATGTGGACCCTCCCTGGGGTGTCCCCAAGAACACACATGGAAGACGGTGACTTCACTGCATCTCCCAAGTCACTTACCCAGTGCTCTTGCTGTGGGCCCGGAGTCCTTCTCCCACATCTTCCTCTAGCTGTCCGGGAACTTGCTACGTAAACCAGACTGACCTGAAATTTAAAGATCCACCTGCCTCTGCCTCTGCCTCTGCCTCTGCCTCTGCCTCTGCCTCTGCCTCTGCCTCTGCCTCTGCCTCTGCCTCCTGAATGCTGAAAATAAAGGCGTGCGCCACCACACCCATCCATAACTTCTCTTTCTTGATTGTTTATCTCTGGTGTTCAATTCCTAGGAATAAAGAGTCAGTAATGTGCCTGCCTTGCATATGTGAGGATCTGTGTTCAGATGCCCAATATCCTCGAAAAATCCAGGGCCTATGGTGCAGGTATAACCCCAGTACTGAGGGGCGGGGGGACAGAGACAGGTAGATCCCTAGAGCTTGCTGGATAGCCAACTAGTCCAGTCAGGCTGGTGAGACCCAGGTTTAGGGAGAGATCCTGCCTCAAAATAAATAATAAATAAATAAGGTGGAGAGTGATTGAGAAAGACACTGGGCATTGGCTTCTAGCCAATGCACACCACACATGCACACAAACACACACACATAAACGAGTCAGCCTTCCACGGCACCTCCCTTTGTGAGACCAGCAGGTGCCGCTTTTGTGGAATGGGTGCCCGAGTGAATTGTCTAAAGGAGGTGACATGTGGCACTCTTCTTTCAGCTGGCTTTCCTGGAAAAGTGTTGCAATCTAGAGCAGTCTAAAAAGCAAATTTTCGGACATGCTATAAAAGAGTCAGCATGTTTCCAAAGCTGCCCAGAAACAAGATCACGTGCTCCGGTGTGACAAGGGTGACAGAGACTTGATTCCTTTGGAAAGAAACCTAAGCAGCTGGACTGCCTGAGATCAGCTGCTCCAGCCAGCGGCCCGGGATGCTGCCCCTCCAGAAGCCCGGTCATGGATGCATGGGTGCGTGTCTGGGTCCTGCAGGTTGGCAGCCATGACTCCTCTGCGCTGCAGTTTCTCCAGATGGCCACATCTGGATGTCCATGCATGTGCCCACTGAGGTCTCTTCAGCCCCTCCTGTATCCCAGGCCCTGTCTGCACCCTGAGCACGGGACACACTTTCCTTCCTCGTTTTCCTCCCTCCCTATTGGACTCTCGGTCACACCTACCTGGTCCTGTGCCCCTTACCTCTGCCCCTGCGGAGAGACTGTCATTTTTGTCACTTGGCAGCATCAGCTCTGGACAGTCCATTGAACATGCTGGTCTCTTGGCCTAGGAAGGCTATCTGAACTCCAGCCTGCATTTTCTCTCCTTTCAGGATCCTGCCTTCTACGCCTCAGTTTCTCCATCTGCAAAATGGAGCTGGCTCCTAAACCGGTTATGAGAATCTGGTGGTGTGCGCTGCAAAAGTGTGTAATGCCAAGCCTGGCCCATGAAAAAAAATCTAGAAACCTACCTAGTTCTGAGGGGCTAGGGAACCCAAATATTTTAGTCAAGGATCTGAATTTCAAAATAGGTGTTCCAAAGGCCGGAGAGGTAGATCAGTTAGTAGACTCCTTGCCTACCATGCATGAAGCCCTGAATTCAAGCACTACACCTTGTAGGTCTTTGTAGTGTCAGGCACTAGTGGAGGAGGTGGGGTCACATGTTCAGGGTTAGCCACATAATGGCTCAAGGCCAGCCTGGGATCCCTGAGAGCCCGCCTCGAAAAGTGAGCAGTGTATTCTACAAGCAATGTGGTGTACAGCTGAATTCCTACCTTGTCACTTTTGGACATGGTGGTTCGTTTGGAGAGACACAGCCCTGTGGGGGCCCTGGACCTTCTGTAGCCATTGGGCTTCTCTTACCCTGCAGGTTTGACCTGGGCTCATAGTAGGTGGTAAGGTCATCCTGGGGTAACCAGCCAGTGACAGCTGGGCAACCTCTGCTCGGTTGCCAGCTTGTCGGTACGCCTGTTGTCACTGTCCCCGGGTTCCCCTCAGTCTGGGTTTCCCTGACGCGGGTCTGGTCACAGGAGCTGTAGTGATGGTGGCTGGTGTGTCAGAGAGAGGCACAGAGCTGGAGGAACTCTGTCTTTCCTTCCCCTCTTCTGAATAAGGCTTCAGACCCTGGGGGTCGGTTACTCATTTGGGGAGGCCAGGGCCCAGGAAGACTCTGTGGTAACTGGAGAACAAGGGATCCCGGGGGCCCCATGACCTCTCTGACCCGCTTGTCCCCGCCACTGGGGCTTACGTAACAATGCCTTTCTCAACCGCCCCAAAGCCACCCAGTGACATAAACCAATGTGTGCCTTCGTCTGCCCCACGAAGTGCCAGGTACATGTTTACCAAGCTCCCACTGAGGGCCAGGCTCAGCCCTTGAGAGACACTAACTAGATTAAGAAGTGGCCTGCATTGCCACGGCAGGTACAGCCCTCATAGTTTCGGGCTTACACAGGTCTGTGTGTTTCCTTCATTCAGGGTTACACGGTCATGGCCACTCTCCGGTTCTAGAATAATCCAGCCATTCCTCTCCAGGTTCTGCTGGCGGTCATTCCCCATCCCTGAGTTCCCACACTCCCGCTGCCCTCCCTGACCTCGTGTGTGAGCATCATCTTCACCGCACAGTGTCAGTGGCCTTTCCTACTGGTGTGCTTCCGTGGACGGAAGCTTCTCCGGGCGTGTCCATGTTGTGGCACACGTCAGCCCTTCACCTGTCTTTGTGACTTGATATTGCATTGTGTTGTTTATCTGTACTTTGTTTATCCGTTTCCTCTGGCCATCGGGCTTATGCTTTCGGGGGAATGCAAACAACCTCTCCTCTGATTCCTGCAGGTTTGTGTGTGGGCATGTATTTCCTGGTTTTGCTTCTTATTAGAACGAGTGTTTTTGGCCTGAGGCGGTGGTGCACACCTGTAATCTTAGTGCTTGGAAGGCTAAAGCAGAAAGGTTGCCGTGAGTTTGAGGCCAATCTTGACTATATAGTGAATTGCAGACTAGCCTAGGGTACAGAGTGAGGACTAGCCTATGGTACAGTTTGGATGTGTTTTGGGGTGTGAGTTTAGGAGGAGTGTGTAGTAGGAGGCCACTAGTTAGTTCTTGGCAGCTCAGCCCCGAAATAACCACACAGAAACTGTATTAATCAGATCACTGCTTGGCCCATTAGCTCTAGCTTCTTATTGGCTAACTCTTACACCTTAATTTAGCCCATCTCTGTGTATAGCCACAAGGTTGTGGCTTATCAGGTAAAGTTCCAATGTCTGTGTCCAGCGGGGCTACATGGCTTCTCTCCAACTCCTCCTTCTTTCTCCCAGCATTCAGTTTAGTCCCCCCCCCCCCCACCTAGCTCTACTCTACCCTAGCAACAGGCCAAGGCAGTTCCTTTATTCACCAATGGTATTCACAGCATACAGAAGGGAATCCCACATCAGGAGCAGACTTGCTGGGCTAATTCTTTGTTTTTGTCTGTTTTCCAGGCAGTGTCTTGCCTTCCTGCCAGCATTGTACAAGGATTCTAGTGTCCCTGTATTGTCACCAATGTTTGCTACTGTCTGTCTCTGATTCAGCCCATAATGGTGTGGTACAGCCGCGGCTCTGTACCTCTCTATATCTCCCGATTTTGAGCAACCTTTCAGACACTTCTAGGACAGTCTTGTATGTTTTTCTTCAGTAGGAAATGTCTGATCAAATCCTTTGTCAAGGGTGTGTGTGTGTGGTGTGCGTGTGCCCAGAAGCTAGAGACAAGCTTGGGTGTCATCCTTAGGAATGGGTCTGTTCTTAGTCCGGAGCTCACCCGTCAGACTGGCTAGTGACCCTCTGGGATGCCATTTCTGTCACTCTGCTGCCAGGATCACAGGAAATGGCCACCGTGCCTGGCATTTTTCTGTGGGTTCTGGGGATGGAATTCAGGCCACAATTCATTGGCTGTGCCATCTCCAGCACACTCTTCCCAGTTTCATTACCCCAGCCATCCATCCCCGGGCTCTCCTGAAGCACAGACTGCCGTGCTCTCACCCTGTAGCTGAGGCTGACCTTGGTCTCGCTGTGTGCTGAGGTTGATTTGATCTCACTGTGTAGCTGAGGCTAACCTTGGTCTCACTGTGTGCTGAGGTTGATTTGGTCTCACTGTGTAGCTGAGGCTGACCTTGGTCTCACTGTGTAGCTGAGGCTGACCTTGGTCTCACTGTGTAGCTGAGATTGACCCTTGGACTCACTGTGTGCTGAGGTTGATTTGGTCTCACTGTGTAGCTGAGATTGACCCTTGGTCTCACTGTGTAGCTGAGATTGACCCTTGGTCTCACTGTGTAGCTGAGATTGACCCTTGGTCTCACTGTGTAGCTGAGATTGACCCTTGGACTCACTGTGTGCTGAGGTTGATTTGGTCTCACTGTGTAGCTGAGGCTGACCTTGGTCTCACTGTGTAGCTGAGATTGACCCTTGGTCTCACTGTGTAGCTGAGATTGACCCTTGGTCTCACTGTGTAGCTGAGGGAGACCCTTGGTCTCACTGTGTAGCTGAGATTGACCCTTGGTCTCACTGTGTAGCTGAGGCTAACCTTGGTCTCACTGTGTAGCTGAGGTCAACCTTGAGTTCCCCAGGTAGCTGAGGCTGACCTTGAACTCCTGATCCTCCTGCTTCTACCTTTCCAAATGCTCAAATCACAGGCCTGTGCTACCACATCTTTTGCCCATTTTTAATTGGATTGTTCATGCGTCTTGTTGTTGAATTGTGCCACTGAGGTTTACAGGGAAGAGAGACCGAGGCCCTGAGAGGGCGTGACTCAGTTGAGAAGGGGCTCATGAACCATAGGGACTGCAATTTGAATCTGTGTCTACCTCTGACCCAGCAAGTGGGGGTCCACCCACTCTGCCCAATGGAGCAGCCTCCTGTACCCCACCTCAGGCCGTGGCAGGTCCTGGTCATGCATTTAAAGGGGCAGAGCCCTCGCAGCCAGAGGGTGGGTCATAAAGACTGGAAGATAACAGTTTTGAGGAAACAAACCCACCCTCTCTTCCTCTCTGCATCACGAGGACCTAACTGACGTGGCCCAGGAAGAGGGGACAGCCCGGGCCCTGTGGTTGAGGATCCTATTTATACTGGCTGTTGCAAGCCTTTCCTGCTGGCGATAGCGACGTCACTAGGAGCTGACCTCACCAGAATCGCTGACGCATCTTCCCTCACGCTTCGCCTGGCTGGTAGTGAGTCCCCGCCTCTGGGCCTCTGGGCCTCTAGGCCTCTGGGCCACTCCTGCTGCTCCTGTGTAGCACCAAGGACCCTCCACTGGTGTCCCCATCCTCTAGTCCTGACTCCTCTTGTAATCTGTTACGGACTGGAGCCTGTTCCTGGAGTCACAATGTAAATCCTAACTCACAGTATCTCAGATGGGACTGTATTTGGAAATGGGGTCCTTCAAGTGGTAAATCAAAACGGGTCATTGGGGGGCTTTGAGTCAGTATGGCTGGATTAGGAAAGAAATTAGGGGCTGGGAGACAGCTCCACCAGTAAAGAGCTTGCTTTGCAAGCATCAGGACCTGAGTTCAAATCCCTGGAATCTTTGTAAAAAGCCAGATGTGGTCATGCAGGCCTGCAACCCCAGCACCTGTGTAAGGAATAGAAACAGAAATGCCTGGAGTTTTCAACTGCTAGTCTAGCTCCAGATTGGATGCTGGGTCCCACCTCGAGGGGTAAGACAGGATGTACAGTGTCCTCCTATGGCTTCTGTGTGCACACGCACACTCCCATGTGTCCACACAGCATATACATGCACACACATACATTACACACACACCCTTATATACAAATGTGGAGAGTAACAGAGGAAGACACTTAACTATACTTAGCTGTGAGCTCTGGCCTCCACAAGCACAGACACAAGTTGGACGTGCACCTGTCCTCTTAAGTACATAGGCATGCATGTACCGTGTACAAAGAGGTCAGGACACAGAAAATGCAGAAGCAAATGACTATATAAGACACCGGGAAAACATGCCGGCCACCCACAAGCCACGGAGCAGCCACGTGGTGTGGCATATTCCAACAATCCCAACACTAGAGAGGCCAAAGCAAGAGGAATGAGAATCTGAGGCCAATCTGGACTTCAGGGTGAGTCAGAGGCCAGCCTGGGCCTGAGAACTGTCCTAAATAAATCAACAGCTAAGGAGCTGTCCCTGGGAACGAACCGGCTCCAGTGACGGCTTAACTCAGATGTCTAGCTCTACAGTGGTAGGGAGTACATTTTTTGTTGAGGCTGCTCAGCCTGTGGGACACTCGTCCGTCCGTAGGCTCCTTACCAGAGGCTTCAGTGAGGTGTGCACAGAAAATGAGGCTGGACTGAGACGGCCCCTTGGTAAGGAATGTGCTCAGACTTTCTTTGCTGTGATTCCCTAGCGACACCGTTGTGTGCACGAAGCCTTTGCCTTCTGCTGGGGACTGTCTACAGGAAGTCGTGTGGAGGTTCCGTGCATACACTACGCCATTTTTAAAAGGGTCTGAGGCTTCTGTAGACTTTGGTACCTTTGGGAAGGAGACCCCCAAATCAGTCACTTGTGTGTACCAAGGGTCAGTTGTACCGATGATGACAGTTCCAGGAAAGAATACATACACGCAGACCTTGCCCTGGGTGACAGTTCTGTGCACAGAACACTTAGATTGGCCCCCGGGCTAAGAGCATGGGGGAAATGCTCTTCTTCCCTTCCTTTGCTATTTGTTTTTTTATTATCTGGTGTAGAAGATCCTTCTGTCTGTGTGTTGCTTTTATTGGTTAATGAATGAAGAAACTGCCTTGGCCTGTTGATAGGGCAGAGCTTAGGTAGGCAGGGGGGGGGGTGGGGGGTGGGGGGTGAGGCGGGGCAGGGGGGGGAAACTGGACTGAATGCTGGGAGAAGGAAGGTGGAGAGAGAGAGACACACACACGTCATGGAGCCGCCACCGGAGATAGACGTGTTGAAACTTTGCTGGTAGGCCACAACCTCGCCGTGATAACACAGATTAATAGAAATGGGCTAAATTAAGATGTAAGAGTTAGCCAATAAGAAGCTAGAACTAATGGGCCAAGCAGTGTTTTAATTAATATAGTTTCTGTGTGATTATTTCGGGTCTAACCTAGCCGGGTGGCCAGGAACCAAACCAACAAGTGGCCTCTCCAACGTTTATTTATTTTTGGTTTATTGGAGACAGGGTTTCTTTGGTGACTGTCCTGGAACTTGCTCTGTAGCCCAGGCTGGCCTTGAACTTACAGAGATTTGCCTGTCTCTGCCTCCCAAGTGCTGGGATTAAAGGCATGCATCACCACCGCCCGGCTTCCTTCCTTTTCTTTTCTTTAGTAATAGGATGCTATGGACATCAAGCATCCAGGCCAGCACCTAGCATTGGCGGTCACTGGTAGCCCCTTTTACTTGATTTACTTGAATTTATTTGTTTGAGACAGAGTCTCCCTGGCTGGCCTGGAACTTGCAGTGGAGTATGTGACTGACTCCCGAGTGTTGGGACCGTATGCCCAGCTGGTGATTTGATTTTGAGATTGGGTCTCCCTGTCTATCCCAGGCTGGCCTCTGGTTCACACTCCTGCCTCAGCCTCCCGAGAAGCTGTGATTACAAATGTGTCCTACCAGGCCAGGTTTGGGTGCCCTCTCAACTCTGCAGGGTGGCCTCCAGGGGGCAACTGCACCTCTCTCTGCCTTTGCTTTCAATGGAGGAGCTAGTGAAGGGTCCTCGGTGGGAGAAAGGAACGCTGAGGCGAAGGAGGGCCTCTTGCCAACACAACACAACACGTTCTCCAGCCAGACCTGGCTGCTCAGAGCTTCCCTCTGTGTCCCTGCCCCAGTGAGATGAGGCAGCTCCCACAGGGTCTGGGTGCAGGGGCAGAGGAGCTGTTCCAGGATGACATCAGGGATGTGAAACGCAGAAGGAGCCCTGGCCAAGGCCCTTAGGGAACAGCACCCTGGGGTGGGCAGAGGTGAGAAACTCAACGGGAGGAAATGAAGGCCTCAGGAGGAGGGATCTAGACTGGGCCAGCCTGATGGGGTGCTGTCAAGGGGAGCGGGTGGGTGGAGACACAGCTGCCTCTGGATGAGGAGTGGGGGTGAAGATGTTTGTTCAATGGATACATGAGGACCAGCGGCAGGGGGTATAGCTGGGGCTGGGCTCTTTCTGCAGGGTCCCCGCAGCCGAAGCAGCTCAGGCCCCCCCAGAGTCCCAGGGCCCGCACCCAGCCTCCTCAGGCTACCTCTGGTCCCTGAGGTTACAGCCTGAGGATGCTCATTGTAGCTTGGTAGACATGCTGGGGCTTCCAAGCGTGGCCTTTGGACCTGGGTCAGCCTGGGTCTCAGTTTACCACAATAAAGCAGCTCACCAACTGGGAGCCACTGTCTCCAGGGCCATAAATGGTCACGTTCAGCCAGTGCTGAGAAACAGGAGACCCACCCATGATGGATAACTATCTTTCAGAGAAAGTGAAACCTGGTCTCCAACTGCCACCGCAGCAGCCCCCCCCCCCCAGCTTCCCTTCTGAGCTCACGGCTTCCCCATCTCCTCCGCCCCCTCTCTATCCCGTCCCTCGAAAACTAGTACTTGGAATTCGAGTTTTGTCTTTTCCTTTTATGTCCATGTTGGCAGTGGGCCTTGTAAGGTGAACCAAGAAATGCTTTTCTCATTCTCATTTCATTTCACAGGTGAGGCTCAGAGTCGTTAAGTGACTTGTCTCACGCCACACAGCATGTCAGAAGGTTTGAGATCTAGTCTCTACTCTGTCTTGTCCTGAGTGCCCAAGTCTTCTTAGATGATCCTGTCTACAGAGAGGAGACCTGGGATTGGGAAGGATGTAGGGGACAGCTACTGGGGGAAATGGAAATGTGGACTTGGGCTAGAGGATGCTGGTCTAGGATTAGAGCCACAATCTTGGGGCCCGAGTCTGGCTCTGTGCCCAGAGCCTGGTGGTTTCCGCTCACAGATGTCCCGACAGCCCAAGCGAGAGGGTGGGAAGGGCACTCAACGAGGAAGATGTCTAGCTCCTCTTTAGCCCTAAACCTCAGTGTCCTGTGAGGTTGGTGGTTCCTGGGCCAAAGATGGCCTGGGCCCCAGAGGCCTGGCTTTGCAGCTCCTGCCCTGACCCCTGAACTGACTCCCTGAAGATGGCACGGACCCCCGTGCTGCCCGCTCACTCCAAGAAGGCTGGGCCTGCGGTTTACATCATCCTTGGGCGTGGGGCTGACCTCGAAGAACGAATTCGAAGAAAACGGGAGGAGGAGCGGGCTTGTCATGGCGCCCAGCGCCCATTGGCCGCCTGTGGAGACTTTGGTTTTTGGGGTCATGTTCCCAGAAGGCCTGCCCTTCCCCCTCCCCCTCCCCACCCACCTCACGAGGTGTTGGCCAATCGCCCTGTCGGGCATAAAGTGGCTGCCAGCCCGCAGGACACCCAGCCGAGCCCTGTCAACCCAGAGCGGCACGGGCCAAATCACCAGCACCCAGCATGCGGACACAGCTTCCACAGAGAACACTGCTCAGTAAGTACTTCCTTCCTTTCTGCCAGCCCAGGGCACAGCTGTGCCACCCGGCAGCTGTGGGCACCTTCTGCCCTTGGGGAGCTGCAGATCTAGCATCAGGTGAAGAAGGATGCTGATGAGAGGGAGAACTAGAAGGCCAGGGGTCCGTTGAGACCCCAGCATCCCTACAGGTGCAGATGAGGTATTCCTGGAAGGCTAACCGAGGGAGGCGAGAAAGACTGTGTTGGGGACCAGAACATGAGGAAAGAGGATAGAGCAGAAATAAGCTGGAGAAGCCGGGGGCAGATGGGAGAGGAACAGAAAAGGAAGTTGCAGGAGACCTGTGAGGAAGTGGGGCAAGTCCTGGGATGGGGCCTCCTTCTTGCCCTGATTCAATTCCCAGGGTCTAGGGTAGACAGAAACTCAGCAGAGTCTGAGGGCCTCAGATCATCACGCTTCACGCACAGCCACACCCCCACGGAGACAAGCAAACAAAGCCGCCAGTATGGGTGAGGGGCTTCCCGCACACTGATTACAGGAAGGCTTACCTGTAGACCAGAACCCCGAAGAACCGGGAGGGTACCCCCAGTGCTTCACGCAGCCTATAGGCACACCCCTACAGGCTCTGGCCCACGTGCACTGGTTACATGCTCACCGTGGGCCCTCCCTGGCAGTGTAGCTACAGACACCTGGGGAAGTTGGGGAGGGGACTTGTGGTTGGTACGCCTGGGCTCCTGACTCTCCCCAGCAGCTGGCCCTCCCCAAGGGGCTGGTCGGTTTGTAGGAAAGGAAGGATGGTGTCACAGCCTTCCGGGCCATTGCACCACAGGCCCCTTCCGACCACGTGGCTGCCGGTGCCTGAGGGTGGGGGCCAGCAAGCTGGAACTATGCTAGTCTACCCTCACCCACCCCCACGACCTTCTCGGGGACTCCCAGTATCTCTGGTGTGTGTATGCGTGGGGCTTTTTTGACGGAAGGGCAGGGAGGTCGAGGAGAGTTGTGGGCATGTGTGACCTGAGCAGGACTTTCTCTTGTACCTAATTCACCTTTTAGTAGACCCGGTGTCCCATAGGTGGAGAGTGCCTTCCCTGGCTCTGTGAACAGAGAGCCGCTGCCCTGGGGGGGGGTGTGCACCCAGGTCCACTACTTCATTCAGCCTACATGGGATGTTAAGGTCTGTACGGGAGTCAGGGACTTGACCAGTCAGTCTTAGGTCGAGACCAAACCTTGTGTGTGAGGCCAGCCGTCTCCTAGTGGACCCAAGGCCAACAGGGATGCTTGTGCAAATGCCCAGCTTCCAGGCTTGGTGATTGCAGCCGCCTCCTCACCCTGTTTGGTCTGTGTGGTGACTCACTGGGAAGGTGGTGGCCTCAGTGAGGGTTCCTGTGCAGACCAGTGCCTGCTCCATGCCCAGCTCTTGCTCTGAGCTGCACAACCAGGCATGAGGGTTGTCCATGACACCAGCGGGTAACCATACCCTTCCTGTCTGCCCCAGGTATGATCCTCAGTCTCCTGTTCCTGAACATGGCACGGGCCACACGCGGCTGCTCCAGCTCTTCTGCACAGCTCCTCAGCCAGCTGCTGAATCAGGCGAACATCACGGAGAACACGGAATCACTCATGGAGCCCTATGTAAGCATCAGTCAGCCCTCAGGGTACCCGAGCCCCAAAGAATCTTAAGGACTAGTGAGAGAGTGCACACATGGAGGTCCTGTTAGGGACAGGTGGGGGAACTGTGTTTGCTGGGGACAGTGGAGCTGCCTGGCTCCCGGCTCTGTCCCTCGGTGACCACCTGCTGTCACCTGATGGTTTGGCACATGTTCTAGGTTCCCAGATATGGGAGAGAGTGAACTAGTCCAGTGCTTCTGCAGCCCCCACCGCACCTAGGGACCCTCACCCAATCCACTGCCCACAGTGACCCCCACGGCCCCAGCAACCCTCCCATCCATCTCTGCTGCTCAGACTCATCTCTTCTACCTTAGCTTTTGTATCTCTTTGCTGGCAAGATCACACAAGATCTAGGGTTTCAAAGGCAGCAAAGGCAGGTTCATCTGTGTGTATTTGTGGGGTTTGGCATGCAACCCTCACTCTCTTCCTTCTTCAGCTCCTCCTCCAAGGCCTGAACACAACTACCCTGAGAGCTGCCTGCACCAAGCACCCTGTGGCTTTCCCGAGTGAGGACAACCTACGGGCAGTGAGCAAGCCTCGTTTCCTGAACACTGTCCACGCCACACTGGGCAGAGTCTGGCACCAACTGGGTGCTTTAAGACAGCAATTTCTGAACCTTAAGGATTTTCCAGAGCTGAAGAGGGCCAGGGGGAACATTCAAGGCATCAGGAACAATGTCTACTGCTTGGCCCAGCTGCTCCACCACCATCTGGAGATACCTGAGCCCACACAAGCAGGCTCTGGGGCCTTGCCGTCCGCTACGACACCAAGCATTTTCCAGGCCAAGATAGACAGCTGCCGCTTCCTGTGGGGCTACCACAGCTTCATGGGCTCAGTAGGGAGGGTGTTCAGGGAGTGGGGAGACGGCTCTAGTCGGAGACGGAGACACAGTCCGCAACGCAGCCTGCTCCGGGGCTGGCGTAAAGGAGCCCGCAGAATCAGACCCTCCAGGAGCAGCCAGAGCTCTAAATCCAGGGTGCAGGTGCCCCGGTAGCCTGAGGATACACAGACGGACACAGCATAGTCTGTGGATACGGGATGTCGCTTCTCAGAGGCTTTCAGGGATGCTCGTGCATTCAGAGCTTTGAAGAACAGCACTTTAAAGCGTGGCGTCGGGTGGCCCCTCCCACCACGACTGGACCGCAAGGGTAGTCAGGTTGTGATGCCCCACTCCAAGCCTCCAATCCGAGTGGGGCAGCTGGGTCAGGCCACGTGGGGTCGGCTTTCCATTGATTCAGGGGTCTGATGACACACGCTGACTCACGGCTGGGCTGAAACCCCCAGGCTGTTGGTCCTTTCCTCTCATGACTTGAAGCTGTTGCCTCCAGACTTCCTCCTTTCCCCGTGGCTGAGTTCCAAAGGGGAGGTCAGGTCCAGGGCTCTCTCCTGTGTCTCATTTCACCCAGACCAGATACCTGGACGTCTGGGAGACCTCACATTTGCCCGTCGCAACAGGGGCAGGGTATGGAGAACATTCCTAAAAGGAACACGGATGGAGAAGTTTAGGGGAAGAGAGCTCAGAGTCCTGGCTTGTTCCCTGAGTCTCTGTATGACTGTGGTCAGGACACTTTATATATCTGAGTGTTAGCTTTCTCTATGTAAAGCTGTGGTGTGTGTGTGAGTGTGTGTGTGTGTGTGTGTGTGTGTGAGTGAGTGAGTGTGTGTGTGTGTGTGTTTGGGTCCTTATTTAAGGCTCTCGCCGCCTGTCAGCTGCTGGACTCTGTGACATAGGGTGGACATCAAAGTCTCTGTAAATGGGAACAGGGCGCAAACGGTCATAGGGTGGGTTCACGGGAGCTCTCCCAGCGCCTGTAAGCCCCATCTTGGGTCCTCGCTGCTTGTTGCTCCCTCTGGTGGTGAGTTGTGGAATTTTCACACGCTGAACCGGTCCTCCCGGAAGGGGACTCAAAAGCAGATGAGTAATTAATTACTTGGAGAGACATGACTAATTTATTGATTTTTTTTATCAGTTTTAATCACTTTTATATTTATAAGGCTTATTTATAAATGTATATTTAATGTTAATATTTTGCTGACATATTTAAAACTTGCAGAGTTTCTAAAGCTGGTGTCAGTCTTTTCTTATGCGAGGTTTGGAGACCTGCCTGGGGGGAGGCCTTTAGGTGTCAAGGCCAAAGATGCTGCGCTCTAGATTAGAGGTCTGAGCTTCACTCAGAAAGGGAAATCCTGCGGCCACAGCTGTGTCACACACGTGGAGCATCTCCTTTTCCTTAGCCGTGTGTGCGTGATTAGGCTTTTCCTGGGGAGATACAACAAGCGCACATCTCCTCGGTCCCAGAACGGGAGCCCATAAGCGACTACAGTTCCAGGCCGAGTTGGCGAAGCATCGCGTTTTATCGGTGTTACACACAGGAGCGTGGTGAGGGGTTACTCTGGGGAGGGATGACTCAGAAGCAGATCTTCCCTGAAAAGCCCACCCAGCGCAGGTGGCTGCAGCAGCAGGATCTCTGAGCACTGTGCAGTCCGCTGACAACCCACTGTCCCCTCTCTGAGGCATCAGCTCAGCGCCCTTCTCCAGCACCTCCTCCTCATTTTCTGGGAAGGGACCCTTCGGACTCTTGCGAGTTTTTGTTCTCCCAGAGCTATGAACTTTGGTTTACTTCCTGAGGCTCTTGAGCCTCCTGTCTCCTGGACAGTGATTCAGTTTTGAGGAAATTGTCCCGGAACCCTGTCACTGAACCTGGAGCTCCCTGTTTGCTAGGCCATGTGCCTCTTCTTCTGCAACTTGGGGGTTACAAATCACCCTCCCTTTAAAGATTTTATCTGTGGGTCTGCGCACATGCGTGCAGTGCTGGTGGAGGCCAGGAGAGGGCATCAGACCTCTTGGGACTGAAGTTACAGATAGTTTTGGGGGCATGTGGGTGCTGAAACTCAAACTCCAGTCCTCTGCAAGAGCAGTAAGTGTTCTTAACTGCCGAGTGTTAGAAATATTTCCTAACGTCATCTCCCTGCCGACACAAAATTCCCAATCAAGCCAAATCAAAACAAGCCAAACTAAGAAATATCCAGGCTTAATGGGAGTTCTGCACTCTCAGGTGGCCCCGAGGGGGAACCAGGAAGCCGCAGGAACACGACTCCCGGGAGGAAAAAAGGGAGACCACCTGTGTTCCTCTTTTGGGAGATCACTTAAATACCCTAGGGAGGCCGGGCGATGGTGGCGCACGCCTTTAATCCCAGCACTCGGGAGGCAGAGACAGGCGGATCTCTGTGAGTTCGAGACCAGCCTGGTCTACAGAGCTAGTTCCAGGACAGGCTCCAAAGCCACAGAGAAACCCTGTCTCGAAAAACCAAAAAAAAAAAAAAAAATACCCTAGGGAGTGGTCCTGACCCTATCCCCAGGGAGGGGTCAGGACCTGGCATGCCAGGATTTGGAGTCCAGACCAGGCCTGGGGGCTGGGATAGATGCGAGGGACTGGGGCCTACACTCCCAACTTGACACTGAGCTAGCTTCCCAGCTCTGGGCACACAAAATTTAACCACCCAAAATTTATAACACTTTTTTTAAAAAAATGATTTATTTATACATGCAGAGTGCTCTGCTTGCACACCTTTGTGCTGGAAGAGGGCATCAGGTCCCATTACAGATGGCTGTGAGCCACCATGTGGGTGCTGGGAAATCGAACTCAGGACCTCTGGAAGAGCAGCCAGTGCTCTTAACTGCTGAGCCATCTCTCTAACCCCAAAATTTACATTTTCTAAAAAAGATGTCTGTCTGTCTGTATGTATGTATGTATATGTGTATTTTATTTGCATGTTGGAAGAGGTCATCGGATCCCACAAGACTATAGTTATAGACAGTTGTGAGTCACCATGTGGGTGCTGGGAATTGAACCCAAGACCTCTGGAAGAGCAGTCTGTGTTTTTAATTGCTTAGCAATCTCTCCAGCTCCACAAATTTACACATTAAAAAAAAGCTAGATGTACTCCCCCATACTGACAGTCATGTGTACCCTATGGCTGTCTTGTTTGCGATTGGAGACAGTTTTATATTAAGAGTATTTAGGGGCTGGAGAGTTTTAAAAACTGCTTTTCACACAAACAATACACGAAAACAATTAGCATAGACACATATGACACAATTACATGGAATCTAGGGGCACTCATTTAAAAAGTAGAAAGTTTATATCCCTGTATCTTTAAAACGAGATGCTGGGTGGTGGTGGCACATGCCTTTAATCCCAGCACTTGGGAGGCAGAGGCAGGCGGATCTCTGTGAGTTCGAGGCCAGCCTGGTCTACAGAGCTAGTTCCAGGACAGCCGGAGCTCAAAAAACAAAGCAAACAAACAGACAGACAAAAATGTGTGGGGCAGGAACTGGAGATCTGCCGCCCAGATTGAGAGCACTGGCTGCTGGCTGACCTTCCAGAGGACCTGGGTTTGATCCCCAGCACTGGATGTGAGGAAGGGTTAGTAGCTGTGCTGCTTAGTCTTTTGTCACCTGGACACAAGCTAGGGTATCTGGGAAGAAAGAACATCAATTGAGAAGACCCCTCTATTGGACTGCCTGTAGAAAAACCTGTAGAGCATTTTCTTGATAGATAATTGATGGAGAAGGACCCTGGCCATTGCGGATGGTGTCACCGCAATGGGAAGGGGTCCTGGGTTCGATAAGAAAGCAGGCTGAGCAAGCCATGAGGAACAAGTCAGTAAGCAGCACCCTCCATGGCCTCTGCATCAGCTCCTGCCGTGAGTTCCTGGCCTGATTTTCTTCATTGAAGAAGTGTTCCTCTAGTGTAAGCTGAAAAAACCCTTTCCTCCCCAAGTTGCTTTTGGTCTTTGTGTTTTTTCACAACAATAGAAACCCAAAATAAGATAGTAGTTTAAAAGATCAAAAGATGGCACTTGTCATGCAGACTGAAGATATTATCGCTTCCTCCTTCAAGAGCTGCACAGCCCAGAGAGAGATGCTTTTACCAGTGAAAATGTTTTCCTCAATGTAGTTTTAAGCCAGGTGTGTGCGTGTACGTGTACACATATATATGCATGTGTTGTTTTAATTTACAGTGAAGGTAAATCATATTCCCCATGATTTTATTTGTATATGAAAGAAAAAGGAAAGAAATGTAAGAAGTGTAAATTTTGGATTAAGCATAATCTGGACTTTGGTACCCTTACCTAGATTTGGTTATGCTGGCCAACTTCTTCTCTTGCATTAGGGAACACAGACTTGTCCCATATAGCTGTTTCCCCAGCTACCTTTTAAAACGTCTTATAAAGAGGTAACATGTGCAGATTAAATGTACTTATTTCGATCTTAAAAGTTAGAGAAGTCAACCTCTGGTTCAGAACACTGTGAGGGAGGAAGCTAGTGGACTCCTCCCTGCTGACGCTGCTGGCTTTTCAGACAGCTCAGACAGGTAGGAAAGTGGAGAGCAGTGTCAAGACGTGGGAAGCCAGGCAGCGGTGGCTCATGTCTTTAGGGAGACAGAGGCAGGTGGATCTCTGAGTTCAAAGTCAGTCAGGCAACACAGAGAAACCGTCTTTCTTCTTTTTCGAGACAGGGTTTCTCCATAGTGTTTTGGTTCCTGTCCTGGAACTAGCTCTTGTAGACCAGGCTGACCTCGAACTCACAGAGATCCGCCAGCCTCTGCCTCCCGAGTGCTGGGATTAAAGGTGTGTGCCACCACCGCCTGGCCGAGAAACCCTGTCTAAAAAAAACCAAAACAAGCAACAACAACAAACAAAATAGATGCCTTACACCAGATATGCTGGAAACAGAAAGGGATCTACCAAACAGGATGCTTAAAAAACCAGCGCAGAATAAACAAATGGACATTGACCAAACCAAGGGAGGTCTGAGAGAACTGGGAAAGAGCCTGCTGCAGTCTGTAGATGCGGGGTGTTGCCTCTCAGAGGCTGTCAGAGATGCTCCTGCATTGGGTGGCCCCTCCTACCATGACTGGACTGCAAGGGTAGCCAGATTGTGGCACCCCACTCCAAGCCTCCAATCCGAGTGGGGTGGCTGGGTCAGGCCATGTGGGGTCGGCTTTCCATTGGTTCAGGGATTAGACTGTGTCCACCCAGGTTACTCCTCCTGTAAAAAGTAGACTATTTTCAGAGCCCCATGTTTGGCTCCATAGCAGTCAATGCAGAAACACAGCTCTTACCTCAAACAGGTTGAGAGACGGCTTATTCTGGAGCCGAGTATGTGTGACCATGGCCATGGAACACAGATTTAGGGCACTCCAAATTCCGTGTTCCAATGTGGAGGTTGTTCCAGGAAGTTTTCTAACAAGCAGGATAAGGAATATCACAAATTCGGAGCTGGAGAGCTGGCTCAACAGTTAAGAGCAGGCATTTTCATCCAGGGGACCCAAGTTCAATTCTCGGCACACACTGCAGGTGTAATTCCAGTTCCAGGGGGAAATCTCAGTCCTCTGGCCTCTGACCTACACATGCACATAATTTTAAATAATAACAATAAATCTTTTGGAAGTCATAAGTAAGACACTTTTCAAATACATTAGGAGAAACACCAGAGAGGTAGTTTCAACTTGAAAGTGTAACGTCTCTCTGGGATGGTGTGTCTGTGTGCGTGTGGTACAGGTGATGAGTGTGTATAATGGGTGTATTTGGTGGATTTGCACACTGATGGAGGATGCATGATGGGATTGTGTGCTGACGGCTATATACGATGGGTGCATGTGTGTTGTTCAGTTGGCTTGCTAATATGGCTGTGTGTTTTTCTGGCCTCGTTTTGAAGCCCGAATATTGAAACAGACACTTAGAAATGCTGGTATGTTTCACGATAACATATGTGGGACTAGGGTGTGTTTCTAGGCTGGGTGCTCATGTGCACACACCAAGTGTACCACCCTCATGTGTGCAGGAACAGAGGGCACAGGTCTGCCTGCTGTTTGGACCACAGTAAGTGCTGTCAGCGTTCCTGGAATGAATCACAGTCACACCCCTGCCAGCCAACATCCTGCTATCTCTGTGGCAGGTCAGGAAGACGCAGCACACAGGACAGGCTGGGAGGCAGCACAACAGAGATGAGCAGGCCTGGCTGCTTCGTTCTCCTTCCAGGCCCGTTCTGGTCTGGAGGACACTAGGAAGATTAAGGCTCCGAGCCCCGCCTTCCTCATCTGTGCGCGGCACAGGGCAGAGCTAATGACTTGATGGTGTTAACTCGCTTCCTGATGAGCCTTGCATTAGAGTTTATATCGGAAGCCCAGGGGATCGGGTCCCCGCAGCCCACAGGTCCTCCCTTGGGAGAGGGACATGCCTGTAGGCAAGGCAGGGGAACTACCAACAGATGTCAAGAGATTGGCTTTTTCTCTTTTCCTTTTGAGGTTATAATTTAATTACAACATTTCTCCCTTCCCTTTCCTCCCTCTGAACCCTCCCACATCCCCCACCCTCCTTCATATTCATGGTTTCTTTCTTGTAACTGTTACTGCACGGATATATGTATTTGTGTATATAAGTATATTTCTAACTGTAACCTATTCAGTCTGTATGTATATTTCTAACTGTAACCTATTCAGTCTGTATAATGTTATTTGCATGTGTATTTTCAGGGCTGACTATTTGGGCCTGGACAATTAATTGGTGTGCTTTTGCCAGGGGAAGGCCACCTCTCCCCCTTCAGCGTCCGTTGCCTAGAGTTCTATGCAAGGCCTCATGGACTTTTTGCGCCATCCCCTTTGGCTCGTTCATTGGTGTCATCCTTGTTCAGCTCACGTTTGGACAGTCATGTGGGCAAGACTTTGAACTTGGCTTTTAACATGCCTTAGGCATGTAGAAAATTTGTGTGTTCTTTTTCCTATAAAATGGGGCCATGGGGACATAGCTCAGTGGTGGGGCACTTGCCCAGTATGAGCAAGGTCCCAGGCTCAACCCTAGCATCACTAGAAAGAAAAAAGAAACAGATGAACACGATCCAATCAGTCCCCATTTCCCCCACTTCCTGAAACCGGGGCCAAGACGGGACTAATGGGGAGTCAGCAATGGACGTCGGGCCGCAGTGAGGATGTTTGAGAGTCCTACACAGGCTCTCCAGCAAGTAGCTGTGGGCGGCATGGTTAGCATTCAGGCCCACTGGGTCCCGAGGCAGGGGCATCTTTCTGAGCCTTTCTCCTGCCTCTGCAACTTGGTTGACAATCGCAAGAGTCCCTAGAGACACCGAGCTCCGGGGCAAGGGGCAGACAGACAGCAGACAAGCGAAGAAACCAATGAGGGCATCTGAGATTGCACGGACCAGGCCAACGCGGTAGATGATGTAACACGAGAGTGAGAATCGGGCAATGTGGGTGGTCAGGCTAGAGTCTGGAGAGGTGACGTCCTCACTGTGGTCTGAATGACGCAGGTGTGATGGGGACAGCTAGGGCAAAGGCCCCCGGTGTTTAAGGGTCAGAGGTGAGTGAGTCAAGGGATGTGCTTATTCCAAGAGCTCCAGAAGGAAGAGCCCTGTGCACAGGCTCCCAGAGCGCTTGAGCTAGGGCAAGAGCCAGAACTCCAGGCGCAGGACTTCCACGCAGCAGTCGTGGAGGGCGGCTGCCTATTTGCCAAGTACGGAGCTGGAGAGATTCACTAACCACACTGGCTGTCCTGGGGGCTCCCTTCAACATACTGCTGTCTTTGCCTATGATAGCCCCACTATCTTGAACGCTGTTCCTTGTTTTTTTGGGGAGTCTTTTTGTTATTTATTTATTTTTTGCTAAGTTAACCCTCCTCGTTTTCAGCCATCCTCTCAAGGGCACAGGGCTGAAACAATGGCTCCCAGGTTGAGAGTGCACACGCTGTTCTCACGGAAAGCCAAAGTTTGGCTCCCAACAACCATAACTCCAGCTATGGAGGGATCCAATGCCTTTGGCCCCACAGGCACCTGCACTCAAGAACCACATACATAATTAAAGATAAACTAAATCTCAAAAACAAAGACCAAGTGGTCTGTGCGTTTTTCTCAAAAACCGTTCCTGTGGGAACATTCTCTATGATGCTCGCATCCCTGACTACCTTCCCAGTCGGCCTATGGCCTCAGAGGACAGAACCATCCTCTATGCCTTCATTTTGTCTCAGTCTAGCACACTGTCTGATACACACAAGGAGCTAAATGAGAAGGAGGTGGGATAGGCCCTGCCCTTAGGGGGATAGGCGCCGCCCTCAGGGAATAGGCCCCGCCCTCAGCCCAGAGAGGACGAGGATGGCTGCTCCTGAGCCCACCGGAGGAGAGTTCACTCTACCCATCCCAACATCCCCACAACTGGAGCACCAGGTCTGCCAAATCAGAGGATGGCTCTCTCTCACGGCTGCCCTGACCACAATGAAGAAGGGGGCTTTCCTTGGCTCGGGCTGCTGGGAAGCTGTGGGTGGGAGGTGATACCCACAGAAAGACAGGCACCCCCAGCTTCCTGAAGCAGAAGGGGAGCCGGGGCTGCGGCAGGCGCTGAGGTTGCCCACAGAGAGGGCAGAGGTTGGTCTGCAGAGGCCGGGCAGGGAGGCCTGTGGCTGCCCCGCCCTGGCTGAGTTCCGCACACAGGAGGCTGTGTGAGCTGCCTCTGGCCTGGAGCAGCTGTTATCCTAGGAAGTAGCTGAGGGAGTTTCCTGCTCTGTGGAAGAGTCTAAGGTATCATCGAAGTCGACCAGTGTCTGTCTCCCAAAGCTGGCTCCTGCTCCTCCTCCTCAGCTCCGTAAGACTGAAGGTGTTTAAATCAAGTTCACCATCTTCTTGGCCAGCCCCATCCACTGTCTGAGTTCTGTTTGCTCCCCCACAATGTTGTGCAATCCCAGCCCACCCCCTAACTCTCCACTGTTTATCTAATGCTCCTGCCCCTCCCCCATCCTGTAGGGCTCATGCCTCATCTTGTTCCAAGTTCAGCCTCTTTTCCCCATCTGCAGCCAGAGTCTAGTTCTCTCAACACATTTTAGATGTCTCAGTGTTATCATGTCTTCTTCCACTCACAAAATGTCCACAATACCTTCCTGCCTTCTAGGCGGAAGCTTCCATTCCACACGACCCTCCCGGTAGCTGGGCCACCTCTCAGGCCCGCCCATCTGTTTTGGTCGTTGTTCTATTCACTGGGGGTGTGCTTAATGTTTCATCATGGCAGGAAGCAGACAGGCATGTCCTGAGAGCTTTACATCCTGATCCACAGACAGCTAGCAGAGACTGGGCCTGGTGCGGGTTTTTGAAACCCCAAAGTCCACCTCTAGTGACACACCTTTTCCAACAAGGCCACGCCTCCTCATCCTTCCCCAAATAGGTCCACTCCCTGGTGACTAAGCTTTCAAGTATATGAGCCTATGGGACCATTCTCATTCAAAGCACAACATCCTTGTGCAGCCTGGCCCCTCCTCTCAGGCCAAGCACAGCCCTGCAGCTGTCCTCTCTGTCTGCTCCCCCAATTCCAACCACTTGCATGGGCTTGCTGCCTCTCAAGTACCCCCCATCTCCTCTGTCTCCCCAAGAGAAGGACTGTGGGGCTTCCCCGTTGCTGGCAGCAGCTCCTAGTGTAGAATGTGCAGTCTGCACTGGCCCAGGCACGTGTGTAGGAACACTCAAGACGACCTGCTGAGGCAGGACTCTAGGCAGCTGCTTCTGAGCCCCCAGGTGTGAGGACCCACAAGGTGGCTTGCATAAATAAACAAGTCTCTCCATAGTCCTATGGCCCACAGAGGGGCCATCACACTCCAGGAAGACAGAAGGACCCAGCCCGTTTGAAGCTGAGGTTTGTTTTTTGTGTGTGGGGTGGGGTGGCAGTCGCGACCCAGCCATTGATATCCCTCACACATTTAAAAGCTGAGCCCGCAGGAAGGCTCAGCTGTTGAGAGCAGTTGCTGCTCTGGAATCCTAGTACGCAATGGCTGCTCACGGCAGCCTGGAACTCCAGTTCTGGGGGACACTCTTACGGCCACGGCGGGAACCAAGCACCCTATATATGATATCCTAAAAATAAATAAGAAAATAAAAATTTTAAAGTTCTCTGGGATACGAGGCCCGATGGTCGGAGAACGGGTCCTAGTGGATGCAGTTTGTGTTCCAATGATCCCACAGTCTGAACACTCATCTTGGACACAGCAGAGTCCGTGTGAGCACCCGGGGCTTCTGCGCTCTTTGTTCCAGCTGTCTTTCTTTCTTTGGTTGCTGGGAATAGAAACATGGGCCTTAGTCAGCAGTGGTGGTGCCTGTCTTTGATCCCGGCACTCAGGAGACAAAGGCAGGCGGATCTCTGTGAGTTTGAGGCCAGCC